>NC_141200.1:6367500-6785000 GCF_054491065.1 Syngnathus leptorhynchus | reverse complement strand
CAATCACTCCTTCTGCCTCCATCTCTATCTCTCTTCCTCCCCCTCCTCCTCCCCCTCTCCGGCTGCCTCTAATCCTATCATGCGGGCAATAAGTGTATGCACCATGAGCACATTTAATTTCTGCGGTTGGTTTTCAGCGAGCCTAGAGGTGAGCCTTAATAAGGATCAATGGCACTTTATCTGGGACAGCACCCACTTCACAGCATGCAAATTACACAAGCAAGCCTTAAAAAAGAAAAAAAAAAAGAAATGGATTTAATTAAAAAATGTAGAACCACGGGCTCTGGAAATTCAATTAAAGGATTTATGCAAAGGTTGGCTAGCTTTTTGTGTTGCAGTTCCTGCTTATATAATGAGCTTTTCATATTAAAAATCAATAGGTAATCTGGGCTAGGGGATCGGCTGCTTATGTACATTTTTTTAAATCAATTTGAAAAATAGTCCATCAGCTCGGTGTCACAACAAAGCAAGGGGGAGGGGCTGTGAATCGGTGAGAGTGGATACGTGAAGCGGAGGTGAGAGGGTTACATCCTCTTCGAGAGGTCACGAGGGGGAAAAGAAGGCATGAAGGCCCTCCAAAGGGACGACGTGGGTTGAGGAGAACGCGGACGGAAAAGAAGGGAGGCCAGCTCAGTTTGTGTCTGTCTTTGGCCTCCTGTGATCTCTTCTATTAGAGATGGAGTCCCTTGGCAAACAGGAGCAGAGCAGCCTCTGACCTGTGGCTCCTGGGTAATTCAGCCCAGCACTGACGGCGTCTCGGCCCAGACTGAGACAAACTCACCCCAGCCCAGCAGCTCTTAATGGCCTCCCTGATGTGTCTGCAGGAGCTGATGGACAGCGTGACGGTGACTTTAAAAAAAACATGTATCTTAATAGGAGGTAAAAGTTTCAAAGAGGAGATGATATGCATTTTGTCATATTTGTTAAAACAGTCATTATAACGTGACAGTGATATGATCTATGAAAAATTAAAAAAAATCATCCGTCTCCGGCTCCATCTTGTGCCTCTAATTCTCCAGGCCTAAGAAAAGCAAGCGATGAAGGAAAGAAGGTGTGACGACTGCTCATACTAAACAAGCAACACAAGTCCTGCAGAAGTCAGAGGGTGCTTTGAAAAAAATACTCCAATCAAATTAGTTCTCCGTACTGTACACCTGTGCACCCACGGCTTCAAAAATGACATCAACATTCAGCCGGGATTTTGATCACGTCTTCTTCACACTCATGTTGTGTAAGCGCGCCCATGCGGGAGGATGGAGGAGGGAGGGAGGGTGGACGGGGGGGTTAACCACTGACCGCATACAGTAGCAAACTGTCAGCATTTGATTGGTTCTTTATTGATCCAGACACGCTTTCCATCACATCAACTCATCCACAATAAACCATTTACACAGTTTCCTTGAGCAATGGACCACATAACCAGGCCTCGGGCCATCTCTGCTCACCCAATGCGACTCTACAGTATGTGAGCGTGTGTGCGTGCGTGCATGTGAGTGTGTGTTTTTTCTTTAATGAAATGGTATCTTCGTGGACAATAATCCCTGTAACAGGATTGGGCAGGAACACACATGTCAATAAAGCCAAATGGGATTGTGTGCTTTTATCCATCCTTGCACAATCTTTCCCTTCACGTGTGTCCCTCTTCTGGCACGCTGTGCACTGAGTACAGTCAACCCATACCACAAAAAAAAAACAGCAACACCTTAAAAAAGGAAAAGTTTTGGATTGACACATCGTGAAGTTTACTGACAAACTAACCAAAGGGAATGTCACGTTGTTTTAATTCAAACAACCACAGAGCTTTCACTATCTTAATGCTAACACAGAATGGCAAACACCAAAGACAGGCTAACAAACAGCATTACCACTGTATACCATAACATCCAGAAACAAATATAATTTTAAAGTCATCTTGGAGAGGATATTATTTTGAAAAAAATGCAAGCAAAAGTGCATGTGTACATTGCCTTAGCAACCATAAAAATATAGATGAGAATTTACACCAAATACTACTTTCCTGTCAGCCAAGGGTTTAGTGGCCTCTCACTAAGGATCCACTGTCGCAGCACAGTGGGGGATGTCTGCCAGTAATATCATTTTGCTCTGAAACTAGTCTTAAACAAAACACCAAGCAATAATCACAGTGTCATATGAACCATTTGACATCATACCTAATGTTCTTTCTGCTTTTTGTAGGGATGGAGCTGACTCCCTCCTGTGTAGCTCCTAATCATCCTAGAGGACTCTATTACAAGGGTCTGGAAGCTCATCTAAGCCCACCAAGGAGGGGTTGGCTCCTCTACTCTTTACACGCAGTTGAGCGACGCACAAAGCACACATACAGGTCGTTCCCGTGTGCATCCGTTTCCCGCAAAAGAGCACAGTGAAGCAGGTAAAGAAATACTCGTGTCATGACCCCTGGGCTCGTCTAGTGTCAAGTCCCCTGGGAAGCTGCGAAGAAGTGAGCCAAAAAGGCTGAGCAGAAGAGCAGTTCTACAACAGTGAATCCATGTATAGCGCAAATTAAACTCAGCATATCAGTGGAAAACCGTATTTGGTGTATATTCTGTTTGCATGCATTGCTGCTCCAGGTGTGTTTGATTTTAATGCATACTTTCAATGTGGTTTAATTGCATAGGTGGGGTTTAAACTATTCAACAAAATGGTCACTTTATATCACAGATTTTCGCTATTGTGGTGTGAGCCTGAAACGTTCACTGTCCTCACTGACTGAACAACCATTTCTCTACAGCAGCTACGGATTGGTTGGTGCCTGGTCAAAAGTTCAGCCTGTGCATATGTAAAAAGGTGGCCTGGTGCCCGAGGCAGAATCCAGGGTAAAATAATCACGCAAAGAAGCGTGGGACCAGGCAAGTGCGCTGATCAACCGGCGTTACCGGGGTGTCCGATAGGAGCGGCACCCGCAGCGCCGACTCCCTTTTGGCCATTACGGCGACGGATGCGATTTCTAGTCACTGTGGGCCTATAGTTAGGGTATAGATTGGATGAGTACAGGGCAGGGCCCAGCTGCTACGAGCCTGAGGGTACGCCGATCTTCGGGGGGCAATCAGTCAGTCGACAAAATGTCACAGAGTCAGGGTTACAGCATGGCAACTTCACAAAAGGTTACAGCCAAGACCATTATGGGATATTGAAATGTGCACCCGATGTCATTTTGTCTCCAAACTACATTGCATGTCGGAATCTGACCTACAGGTCAATATTATGAAAATGATTCAAGACAATAAATCAGCTTTTGTTAAAATAGTATTGTCTTATTTTTATGGTTTACAGTCTATTGATAATTTATTTGAACCCCGTACCCTCCCCACAAAAAAGATCACCAGAATGGGTCAGCTCTCGCAAAACTTTGACTATCACAGATCAAATGAATCAGTCAAAATCTGTCAATCAAAGTCGGAGTATTAATCACAGCGTCTAAATCAAGAGAGCCGCGATAACGTGCCAGCCTTCATCTCTCAACACACAAGCAAGCAAGCGCATGCAAACCACTGCAGGCCCAGATCATTTAATGCTGATAATGTGTGCAAAGGACACAGGGAAAACTCCCACTCTAAACACGCTGAATTAAAGAAACAGGGGCTTTACAGACCATCTAAAGCTGATAAGCAGATCAAGGCACGGGGAGGGGAACATGATGTTAGCGCCAGATAGTTTGGCTGATTAAAATGTCACGGCACTTTATAGATGCTTTTCTCAACTCAGCAAAATGGAATCAGCGATGGCACATCAGTGGCGGAGTGGGTTGTGCTCTCTGCTAATAGACAACTTTCTTTTGCTATAAGTGGAAGTCACAGTACAAAGAAAGTGACGGCTTACCGACATTCGTATTTTGTGCACACAAAAAATTCACCTGGAAGTATTTTACATTGTATTAATATTGCAAATCTGTGCTAGGGTTACTTGTGTGTAAGCCCATAACCCAAAATAAAAGCTGTTGAAAAATGTTTTTTTTGGTTTTTTTACAGTTTTATATCTGCACACACTCCATACACAATAAATCTAACCCATTAAAAAAAACAATGTCTTCAAGATTTGTGAAAATATATATACGCATATCCAATCTTCAACATATATATCTGCGGCACGTAACATGAAGTGATACAACGGGGGTTCCTTGTACATCACTCCACCTGCGTTGCCATAAATCAAAACTATGTTTTAAATGAGAGGCAGGTTATTTGTGCAAGAACACACATGGGGGGGCCTCCATGATTGTTTTTTGGATTCCACATTCTGCTTATGTTTGCATCCCCGAACAATCTCGGCGGATCCCGTAAGTGTACGCGTGCAATTAAAGCGATAGCATCTTCATAGCCCCGTAACCAATAACGGAAATAATATCACTGTTTTATTAAGCCCTTAATGTGGGGGTGGGGGAATGGGGGCAAACTGTGTGAGGAGCGGAGGGTTTTTAAAGAGGATACACTTCCAGGGGTCTTATCAAGGCCAGATTTAAATAAAAGCAAACGCTCAGCTTAAGGGTGTGCCAGAGTGCAAGTGAGAGTCCGTGCATGTGTGTGTGGCCTTTATCAGACACGAGTTTGAACTAATCGCTGTGTCAGCACACCCCGAATTTTAATTACTAGCCCTACCTTTGCCCTTTAATATTTACTAACATCTACACGACGTTTAATTAAGCATGCGCGGGAAAGTCGGGATCCACTCCGATAATTGCTTTTAAAGACACACCCACTTAGACAAGCCAGGAACACAAAACTTGACGTCCACTTAGGTTCAATAAACTGTCATCGACCAATTAACACATGCATCTTCAAATTTGGCAAGTAGTATGAGTTGTGCTTCCAAAGACGGTGCTAACAAAAAGTGTTGATAACGAAACGAGCTTCAATGTTGCCTGTATTGCTAAACCTCTAAACAACTTCTGGTCGAACACAAACAGGAGCAACAAATGCACACAGACCACACAACAACACTCAGTCACATATTCTTTATCCTCTGCAAAAAACGGCAACTATAACTGCATGCATTGTACTGCCCCTTGGTGGCCCAGGAGCATAAATAAAGAGGCTTACTGAATCAAAAGCACTTGAGAAGCATGCGAGAAAGCAAGTTTTTTCTAAAAAATATACATATTGTTGTTGACATTAACACTACGCTTAAATAAAATTCAATAAAATTTTAAAAGCAAACGTATTATACTTATATAATTATATATATTATAGTTCAAAACAACTGAACTGTAGCTAGAAATTAAAAATCATACCCAATAGACTGGGCTGCACATTTTGCAGTAAATTACAAATTCTATCCACAAAAAAAAAAAGGTTGATTTGTCTTCGAGACTTTATAAGTTGTGTTTATATGCAAACCAGATGGCTCGCCATCACGGCCTTGGCACCCCGTCATTACCCTGCGAGCCCCACAAGACACAACAGTGAGCCCCTCCCTGCACTCTGGAAGAAAAATCCATGGAGGAAACACTCACTCCATTGTTGTGTGACCCTTATCCACTTCAACTTCATCACAAGTCACCATTCTGACCTCCAAAACAAAGTTCTCGGGGTTAGATGGGCATGCCGACTCCGACACCGCTGTCATAAGAAAGCAGCGATTCTCAAGTGGGGCCTGGCTTTAATTGAACAAATAAACCAAACATCCCATCAGTTCAACATGTGGCCTCCCTCTTGACATTTCCCTCTAAATGATAGCTTGTGTGAACATAATGTCTTGACTGTACCTAACCCAAAGCACGGCTATAAGATAAGGCATCAGAAAATATGTGGTAAGAATTTCTCCTGGTGGGCTCGGGGTACGTGACAGAGTTCATTGTGTCAGTGCTCCGGGGTACAGGGAGAAAGCACGCATTTACAGTAATCCAATAGTCACCGTACACAGGATCCAAAAGGCCCCGGCGAGGGGAAGGGGAACAGTCACTCAGAGTTAAACAAACAGCAACGGGCAGAGGAGGAAAACATGCCAGAGAATATCTCTATGAGAAAAGCAGACCTTCTTCCTGAAAGCTCACAATGAGCACATGGTGCCCCCTCTCCATCCTCTTCCTCTACCGCATCCCACAAACACAACGAGACAAATAAAATGCTGACCAAGGGATACATCAGCCAGTGAAAAACAAATAGCGCGTGTGAGGTGACTTTGTACGATGAACTCAAGCACAGCCATGATAGCGCGAGTGACCCTTTCGGGTGACTAGCAACGTGCTTAATTTCCACCAAATGCTGTTTTATTTGGTTCAGTGGGGTAGAAAAAATTTCAGTGCTTCCAGTACAAAAAGTGGCAACAGTTGCTAAAATGTTTAACATGTTCATATCTTTAAGTGTTGACATTTTTCCTTGAACTTGTTTTTCAAATTTTTAACATTTAGAATAAAAAATGTGGTCGCTTGTAACATTATTTTAGCAATAGTTAAAAGAACACAACTTTATAATAGTTTACATGTACTTAATTTTCTAAATTATTGATTTCTTACATTTTTTTCCAGCTTATTGTCATTATTTTTAATGAGTAATTGCTCATTGTTTATTTTATCTTGAAAGTAGAAAATAAACAAAACAATGTTTATTTAATAAATAACATTTATGGAATCTTATATTCAACTTTTTAACCTTTTAAATTATAAAAACTAAAATTATTTAAAAAAACATTTAAAATATACAAATATACAGATTTTTAAAATTTTATATTATTCTTATTTTTGAATATCGATATGTTCTGAAACTTTAGCTCACAATCCGGGTCATGTTTAACAAAAAAAAGCAGCAGGCTAGAAATGGCGCCTGAGCCAGATTTCGGGCACCCCTTTTAAAACGTGCCTGGGCAAATCAAACCAAAGTGAACTTGGTGTAACTTGACAATCGAGTAATTTTCATTTTAGGTTCCTACCAGCGACTTGGTGAACGGTCTGGCCAGGGTGAAGAGGAAGGTCATGAGCCACCAGCTCCTGTGAATGGCCGTGTACATCATGTTGCCAGGGTGCAAGGCGTTGGACGACACCCCGTGCGGAGAAAGGCGGCGATGTAGCTCATTGCTGAACAGGATGTTGCACAGCTTGGCGCGGTTGTAGGCCAACATGGACCAGTATTCCTTCCGCGGGGGCGACAACCGCGCCAGATCCACCTTACCGCATGAGTCTAACAAGTCTGTGAACCTGAAAGATAAATCAAAGAGATGTCGAGCGGGTTGTTTACTAGAATGAGAGCGAACTTCCCGGGCAGATGTGAGGTGCGGGATGCTACACAAATCAAAAGACGTGACATGATGTTCTTTAATTGCTTGCGACGGAGCTGTTAAAATCCAGATGTTTTGACACGCTTGCATGAACATCATCCGATTCGCCGCATCGCGGCCGTCACGTCATCATGCACACACTTTGTATTGTGTGCGTAGGTTCGAGCACATCCTACATATTAATCCCCGTCATTAGAAAACAACCAATCAAAATGTCACCTGGTTTCTCAGGGATTTTTACAAGCTGGCTGCTGGCTTGTTGTTTACCGTCGCCTTGCGCGACATCCTTGCTTGGCTGAATTACAACATCTGCGGGCTTTTTCATTTCATGTGCTGCGACTTCATAACTATTTGCTACGGCTTGATAAATCAGTTGCCCAAACGGGAACATTTGAACTCCGTTCAAATTGCTTCACAGCTGTTGCTTAAGTTGTGCCTGGTTACATCTTAGTCAGATGATCCACAAGACCATATTAGGATGGACTTCACATGTACAGAGCATATAAAAAGTCTACACACCCCTGTTCCGATTGCAAACTACAAACTAGCATTGATATTGCTGGGGAACACAAGCGAGCAAACTTCGCTCGCATATATTCTTTATCCTCTGCAAAAACTAACATTATTTCAGCTTTCTCTCTATGTATTGTCATCAACTACTGTTTGTACTGTCTGTCTAAATTACATTGCTCCCTGATGGCTTTTGATTTAAAAAGGAAAAAAATAATTGAGATAAGTGTTTTGAGGGCTACCATAGCCACAACATTCCTAAAATATGTTTGACGCCCATTTTTTCTGCAGATTTTGGTCGAATTCCCAATTGTTTGAGCCCGGGGAGATTCTGCTGTATTCTGATCATGAAAGTATGGCAGCAGGGCTGCAGCTCACATCTATCGGAGGTTATTTCATGAAGGATATCATCTCCCCTTGCATGAAGCAGATGTAATGCAGCTGGAGGACAAAGTCAACCCGTACCGGGGCCAATTCCACAGTAAGCCCCCCGTGTTACAAACTGATAAAGTGTCTAGTCATTACACCCGGGTTCATCTCTTCCCAACCCCGGTGCCTTGCAGGTCAGTTCTTTGGCTGTGGACAAGGGGCTTAGGGAATACAATATGCTGCAGGTCAGGGGTCACACACACTGCATGTGAGGGCAGGCTAAGTGAATAAACGGCAAATCGGCGGAAAGTGGAAAACTGGGCAAACAAACAAAAATAAGGACGGAACACATCAGTGAATGTAATATGGGGCTGGAATGAGGTGGACAGAATGGAAGATGTCATGGGAGATATTGTCTATTTTGACTCCCTTTTCCCCCTGCTGCCCGGGTGGCCTCCCCAGTGTGAAAGTGCAAAAGGCCTCTTTGAAGAGGCTTGGTTGGAGAGCACAGTGGGATAGGAAAAAGATGGATGCGCTTTACCATCCTTACCCCTGAAACACAATATTTCTGTAGATACACCTGCACAGTCAAATAGTATGCAATGCAAAATTGTCATTGCATCAAAAGCCAATGCTTTGTACTGGGGATATTCCATACCACTTTTTTTCTGACCGACACAAGTGCGAGTACTCGTGACTCGACACCGATACAGATACGATGTAACCGATACCACTAGTACATTTGCATCAAATGTATATTAAATCAAATACATTTTTCAAAAAGTTTAGGATAAATAGACTTTAAAGCACTGAATTGTATTTTTCTCAGTTGGCAAAAGCAAGTAAACGTGTAAACATGAAATACCGTAATGAAGAAAGATGGACATGCCAAAGAACACAATGTCTAAATAGAGCACTGTTATATTTATTATCCAAAAATGTTGAAAGCAACAGCAAACGCGTAAGCCCCTAACTGCAAACCTGCAGCTGTGCTGGCCACTTTTGGCCACAAACTGATACATCAGGCTTAATGCGTATTGTCAAACATGACAGCCTCACTCACTGGAAAACTCATTTCCCACCACACGCTGTCACTATGAATTAAACGTATCATCAACATGATGGATGGACTTATCAGCCAAAATTTACTTTGAACCCGTCTCTGCAGTGGTACACTCAGCCTCTTTTCTGCCTCATTTTCCCTCCTGCTTCTCGGCCGGCTGTCTGTCTGTCTTTCTCCCAGCGTCTCGTTCCTCTGCTGTCATACAGTGGACAAGCATGATGTTCTGCAGTGATCTGCGAGCTACAAGCTCAGGACTATAAAGCAGCAGAGGCGGCCGCGTGGCATCGATCCCGTTTCTCAGTCAGTCAGTCGGGCCTGAGCCCACTTGATGGATTGGAGATCGGCGGAATGAGCTGAGACCAGGAGAACATGTGCACACTTGTTCTAGGGGATCACACAGTTGCACTGTTATACGAGTTATGCTTCGCGCAACGCCACGCACCAGCGAGCAACGGGCGGGGGTGAAGCTTTGACACCCGAATTCACTTGAGGTCACACTATTATTACAATGATGGTGGAAATGGTCATGTCAGAAAGAAATTATTGACAGTTTATGATTGATGCCTAACTTGTCGACAGTGTAAAAAAAAGTTCTATTGAATTTTAGTGTTGGTATCCAGTACTCAAATGGTGATACAAGCATATGTGGTACATATACTCTTCAAATTCCACTTTTGTTTAAAAAAAATAAAATAATACCCATCACCATGTAAGCTCCATAATGGAATATGTCCACCCCAAAAAAAGTTCCATTGTAATTCGAAATACATGCGCATAAGCCCTGGATAATGAATTCTGCGCTCCGTTCAAGTCTGTCATCGCACTTTTGCAGACTGAATATGTCAGGCCACTTGAAATTAAGTCTGCCAGCACGACTGCTTCCAGAGGCCAACTTCAAAATGAAAGCTAGGTAAACTATTGCTATCCATGCACAATATTGTTCTGCTTTTATTTTGAAGTAGACCTTCTTTGTGTAAATTTAGTCTCATGTATTCCAATGAATGTAAATCCAGAGGAAAGTTTCCACCAAGGAAAAGTCCTGTAATTTTGCAATCCTACTATTCGTAACTGTCAGTGTACAATCTAATGTCAAGGGCCGTAGAAGGTGAAAATGTGGTGAAAGTTTGCCATTCACTTGTTCCTATTTTGACACTCAATGTTACCTGTGGGACTCTGACGAGACCACCACCACGCGGGCGGGCGCCGAGCAACGCAACACGTCCTGCAGGCACTGGACCAGCAGGAAGTGACCCAGATGGCAGATCTGAAAAGTGGACTCCAGGCCGTCCTCGGTCAAACTCCAAGGCTGAGTGCTGACCGCCGCATTGCACACCAAAATATGCAATGGCCTAAAAGAGAAAATTTGGGGGGGAAATTAATAAAGAATGACAACGTCCAAAATGCGTTTAGTGGTTTAACCTCTTGTTATGTTGCAGGTTGGTCACAAATGTGGATTTATGTTGCTGTATTGCTTTTAAATGTTGAGGGAAACATTTTTCCGAAATTTCCTATACTTTGTTTTTCCATATTTTTTAGGTATTTTCAAAACATGTATACAAGGTAAACACCCTTAAAAGTTGCATAATTACGTGCTTTTTCTGCTGGCCTTTTATCGTTTTGTAAGATAAAATTGTTTTGGTCATGTTTTTTTCTGCTTTTTATAAAAGCTATAATGCATGTTGTAAAAATGTACTTTTATATTTTTTCACCAAAAAAAAAGAAATTATAATGTATTTTAGTGTACTTTAGATGTATTTATTAACCCATCATGTTGTGGGACAAAGTAACAATTATGCGGTTTGAAAATTTCTGAGAAGAAAAAAACACATTTTAAAGGCCTTGTTTTATTATTGAAAAGTACTTTTTTCTACTAATTAAGCATACGCAGCCGTTCATCCTGCCCCATGAACACTGTGGGTCTACCAAAGAAATGCAGATAATAGAAGCTTTAAGATTCATCCATGCAATGAAAAGCTATCATTTCAGTACACAACAGTGCTGGGGGCCAATAAAGGAACATATGCTTTAGAGCGCACACACACACATGCGCACGCACACACACGCACGTGCACACAAGCACAATGAATCTATCTGCATGCCGGGGCTCCAAGACCGCTAGATTGGTCGGGCAGTAAGAGATGCTTGTCGGTGACAGCGTCGCTCCAGCGAGCTCGAAGCCACTGTAACACAGACGAACAGTCCAAACACACCCCACCAATTTTTAATTTCTTCCATTAGAATTAATTATGAGGCCGGAGGCAATTTGTGTACCCTGTGTTTAAGACTGCCTACTGGATTAATTAAAAACTGGATGCTGGAAAATTAATGTGCGAATTGTTATGCTCCCGCTATAATGAGCCATCCCGTGCTATTACATCCAAGTGTACAGTAGCGATCACCTTCAGGCCTCCCGAACACGCAAGGTTCATTAAAGAGCACAAACCTCGTCAACTTCAAGAACACCCGCCTCAGCACTTCTGCGGCGGGACGCACTCGCGGCGCGTGTTAAAATATAATAAGGTGAGGAGACACCGTATGAGCAACAGCCTCAAGAGACAAAGACACCGGACATACGGCCACCGTCAGTTCACACGGTTACCACACGTTGAAATGGATCAGGTCTTTGTTGTGTCTTATAAGAAAAAAAGAAATGTAGCAATTGAGTAAAATGTCTTCATTTCTTATATTTTATTTTATCATAGTATTACTGTGTATTTTTATAATACTGTAGAGTGCTATTTTTTATCATAAAAAAATGAAGTCTAGAATAGATTAATGATGTTAGTGTTCATTTTGATGAGAAATGTTTTGAGACTGTAAAAGAGCAGGACAAGGTAACTTGAAACTAAACTAAGGCTTAAATGCATCAATTGCGAACCAATCAATAAGGAAAAAGTAAGAATATAAATCATCAATAGTATATAATCTAGGTTCTGAATTTCTTCTGGAATCAAAACATAGATCAAATGGGATTTGGTGAAAAAAAATGCTTGCAATATTGCAATTTAATGACACACTCGGCCAAAATGAAAATAAACCCGTTTAGCAAGAAAGATGAAGACTATGCATTCATAAGCTGAATAAAATGACGTAAATTTGACACCTGTTGTCTGCCTGGCCGTTTTAAGCGCACACATTTGGTTCCAAAAAAGTGTAATCACCGAGGTCCGGTGATCTGAAGCGAGCTGTGCGCTTGTAATGCGAGAGGCCTGTTAATCCAACTGCCCACCCGTTAGTCTCGCTCTCATAAGTGCTGCTCTAATGAAGGCCTTTAATAGGCCTGTTGCCGCCCAAGGCACCGGTCCCGCTCTCCACATTAAAGACCTCGCACAACTCGGCCAGCGCTGCACTGTGCAAATTCAGCGCCGCTCAAACGAGGGTGTTAACTACCAAACGGGGAGGCATACGTTTATATATTTACTTTAAATAACCCTCCTGGGTACGGCCCCTGACCTCCGTGATAATGTGGGCCAGCATGGAGGATATTGCCACTGTGTGTGTGTGAGAGAAAAAAAAAGAGAGAGAGAGAGAGAGAGAGAGAGAGAGAGAGAGAGAGAGAGAGAGAGAGAGAGAGAGAGAGAGAGAGAGAGAGAGAGAGAGAGAGAGAGAGAGAGAGAGAGAGAGAGAAAGGGGGGAGAGACCGAAAGAGGTTAAAAAAGTAAAGCGCTGAGAGTCTCTGTTACCAAAATGTACAGGTACAGTGTGTGAATGGCATAATCAATCATTGGCAACAGCCTCTCAAAATAATCACTCTAGTTTAATAGTGCCCATTTTCTGTCTTTGTGGGGATCCACAACTTCCTTGAAAATGTTTTTTTATTGTTCATTGAAAATAATTAGGTCCAGCAAATTGTATGTGAAGGCTCAAAACACGATCCAGGGTCGCAATTTTGCTAGATGTGCAGAGAAGCATGAAAATCAGAATTCAACTCCAGTTACACCTGTAATGTAAAGTAAAATGTCTGCAATGACACCAGGATGAATGTGTCCAGGAACAAATGGCACGTGTTAATTACGGAGCGTTCAGTAGAAATTGTATTAGGGGCACTCTGTCAGTGCCGTTCTCCGTCAATTACGCCGCATCAAATTGCCTCGCATTGAACAATATCAATATCCAGGTAATTTCATTTCAAAGGACAGGCAATTAAAGCGGAATCGGGGTCAATGGAACACAAAGCAGCGTGAAAGCCACTGACTAAAGCACTTAAAAGCAAGGGAGTGAGAAACGAGAGTGGGGGGAGGTGGGGAAAAAAAAAAAAAAAAGACTGATTACATTTCACCTGTCAATGACACGCTGCCCAAGTATTATTGTGCTCGTGCGCACTGGGTTCTATTTTCCTTGAGTGTATACGCGCATGCACGTACGATGCTCGTATTTGCGTGCGTTCTGCCCGAAGACATACGTGCAGTAATAGAGTGGTGGCAGACTCAGACAGCTGCCCAGTGCCATTCACAGCTCAGAGCTCCCAGCCTCCACTCTGCTCCGTTCGCCTTGTGATGAGAATTAATGTACTCTGACGTCCCCTGGGAGTCCCTCCCCCATATGCCCCCCCCCCCCCCACCCACCCCAACAGCACCACTAATGAAGAAATACAACCTTGCCAAAATAGTGAGGTAGTGAGCCAAAGCGACAGACTGACATAAGAAAGAGATATTTAGCCAATCAACAAATTGCAAAAGTGGTAGTACCCATTTTAATGACCAGCATTAGAATGCAGTAGCAGTTTAGAGTTTTTTTAACAAGTTTGAAAATGCAATATTTTTGGTGGCCTCGATGCAAATTTGTGCTTAATTAAATACAGGAAAATAAAAAACTTTATTTCATTTATTCATTTGAAATGTATTGCTTATAATAGTTACCACACTAAAACCTGCTACTTTTTTACCTGCGATCCGGTTTCTTTATGATTTTTTTTTATCACATTTCAGTAAAAACCAATGAAGCTCTGTTAGCTCTAACCTCAGCCCTTGCTCTATAGTGTACATACCTTCCATGCAACACTAGTGAAGTCTTCATAGTATAGTGGATAGTGCTCTAGACTCTCACCACAGCGACTCGAGTTCAAATCCCAGTGGGACCAAAATAATATTTCATCATGGAAAAATTTGCAACACGGGTTAGTTGGAGCTGGAGTCAGAGGCAGAACTGGAGTCGGAGCTAGCGTCGGGGTTGCGGTCAGGGTTAGAGCTAGGGCTAGGGTTTGGTAGGCTAGCTGTAACCCCAACCCTAACCGATTATTATTATAGGATTATTATTAAAGAAAAGTCAAATCTTCAGTATGACCAGGCCGGGGATAAATTATAGCGGGGAGAACCCTCGCGAGGTTTGGCTCGCCCCCAAGACTCGTGTCCTGGATGGTCATATCCTGCCTCCGGGCTGCTGCAGGCGATGGCTGCTGTGCCTCTTCCCAAGGGCCTTCCCCCTCAACATTAATGCCAACACACACACACACACACGTATATACATAAACACACAGACGCATGCATGCTGCCACAAGAGACCTGCAGGTGGTTGAGCAGTATTGATGACAAAATACATGACCCCCGAAATAGCACCGATGCGACCCGCCAATGAGACACATGCTGACCACCACAGAATAAGAACCAGCAAGTCCAAGGTGCCAATGTCACTCTAAATAGACAAATATACACACGCTGACCCCTTAGTCCTTTTCTCCATCAGGAACAGCCTGGATGTCCTTTATATGTAAAAATGGTTCGACAACAAGGGTCGGCGAACTTTTGTGCTTGAGTGCACGTTTGATTCTTAAAAGGGACAGGTGGACCAGGTCATTTGTAGAAAAAGAAAATGTTTATGGATGATTTTTGCTTCTGCATAGTTCATGTGATATTATGGTGAAATAGTCTATTCACAATGCAGTTGATCTTTCCAAAGACTTCAACCAAACGGAACCCAAATAGTTTTTGTACTCACAGCTTTTTGGCTTTGAAGGAGTCTGCAAATTCCCTGACACTGCGGAAAGAGGCCAGGTCGCACATCATGGCTTCCACTCGGGCTTTGTGCTGTGGGGACAACACACAAATATCAAGTTTGTAGAAAATGTGCAAAAACAATATAAAATATTAAAAGAGAATGTAAAGAGATCATCTTTGAATGACTGATTTTTGTTTGTTTGTGGGGCAGCACGTGGTCGACTGGTAAGCACGTTCGCGGTGGTGAGTTTGAGTCAGATTTTTGTTTTTTGCAGAACGACACGAAAATTGGACCTCATAGGAGAGCAATTTTTAGAACAGGCCTACAGGCACCAAGTTGGTGCCCTATTTATGATCTGAACCATGTTAAAGTACGGTAATAAAAAAAGAAAATAAATAAAGCGTTTTAATTCTTGACATTCTATTATATAAAGTCATTACAGTTATTTGACTGTTTTTAAACAGTGCAATATTTTACCGTGCTATTTTTCTCACTGTAAAATATGCCAATTATTTAGTCAAAATAAAGCCTGCCAACCCTCCTCCTGATAAATGCTCCATTTGACTCATGCCCAAGAGAGACTCCGAGAACTCCCCGATGGCCTTTTCAGTTTAGCATCACCAGGAATCCTGGCGACCGTTCTCCCAGCCATCCCTGATGATGACTGTCAGCTCACATTACGCTCCCCAAAAACATTCCGTGGGCCCCAGTGTATCTTATGGGAACGTCTCCCTCGGCTCAGCGACTCCTGAGCAAGGACGCTCCGTGGAGCGATGAGTACAAGCCATAGTGAAGGGTTAAGAGAGCCCGCTGATGGAAATGTGTTTCTTCAGGCATTTTACAGGCAACTTAACCGCCCTGGGATATATTTATACATGCAAACGCACACACACACACACACACACACAACAAACTCAATGTTGTGACTCAAGGGTAAAAACGCGCAATCACACCATTATCTATGCCTGAATTATTCTCTTGCTGCTACACTCTACCATTACATGGATGATATTACAAAGTATTAAAGTGCTGATTGTGGCCATTATAGATGGGATTATAAAGGCGCCCGCTTATATGATGTGCACACAGCAGTAATCACAGGTGAGGGGAGACAACTGTTTCACACTCACAGACACTTTCGCACAGTTTAGAGGAGAAGAAATAGTCCGCTAAGCGCGCACGCAATTTGACGTGAGCTTCAATTGTGCATGAGAGAGAAATTTGGGTGGAGAAATGAGGAATATTCAGGTTGAAACAAGGTCAGGGCACGTACCGATGGGATCATTAAGAGGTCAGCGTGAGAGGAAAGGTGACCAGCAGAGAAGATGAGCGCAGGTGCCGGCTTGACAAACTCATATGGAGAAGATGGAGGGAGAGAGATTGAGAGATAGGAGATAAGTAGGGGGTTGAAGTTGGGCCCACTGGAGCAAATCCAGCAGGGAGAAGGTGAGCAATACCCCCCCCCCCCCCCCTCCCTTTCCTGTAGATTGAAGTCTTGCGAAGAAAATAAAGTTTATTGCCTGGAAAGAAGTGGGAAGGGGGGGCATGTAAAAAGCATAAAAGCCACGGAGGTGAACAATTAGACAGATGGCCAGGTTTTGGAAGGAGGAGGGAAAAATTGATAGAAAAAGATCAGGAGAATGCAATCTTTTTTTTTATGAGGAGCCTGACAACTTCTGGCCTCTTCAAGGGCGAGGGGACAGTGAGTGACAGTGGTTGACTCCGGTGTAAATCGCTGACTGTGCAGCGGCAGCAAGACCTGAATGACTTATGTAAGCGGGGTATCCACATACTGATTGATATATTTACTGAATATTTTTGCCAAGGCCTGGTTCACAGGTGTTACAATAATATTATTTTGAGTGATTATGCTGTGTTAAGAGGGTTTTTTTTTTATATCATGATTTTATATTCATCGATAGATAGATATTGCATTTAGGATAAAACGGCTGAACTAAGGTAATTTTATTTTAACATATAATACTTTCTCGTTGACTTTACTCTTTTACTTTCTTAATATGGTCTTTGAAACCAACTGTGGGTCTGGAATGTATACCCCTAAATACCTGTGTGTGTGTGTGTATGTGAGTGTAGAAGGGGGGGGGGGGGGGGGGGGTTCTCTCCTGAAGAATGACACAGTGTTTGCTGACTAGATAGATGGCATAAGAGCAGAGGGGGATGGAAAGTGGGGGTAAAAACTAATACAATTATAACTGGGGCCATCCAATCCAATAAAATGAAGAGGTATTAGAGCAGGGGGAGACCCGTCCTGTTCAATAAGACACTGGACCACTCTGGCAAGTCTTAAAAAACACACGTGCACACTTAGTTGACCTCTTAAACAGCACGGCAGCCAACCCTAATGGACGCAAGCAAGTGGAACCGCCAAATAATACACTGCCTTAATGCACTCGGCTCAATCTCATCGCCTAATCCTCCGCGGGCACTCCCACTTCTAATTTAACCCCTGTTTCCATCTTGCGTCACCTCTTGGCCACCTTCAGAGATCACCTATGGAGGGCCAACACTTAAGAAATCAAATGCAGCCCTCCCTCCCTTTGCCTAAAACTCACAGTCAATGTTCCAGATTTGCCCGCGATACGAAGGTATCTTCAATCATGACAATTACAAAAAAAAAACATTTTTATTATGTAGTTTGAACTTTCATACTTCAAACATATTCAAACTTATTATAGGACAGTTAAACTTATCAAACACACTTTTTAAAGCGTTGCTCAGCACCAGTTGTCACTCACTCGCTATCATACAGCAACACTGCAAGGAACCGCAAAGAAACTCAGAAAACACAATTTTTCAAATAACAGGTATAGCGCACATGCTTCAAGATGGTTGCCAATCCTGGTTGAAGTTGGACAGAAAACTCAAGTATTAAACAATGTGTACTTA
The DNA here is from genome assembly GCF_054491065.1 of Syngnathus leptorhynchus. Classification (NCBI taxonomy): domain Eukaryota; kingdom Metazoa; phylum Chordata; class Actinopteri; order Syngnathiformes; family Syngnathidae; genus Syngnathus; species Syngnathus leptorhynchus. Next base: position 6,766,987 of record NC_141200.1, on the reverse strand, counting down.
AATCCCAAATTGATTAAAGAATATAATATCGGACTACAGGTTAAAGTACGCACATTGCCGAATCAGAGACAAACTAACAGAAATAAGCATTTGTTGTTACATAATGATACACATTCAAATAACTGCTCCACACATATACAGTACAAACCAGCAACATGTACAAAGAGAGCATACAGTATATAACAATTATACACTAGATGCCAAAAATGTTCAACCAAACCATATCATTTCCACTAACGAAAGTCTCCGCCATAAAAACCATCAACAACTAGTCCTCCATAATGCTCATCATAAAAGCAATCCAGCATGCTATCCACCATAAAAAAACGTCAACCGTTGTGTTGCCCACCATAAAAACGGCCAAATTGGTACACCGTGCTGCTCACCATAAAAACCATCCACAACTAGGCCAGTGTGTTGCCCACCATAAAAAAAATTGTCCACTAATTCCTGGCGTACTGCTCATCATAAAATCAGTCACTGTCCAAATACTTCTGGACCCAAAGTTACAAAACCTAATTACTCTGCAGACCACAGTTCAACTTGTTCCAAACTTTATGAAATGTTTTGTCGTCATTTCAATTCAACTGCGGAGGTAAGGTGTTGTAGCGGCAGTGAAAGTGAACGAGCAGGAATGACAGCGTGTGAAAAGGGCACCTTATAAAAGCAATTAGGGAAACGACTTTGAGACCCTCTCTTCTTGCTCCGTAGATTAGGAGAAAAGGAAAAAAGGCCTCGGAGGGAGGAACGGTGTCCGCATCTCTCGTGACCTTGTCCGCGACACGCCATGCTAAATTGGTCATCAGCGCTTAAGACTGTATTTTATCATGGATGTGTATTTTTAGCCAAAAGAAAACGAAAGGAGGTGAGGGGAACTCATATATCAAGTTGTCACAATGATGACATTTATTCATAAATATTAAACCGACTCCTCTACATCTGGTTCAGTCACACGTGCAGTCATAAAATATTATGTATAATGTACTGTTGCATGTGGCCATAGTAACAGATGCTCTTTTTGCCATTTACTAAATGGAACAAGACAGTCAAACACGCAAATACAAAATTCATTTTGTGAATGACTGGAACGATTTCATTGCATTTCAATGCGAATGATTTGTCGCAAGTCAAGGTATGACTGTGTGCTAGTGAAAAAGGATGCACATCTGGCAGAGGTCTGAAAACTGACCTACAACATATGACACTCAAGTGCCTAACACAGATAGATGCACATGACAAACACACACACACACACACACACACACACACAATTAATAGGAAGGCAGGTCTCGAGTGAGGAAAAGAAAAGTGCTTGATCAGCACAAACAGGCAGAATATGCAATTTCCTTCAGTTAAGTCTGTATTAAATTGATTTCTTCTTTCTCCGACAAGAGCTGAGGTTTTTTTTTTTTTTTTCCCTCCGCCCCGCCCCGTCTTAATGAAAGCGGGATAATCAACAGGTTTTTTTGTCCCCTCCCCTGAAATCAAGTTACAAATCAAGCAATTGCGGCACGGCCCGGATACAGCAAAGGTGAAGGAAGGACGCGGGGCGATTTTCCAGATGAGAAGCGTGGACGGCCTACCTCAGACGTGCTGATGCGCTAAAAAAAAAAAGAAAAACAGGCATCGAGGGCACCCCTCACACACACAAGCGCACGCACGCACACACATGCCGCAGACACACATACACGCACACAGGGAATCCGGGCTCTGTTCAGAATTTTATTCTGGCTATTCAATGGTCCCATTCATTTTTTTACCAGAAGATGCTCATAAAAATCGTCAAGTTCGAAAACTTACTAAGGCCCAAAAAAAAGGCCATTCATTCATGGGGAAAATAATAAACAGTGATTCCAAGATATAATAAAACTAAAATTAAAAAAAACTATCGTTTATTTTTAAAAGACAATTAGTGCCATCCATTGACGAGAAAATATCACGATTAACTTTTCCTCAAAATGCATACCAGCAACTTGCATTTACCGTTATACTGTTAAAAAAGAAAAAAGTGTATCATATCATAACACTTAATGATGATGGAATTTTTTTAACACTGATGCATTCATGCGCAAGCAGAATCTCAATATTATAGCCAGTCAAGGTGGGATTCATTTGAGTATTTTATATCCTGGGGCCACATTTAATTTAGTGTACAACTATGCATTATAGTTTTATCTACTAATTCTCGTTTATTTTCATTTTAATGACTTAACAGAATGAGGCCACGGAAAGTGTGTTCACTTCTCTGTTGGAGTTGTCAAACTTTACATTTTATAAGTCGTAAAAGCTGTGTTTCAAAATTGACACATGGATCTATAGAACAAACCATTTTGTATTTAAATATTACATAAAGCTTCCTTTTTTTGTGTAAGAATAATACTAAAGGACAAAAATATAATTTATGACCCCCCCTCCAAAAAAAAGGCTGCCAAAACAGCTTTTGTATGATATCTGAGAACTCAAATATGCCTTTAGAAGGAAGAGTGAGAGTGTGAGACAGGAGAAAAGGAAGAGTGAGGCAAAAGATGAGGAATGAAAAGAAGGACAGGGCGGTCATAATAATGGCAGCGTTGACTTTTCCAACGTGAGCTGCGGGACCTGAGGCAAATTGCTCCACACAAACTTCATTAAGTAAATCAGTACCTTTGCACGTATCACACCCTGATGTTTGCATATGTAAAATATAGGGGGTAATAATTATTTTAATAATCAATTAGTTATTTCTTGATTAATCAAAAAATTTTATTAAAAAAAAAATCTATCCAAAAATGAGTCTGCTTTCCAGGATAACAGAAATCACAGAATATTTACAGCTGAGCGGCTGAAATTCACAATATTTGACATTTTTAAGTTAAACATGGTCTGTAAACGATTAACCGATTATCAAAATAGTTGTCCATTAATTTAACAATTGTTTTGCTATTGATAAATCAATTAACAGTTGCGCATCAATAACAATATCTACGTATTGTTAGGCCCTTACAAAGCAGTAGAAAGGCCAGAAATGATCCTGTGGGTAGTAGACCATCATTCTTAGAGCAACTTTGCACTGTTTTATTGAACCATATTAATGCGAAAATAGGGACATTTAAAATTTGTGAATACGAGTGTAAATGGTTATTTGTGCCCTGTGACTGGCTGTGAACCAGTCCGGGGGTGACCAAAGACATTTCGAAGAAATGCAAAAATGGCATTTAAATTCATTTCAATGGGGAACGTTTGATTAAGATAAAATACATTTGAGTTAGCAGCAAGGTCACAGAACAGATTAAAGACATAAGTCAAGGTACGTCTGTACTTAACTTTCAGTACTTCCCTCCTTTTCCTCCTCACTCATCTCCCCCTCCGGACTTAGGCTTTTCTATCTCCGGCATATTCGCAGACAGTGCACATTTTGCAGCACGTCTTGGGTGTAACCGACACGCTTAACAAGCACCGCTTTAATGCAACTCCTATATGTTGCCGCCGTATTTTTGAAAGCAATCAGAAAGAATGCTGGCAATTACACATGTACAGAATATGCATACACAACTTATTATTCTTTGTGAACGTCACTCAGAAACTGATTATTTGGCACTTAGGTTTAAACTACACTGCAAGTGCACAGTTGAAAGAATAGCTTTATCTAACTTTTTCAGTTTGTTATGTGTATAAAGGAAAAAGAAAAGACTTAATTGTCCAAGTGGAATTTTTTGTTATGTACCCTTTAGGCCTCACAATTGAACCCTGAGGTATATAAATAAGTGGATACTGTTTATGGTTGGAAAAGGAACACCATTGGTCCAAATGGGCAAAGGGAACATTTTTGTATTTTTATGTTTTCATGCAAGCTTACAAACAAGTTCAAAAGTTCCGCACTCCTTGAGCCAGTGCATCTGCACAGCATCTTCAACTTGGTGTTTAAGAGCGTCAGCAATAAAGCTCCACTCATGCAAGTGTAAAATCATGTGCAAAAATAACGTAATTGCGTGGATTAAACTCACTTCTTCTCCGGAAACACTCGCGCCTGGTACCGTTTTAGTGACTGCAGGGCTGCTGAATTCCAGAACACACTCACATTTACATATGTGTACATCTCTTGTGTTGAACACACAGCCATGATCAAGTCCACTGCGCTGATTTGGTTACCCAAAGCCCCCTTTTTGTCTCATCTTTATGAAAACACAAGCATAACTTAATTGAGTAAGAAAAGATTCTGGCAATTAAGAAGCATGGAGGCCTTTGATGTTTATAAGTGTATAAAAGGCCTTTTGATGAAGAAACGTTTGAGCATCCGCAGGCACTGCTGCGCATTTTGATTAAAGGCTCTTTTGTTTGGCAATATTATAAACTGCTTACCAGTTACTACTGTCACAATAGTTTAGCCTAGAAATATAATAGTTGGGGCCTTTATCTTTTTGTCTCGGAAAGAAAGTAACACACTTGCAGGACCAAGAAACAGAACAAGATCCGCTTAATCAATTCATCAATAGTCCTTTTTACATGGCTTGTTCAAAGTGAGAATAATCTGCCTTCTTTCCGCCTCGCTACTATGAACAGACACGGAATAGGAGGATTGAGCCATTTCGCCCATACACTTCTATCGCCATTGTCGCATTGAAAGCGGTGTCACTGTCACAATTTGAATCGGAAGCATCTTTATTGGCCAAGTATTTTAGAAGTAAATTGAGTTACAATTTAGGTAACAGAACAAATCAATCTTGCAAGTCAAGGTACCGCCGTCGATCATTTTTTTGTTGTTGTTGTTTTTTTTTTTTTTTTAAAAAAACATGGGCACAAAATTTTACATATCATCACACTAATAACATGACTGCCTAACAATTTTTTTTTGATAAAGTCAGATTTTGCTGAATATGACAATCTATAGTCCAAGTTGGGCAGCTGCGGCTTGTACGATTTATTCAATAATTTGTAGTCAGATGAGTTGTTTTGGGGATCAGAATCCCAAAACAGCTTGAAACTAGCAATAAAAGCATTTATAATATTTGGGTGGGGGGGTTATATATTACGCGTGGTTTTTCACAACACAGCAGGGCTCATACCATGCGAATAGCACAAGATTGCTGTAGTTGGCTAAAAACAAAAAATAATAAACAAACCCATGCCACAGAAAACATCCATTGTGAAAGTACAACAAAGGTAAGATTTGTATAAGCAACTATTAGTAAAAGCTGTAGCCGAGGGTGTGCTCCTCAACATATAGAACAATTTGTCTAATAATATTCTGCTCATGTATGGCCAGCCCCTTGTCACTTGATAATAGCCAGAAAAAAAATCCTTTGTGAACAACGTAATAAATGCATCAAGTGACCTCTGCAAAGGTCCGGGTTCAGCGAGCCGCAGATAGTCGTCAAGGATGCAGCCTGCCGGAGAAGAAATGACGCCTTGTAAACAAATTGAGTTAATGCTCTAATTCATGCAGTCTGATTCAATTTTACAAGCTTCCAGGAGTCCTTGACTGGGTAGCAAAGGAATGAGAGTAGTGTGGACGCCTGGGCGTGGAAGCGCACCTCGTCCTCAGTCCATCCAGGCAGCCGCCACCCCGGTCCCATGTTGGCTTCACTGAAGAGGTAACCACATTAAAAATGTTGATCACCTGACAAAGCTGGTCACTGGCTTCTTCTTTTTTGTCGCCAAGCTAAATGTAATCAAATTGTGTCAATCGAATTGGGGCAGTGCCTCAAAGCTGAATCCTGAGACTACGTGACATCATGTGCACTGGACCAACCTGCATTGCCTAAACTGATGCTGAGACTAATAACTAATAGAATGGAACCAATAAAGAGATCAACAAAAATGTTCAAGGTAAGAAAACATAGTGATTTCAATCAGGCAAAGTTGAGGGATGAGTGAATCTAGGCAGATTGTTGATGAAATTTGAATGACTTTGAGTAGCAGAGACAAAAACAAGATGAAGACTTTAAGGAACCAAAATAAGTCAGGAACAATCCTTTTAGGATTCAAAATCAAGGGTTTGAGGAGCTGAGACCAAGTCAGGAAAAGATTTTGAGGCGCGAAGATAAATCCAGATCAAAATCAGGTTGTATGATGAAGTTTTAAGAGCAGAAAACCTAACTACCCCGTGACCCTCGTGAGGATATGCACTTCGGAAGGTGAATCAATCAAAACTAACAATAAAGAAGACTAAACATCATTTTTTTATACTTTTTATCCTGTTTGGGGGTCATGACAGGGATCTCATCTGATTTAGAAAAACAGAGTGATTCCAATTAAGCAAGATTGAGGAATGATTCAATCTCAGGATGAAATTTGAGTCATCTTCCTCTAATGGGCAAATGGAAAACATTGTTTAGAACTGGAAAATCCCAGAATGAAGCCTCAGACTTTCATTTGGTCTTCAAGCCATAGCTGCATCACCTCTGCTTGTTCCTTAATTCCATCAGGGTAATCCCACGTTATTGCCTCCTAACAGTACCCTAAACGGGGAGGCAAAAGTTTGCTCCCCTCTATCAGCGTATTACCAGGAAACAACAGGCCCTTTCCTCATTAAGTTATAGATATAAATGCTCCAAAGCATGAAATTACCCCCGAGCCTCCCTTTCCAAATAACCTGGTTTGCAAACAAATGATCCGAGCACAAGCAGTAAAAGGCAGATTATTAAAATAATAGCAGGGATTTAAATTTGCATCCACTGAACAATTCAGCAAAGGACTTTGCAATTACTCCACCCCCTCCTTTTTCTCCTCTTGCTCCCGAGTTCATTCCGTCCTCCTAATGACGGACCCACTACCTGACATGTTACTGTGTGCATTTGTTTACACTCAGAAACTCAGAGGAACTGAGAGGTCAGTCCTGGTCCTGATTGTCACCAGGCATGATATCTTTGTGACAGTCGAAGTATCTAAAATGGCACGCACGGTGGCTGCGTCTAATCAAACTTTATAGTCTTAAGAATCCAAGACCAAATTAAGATCAAGACTATGAGGAGCTGAGACCAAGACTATGGGGAGTTGAGACAATTCAGAACTGAGACTTTGAGGTGTCAAGAAAAGTTGAAACCTAGACTTCAAGGAGCCAAGATCAAGACAAGAAGAAGACTTTGAGGACCCAAATACAAAATTAGACCAATACTTTGAGAGGTTTAAACTATGTTAAGACCAAGACAATGTTTTTTATGATAATTATTTTCGAAATCTACAAAATGTCCTTCTTTAGCAAGTCGAGACAGAGATTCCGAGGGGCCTAAAACAAGTCTGACCCAAGAATATGAAGAAACAATCAAAACCAAGAAATTGAGAAAGACCAAATGAAGACCTTGAAGGCTGACTTGCGATGAAAGACAGACCAAGTCTTGGACTGGTCCTCAGACAATCCCAGAACAACAGTGATTAAATCAGTTAGGTCTGGGAATCTCTTCACTGCCAAGGACTCTTTGATAATAAATATCTGGAATTCACATTGAGACAATAACATGTTGCCTCCTATGCTGGAAATATGAAGCAATGAGAAATTGGTGAGAGCAAAAGAGGAAATGGATGAATGGATACATCAATGGATGGTGGAGCTCTGCATTACCTGTGAGTTACTGCCTCCATTTGCATCTCAATCAGCTGATTTGGACAACCCACCATTTTACCACTCCCACCACAGCCACTGCAAGTAATCAAGGAGATTTAATGGGGCCAGCAAGCCCATTGTGGGCACTCCCTTGGATGGGGGCTCACAGTTCATTCCCAGCCATTGGTCTAGCTAAGGGCCCTCTGGGCCACATCTTAACATATGAGAATGACAGCACTTAAGAACGAGCGGAACAGAAAACAGACGAGCAGTGGGGCTGGACCATAAAAAGGAAGCAAAACAAAGCACCCAAGTGACGGTCATGGATGTGGCGGAATAAGTGTCTGCATTGGTGTTACACCAATTAAAGCCAGAGAGGAAAATATTTGAACTTGTAACCTTAGGCGTGAACATTTCATCTCATGCAAGTTGATGACGGCACTGACACTAGCCCACTGCTTCTAGCGGAGAATTTTCTTTAATACGTAACACAGACAGGCGCAAAGTGTGATTTGCAGATAGCAAATGATCCACCTGAGAGTTGCCTTTCTAGTTAGCGTCTCTTGTTGTTCTTCGTGGCTGAACCTTAGCTCGGGTGTTATTACCTCTACTCGGCTCTATTGATATGTGACTCATCCAGGATGTGCTTACTTCCTTGTTAACACCCGGCAGAGATAGCAGAAGAACCCACACTGTACTTAAAACCTAACCGTTCATATCTTTTCATTAATGTGATTTTGGAGCTTCTGAATGATCTTAGGGCTGACTTGGAGCCAATCACAAGAAGAAAACCACTCATTGCAATCTAAGTGACACTTTGACGGTATCCTCTCCAGAAGCAGCCTGCACGATTGCATATATAGACGAAGAGCTCCCCGACAAAAACAAGACTGAAAGGCAAACTTTGGTGGCATACAGAGATGCATCAAGTGAGCAGATCAAAAGCAGCCAAACAAAGGAGAAACAGGAAGACAACGGCGATGCTCAGGAACTCAAAGCTGACTTTTAGTTATCAGAATCAAATATTGGTGGTGAGGGAGGCGGGAGTAGTGTAGAACGCGGCTACATTAATCAAAGCGTTCACCTAGTGGGCAACCATATGGCAGATCAGCACGCCGACGGAGCAAACTTGCTGATCCTCTGTAACGGAGTGCAATTAATTCTGTTGGCTGTATTCATCTCTCACTCACACACTTGAAGGAAAGCGAGTTTGAAAGAAGAACAGAAGAGGGCTTGTTATGACTCTACTCTTTCTCGCTTCCTCTGTTCACTTTGAAGCTGAGGAATCAAACCGCCGTGATGAATGAGGTGGACTCCAGGTATCTCCTGTGGCGATCACAGGGGAGATATTAGAAAGCGGAGAGAGCAAGAGGGCAACACTGCGATCGTGATGCTAGTTTAGTCGTACGCAGCTTGTTTGGATGAGCTTAAACTTGAGATTCCCCGTTGTTCACTTGCTTTTGATGTTCACCTTCATGTCTAGTCTGATTGTTGTTTCTTCCGCCAAAGAGCTTATTTGTCTGTTTAGCCACCACTCTACTACAAGTGGTACTAAATTCTCTTCCTGTTTTGACTCTTTACATACAATATTTGACATTGCATTATTTGGCATTGACCCATAAGAATAATTGATTGTCTTGAAAGAAGCGGCTTGCCCCAATAACTGGAAAAAGAATCTGTTGGGATTTTTAGAAGCTATACGGCAGTTCAGACAATTTCGGCCACGTTGCTCGGTGTGAGCTCGGCCTTTGTGGGCTGGCCAGGTCTGGTAACTGGGCCTTAAGTTTTCCATTTGTGCTGTACAGTTCATGGTTAGTGGACATGATGACCCACCATGTAATTATGAATGACAATATTGGCAATAATGTATTTTATAGCCAAGCAGAGAAGGGGGTTCAGCTGGTGAGAAAAATGCCATAGCCTCCAACTTGACCACAAACAAACAGTGAAGGCCTCTTACGACTTTATGTAAAACGAGTGTCTCCCAAGGCTCTTAACACCAGCTCATCGCCATTAACCGCGGCCGTAAAACTGACTCCCACAAATGAGTTGTGGATGTCCATCTCATCCACACAAACGTGCTGCATTTGCCATCTCGCGCAAACAAAAACACATCCACACACAATTGTCCCACAGGCCTAGTCACTATACCACCCCTACCAATATCATAAATGAGTGGCAAACCTTCATTAGGGTAGCAAAACCCCTCCGCCCCTCTAATCAGGATGTTTGGCTTGTTCTCATTGGGACGGTGCTTTACGGCCCAAAAGGGGCTTTTGTTAATAAGGAGGTGTGCGCGTCTCCATTTCCTGTCTGGCCAGGTCTGCAGTTCCTGTATTTGGTGCCTTCTTAATGAGCTCTTTTCATTTTGGTCATGCATCAAATGGTGTGTGTAACAAAATCAACAAAAGCAGCTATATTAAATTCACTAAATAAGCATACTAATCGTGCTGACACAATATTGCGATATGGTTTAACAAGTCCCCACGAGAATTTAAGAGAATCTTGAGGTGAGTATACACTTGACCCCACTTTTATCACGGGGAACACACTCCAGACCGGCGCACAATAGGTGAAAATTATACAGGTAATTATATATATTTTTTATATATAGTGATAGTTTATTAATTATATATAGTCTGTCTATGGTGTTTTACGCAAGTTGGCTTTTAGTTGGTGAACCTTTTCATTGGATTAAATTTGATTTGTGTGAATATTTTGTGTACATACACACTGTTTTTTGTTTTGTTTTTTGCTTTTTATGCCTCAATTTTACAGTAAACTTTAACTGGGAGTGACAAACAAAAAGCTCGAAGCTTTTCTGGCGGAGAACAAATACTGTATTAATGTCCATGCAAACATATTCACATTCTGCCCGCAGATCTCTCACTTCCTGATCTCTCCTTCCTTCTCTCAATCATCCCCTCTTCACTCCAAGGCCTAGTTGACAAGAACCTGGAGCACTGGCGTTTCCCCGCAGTACTCTGTGTTGCTCCATGTGTCAGGGTGGGAAGGTTTTACAGGGCACATCCATCAGTGTCACACACCGGGATTTATGGGCGCCAGAGTCCGAACCCGATCGCTCAGAATCGGTCTCGCTGAAGTCGACCCCTGGGCGGCTGTGGGGCATAATGGATGCCGGCGCCCCACCTCCTCCCCTCCTCCGATCTCCTTCTGCTCTCTCAGCCCATCTCCCCCTTCATTACCTCGCTTGGCTCTACTCTTGGTCATTCATTCAACACAGGAGATTTGGTTACCCAAATTAATGAAGCAAACTCAACTGGAGGAAGTATCCAAATGTTCACATAGCCGCATAAACTCGGACAAGACACCGGGTTCATCATTCATGACGTGTCTGCAGGCTTTTATTTGGGCTAATTTATCTGGCAGGCACAAATTGACTTTGTTCACTGCCAATGACATAAACAGACTCGTGTTTCAATGACTTAAGGACTGCCAAATCATCAAGTCTTGGAAAAAAGAAATATATATAAATATAAATTATATATATAAATATATATATATATATATATATATATATATATATATATAATATATATATATATATATATATATATATATATATATATATATATATATATATATATATATATATATATATATATATATATATATAATTTATATATATAATTTATATATATAAATAAATTTGCTTTAGTGAGTGACAAAGGGGGGGCCAAATCTGGCGCTGGGTTCTTGAGTTTGACACCAATGTTCTACACTTTTCTAGCTTACCCCACAAAGCTGCTCTGTAAATAAAACACACACGCGCATAATCATGCCTGCTCATTTCTCAACTGAAACATATTAGCCAATATTACCCCACAGCTGCCAAAGAGGTCCAGCCCCTAATAAAGGCTTTACGCTATAAAGGAAAAACAATGAGGCGTCTCCGGCACTATTGAGCCTCCCAGAACACACACAAACACACACACACACAAGACACACTCGCGGGGACTGAGCCCGGTCACAGGTCAGGTGGGCCTGGTGTGCTCTGTGGTTCAGATGAGCACAGCCCGCTTGAACCCGTAATATGCTTCACTCTCCCCTGGCACCACTTGTTGGGGGGTTTAGTGCAGGCGAAATTACACCTGTACTGCAGCCACAAGCACACTAAAACACACTGCCAGATGGATGGCTGGAGACAACAGCAGGTAAAAATGATCATCGTAAAATACCGTTAAGGAATGACATTAAGTAGAGCGCAGACTTTTGCCAATGTTACGTTCTTTGGCGTATATATATTGGAAGGTGTGTGTGTGGGGGGGGGGGCTCAACGTTTTGTTTATTTGTTTTATTTTTGAAGGCGAGGGGCTGGAAAAGATGAATGGAATTTCCATTTTCATTATAAATCTTGATTTGAGACAAAAGTGATTTGAGTTGTAAACGTGATGGCAGTATACATTAAAACTCATGAACCAAAGTATCACTGTATTTGTATACAATCAGAGTCAATTATACAAAGCTTGAAGCTCTGACTTTCTAAAAAAAAAAAAAAAAAAAAGGGGCAAAAGGGCAAAAACTGACAAAAAGAACTAATTGAATTTCTCCAAAGTTGCTAAAAAGATTTACACAAAACCTTGACTAAGCCTAGCAGCATACTTGCCACCAATCCTTTGTATCTTACTGTCACAATATTAATGAATACAATAATATTTTACCAGCGAAAAAAACAGTTCATGGTAATCCACAAATGCTACATCACGACAGTGTTTTTTTTTCCCAAAATATTAAAATGTGACATTGGCAATCATGCTATTAGGCTGATGATCACTCTCCATCAAGTTACACAGAAATTAATTACATAGTATTTGAGTCACATTGCTAACAAATACTAAAACCAAATACCCTCAACCTCTGTGGCTATGTGTGGAGTAAAACTAAAATGAACCCGACGTCCCCTCTACTCTGCAAGTCAAATGTAGGGAGATTATCATTGATACGAGGCTATAGAGAATGAAACTAATAAAAAGGCAGTGTATCAAAGTATCGTGCCTAAGCGATAGTCACGTGAGGGCAACTACGCCACAATTCTGCTGTTCTCTAAATGAATCCCCCTTCGCCCCATGCTTGATTTATGGATCTGTATAAAAAAAAAACGTGTTTTTAATCTACTGCTGCCTGATTCTACCTCTCTAATGAAATGTGGATCTGTGTGTGCGCACCCGTGTTTGTGTGTTTGATAATGATGTATGGAGGCCGAGGTTGGATTCTTTGAGCATGAATTTTCTCTCTGATAAATATGCATTCAGCCGCACGGGGTGATGAAGCTGTATACCGTTCTGTCAAAGCACATACCACACGCATGTACATATTTACATAAAGGGCACACAAGCTGAGACCTTCATTTTTGCCTGTTCAAGGCACAGCATTCCTCGAATATCTATGGCCGTTCACAAAAGCATTTCTTTAACTGATTTATTGAACATCTTAGCCAATTCAGAAAACAGGAGATCTATGGACACGTGAAGAATTACAACTGCATGCTGTGAAGAAAATATCACTCAAAGCAAAACCTTAATCTTCCACGTTGAAGGATGCTATTTGCGGTTTAAAAGTGCTTGAGCCTGCTTAGGCTGGCAAGTCAATTGGAGACATGTCAATTCCAGCGGATGACCTGCGATGCACTGGTGTGCTCAATCAGTCCGACTTCCGTCGCAAACGCTAAGTGACAAGAGACTATGAGCGTACAGTCCTTTCCGCTCAGTCCGACGTGAACACGCAGAGACATTTAAACTCATTAGGGCCTTCTCTTTGGTCTATGACCACCCTCAGCGGGCGATGAAAGACGACGTGACGAGCCACGGAGTCTCACAGTTGATACGTCAAACATCAGAGTCAAAATTATATGTAACTAGGAAGTGCAGCTTGGGAAGAAAATTGCGTGTGAATAATGAAGAGCTGACGCTGCAATAAAATGCTGGGAAACAAATTAAAATGGAAGAAATGTTCAATGTGCGTCTGAAAAACAAATGTGCGCTACATGAGGAAATGAAAAGATGCATCAATTCATTTAGAAATTTAGAAATGGAAATTTGGGACTAAATACAATTTGGCAAATTTGGGGAAATGTGAAAAACAGTTCCTAAGATGTCCTGAATGATCTGAACATGCAATCAGTCTAGAAAAAAACTTAAATGTCTGCACTAATTTGGCAATGTTGCCATGGAAAATGTGAAAAACGCTATGAAAAAATGTGGACATTTGGGTAGTATAAAAATTGTTCTAAATGATCTGAACTGATCGAAATTTAATGGGAAAGATGAGGAACTTTTTTTGCTGAATGTCTCAGTCACTTGAATCATACTTCAGGTTTAATTTCAGGTTTATCTGTTTTTTTCCCCTCTAATTTAGTCCTCAGTGTGCCTCCCAATAAAGTCAAACGTGCATGAGATTGCACTTTTGAGAATCCCTGGAAAGTGTGTGAGATGTGAGATGCTGAACTCAAGCTGGTTAAGTAAGCCTTCCCTCCTCAGTGCCTGTTTGAACCGCCGATGGAGAGAGAAAGCTACTTGATAGCCAAGCTATTTAAAGATACTAGTCATAAATAACTATTATTTTATTGTGTTACTACAGTTCTATTCTACTTTATGAAAACATGTAACGGGAAAAAAAAATGTGTTTTTGAGACGCTGATCAATCAATCAATGGCATTTTAATCCCGCAACATCTGTCTACAGGCATGGCAAGAACCCCGTTCAAACAAAATTTAACAAATTGCTCCTATAGCCCATTTCCATCATGAGCCACCACACAATTAGCCCAATCACATTTCAAAGCAGTCTCAAAACGGGGATCATAGCAGATAAATGTTATAGCCATTTGCCAGATGCTTTGAGCATGTTGGTTAGTTTGGCAGGCATCAAGCAGCTTGGCCGCATTTATTCCCAATTGCCTCCTCCTGTGAATTAAAACACGGCGGCCCGTCGCTCTATGCTCAGCACTTCTGTGACTTCAATAAAACAAAATACATTCTCCTCTGGCAAAGGGAGGAAAAGTGTGAAAGAGATCCAAGCCACCTCTCACCTCATCTGGTCCCCCCCCCCCCCTCCTGTCCCAGGGCTACGAGCCCAACTCTCAGAGGGTGAAGGATGAGAGCCTGTCAGGTTCAAACAACAAAGAGGTGCTGCCTTACACATCCTTCCTCAACCTGTTCCCCCTTCGGTGGCGGTGACATCATTTAAATCATTTAAATCCTGCCAAACGTGACCCCGTGGCGAGTGACCCGTCACCGGGAAAGGCCCGCGCCGAACTGCTTATCCGGCATAAAATACGACCCGGATAACTACGGGATTTATTCAAAATTATTCCTCGGCGGCACTCTTTCACGCAGAGCGTTTGCCCATAGTTCACTTGATAGTTCAACGCGGTCCAGGCAATTAGAGGCAGGCCACACCTCTTCGGGAGACCGAGCACCTGGTTAGAGCGGATGGACATGAGGAGAGCTAAACGGAGCAAGATTGCAAGGCAGGCAACTTTAGGATTCATTTAAGTTAGCCCCATCTCCCTGGTCACTTTATTAGCAGCGCGGGAAGAGTGATGCATGTCCCACAGCTATGCAAAATGCATAATCAAGCATTTAAATATGAAAAAGTCATGAGGATGAACGTGTGCCTGCGCATGTGCTACAACGTAGCCGAGTAACATATTGCTGCTGTCTAAAATCTGGTCCACGGAGCATTTACATTATTGAGAGTCCGGCAATAGCTGTTGGATTCTTATAGATGTATAAATATCATTTTGTTTGTCTCTTTTTCTTAGTCATTTATCACATGGCATAATTAGTTAACCGGTGAAATACAATGAAAAATATTTGAATGGAAAAATTTATTTGTACATTTAAAAAAAAAAAAAAAAAAGGACGAGTCGGGCTCAGACAACGAGCAAGCACAGCTTAGCTTGCAAGCATCATATGACCAAACTCAGAAAACAGGTGAGCCTTTATTGGTCCTGAGCAACTCTAATGTCATTTTCAGTTGACAGCGAGTGACAAAATGGCCGCTCCCTGAGATGGATACAAACGGATGGATTGTGCTGCTTAATTCACATTTCACGAACGCAATATTTATCAGAATGACATTTTTGAACTAGTGGGGTAGCATAGAGCATATTATTGTAAAGATTTTTTTTTACTTGATATCCCCTTTAAAATGAACATTTGAACCTGATTTTCTTACATAAAAAATAAATGACACATTTGTCTATTTTAAAATGTGACCCAGCACACAAAACACAAGCGTGTGGAATACCTGCTTGCATAAATGTTGCCAGAAAAATATTTTATTCCCTACATGCTACAAAAGCTTTCTTAATAATCCCACAAACTACATTGTAAAAATCCCTTTAGTGGTATATCACACTAAATCCCACTGTTTCTTTTGTTCTTTCATTGGAAGACAAGGCGAAAGAGCTTTTCAAATTCCAATTTACATACGGCAATTCCGTATATCCGACCCATCTTTGACGTGTCAAGGCGATATAGATTGTATAGTCGGGGGAGGATAAGAAAGCTTTTTATTCTCAGCCGACAGACACACAACACGGGGCAAAACGCAAACAAATAAATAACCAGGTAAAAGACTGATGAAAAGGTCTCCCCGGAGAAGCTGACGCATGCAATTTAGAAGAGAGGCGGCGCCGCGGATATCGTGGAAATTAAGAGAGCCGGCCGCGAGGATTGGAGGATGAGGTTGGGACAGAATAGAGAGGTGGAGGTGCAGCTATGATGTCAATATAGTCTGGGGACTATTTGAAACGAGTCGGCTTGAGTAGGAGAATCACGGGACGAATCATTTCAACTGGATTTAACAAAGCTTTCTTTTGCAGTGACGCATCAGCACAATGACGCTTTTATAGGTTTTCTTTACCACACACAAGGCGATATTCAAACAAACATTCATAACAAACGACGGTTTGTAGCATCAGCTCTCAAGGTTTTTACATGTACCACCTCAAACAAAACAGCTCTTCAAGTACAACCATAAAAATTCGGATTTGATAAGAAAACCTTCACCAATGTCGGTTGCAATCAAGAGGGCCGACGGGCTCTTGAATGAAAAAGATGACTGACTTTGTGAATAATCATTCTCTCCCTTAGAAATGTTACATTTTTTTACATTTATTTAAATGAAGGCTGAGTGACTTAAAGAAATTCTACTTCTAGTTGGCTGTTCTCGGATGGATTAAAATGGCCTTTAACATAATTTTCTTTCCGTATCATTCAGTTCTCTCACTAGAACATGTAAACATTATGCAAGATGGCCCGAGCCAAAACCCGGAATTCAAATAAGGGTGCAGCAACCGACGCATTATTTTCAACTTTTCCTGATTTTCAATATGAAGCAGAGGGGTGCAGTGACTAAAAGCTCAGCATCCTGGGGGCCCTGGAGGGGCCTGCTAGCAACCAGGTCAGCATTTCCTATGTGTCACTTCCCGTCCGCCTCAGCGGGAAGAGCGTGGCGTGGCACGTTGGCCGGCGGGGGCAACTCGGCCTGTCAGGCTGCCAGGGGAGGTTATGCACAAGGTAATTAGACAATACAGGCAAACACACACACACACACACACACACACACACAATACCAACTAGTACCACTCACTCCCTACGCATACAAGTTCAGGTTAAAGGGATAGTTACACCACCTTGGGTTTCGATGCATGTCATGTATCTTAACCAAGGCAGTCATGCAAGAAAGGAACAATGGCTCTCAAACTTATTGCAACTAAGAAAAACAAATTAACTAATACTTGAAAACAACCAGTTCTTTAAGTTAAATGCATTTGGTCATGCATTAGTGTTACATTGTTTGTGCCATCCACCCTTTGGGTGATTTTGGTTTGTACTTTTGTATATCAACATTTTTACTTTGCCACTTTGCAATATTTAATTCTGTGATTCATTCTGTCTCACTAGAGGGAGCCCATGTCTACACTGTCTAGAACAAAGGCATTTTATTATGAGGGGGCTGCAGACAAATTATAAAGAAAGGAAGAAAAAAATATGTCGACACAAGGTTGTTTAGTTTGACATTTTTCTGTGGCATTTAATCTACATATGTGAGCATGTCCCCGACAATCCTGTAATTTGTTCGCAATTGTCTGGTTCAGTTGCATTAGCTTGTGTCACTCTCTGCGGACTTGAAAGAATGACAAGACTTTGAAGACGAAGACTCGTCTATAGCTGCTGAACGTATGTCTGCCAGAATGTGTGCGATAATGTCCGCCTCTTTGACCCGTGTTAATGTTGCTGCTTGACATTGCAAGCAACAGACTAGCAGCCTCAGTGGACAACGGGATTTAGCCTAATTGGTTCCACAGCAGACTCTGACAGCGCAGAACTCTCCACAGCGGCCACACCACAGCCATATTAATAATACCCCCACACCCCAATACCATACTACACAAACACGCACACACAACAAAAACAAGCACAACAATCAGTGACTGACTTACTAATTAGCACTTTTACAAAGAACCTCATTAGCATGTGTTGTTGAGTGCCATTGTGTGTGTGTGCATGTTTGTGGTGATGGTATGGGGGGGTTTAAGCATTTTGGAATAAAAATGAAAAGTGTGTGTGTGTGTGTGTTTTGTATGCAACTCAGGGGCAAAGGGCCTTGCATGCGGTGATGTGCCCCCTCAGGGGAGTCTATTACAGCCCTGGGAGACAGACGATAGAGTCAAAGATAAGCAGAATTTTACAGGCAATCAGGAAAAGTAAATCCCAGACACACAGGCAACATGTTGGTGGTTAACCGGGAAGTTAACCTAGCTTCGTACTGTGAGCAGAATCGCTGAGGAGAGGTTTGAGGAAAAGGCGGGGTCAGGGGGATTTATACATGTAAAGTGTACAGGGCAGAGGCCACTGAACAATGTCATGTTTTGAGTCCCCCCTCCCCACCCCCACCTGGCCGCTACCCGATGCTAATGGTGTCAGGTAGGTCATTTTAAAGCCACTTAACAAATGATTGTTGGTGGAAGTAATTAATGAAATTGTCAGTTAGAATTTAATACCTTAATTACTGGTAAATATAAAATATGCACATTTGAAAAATATTTGGTGACAAGATGGAACTCCAATTTGAGATTGTGTTGATGTATATTTGACATTTTTATCTTTTATTGTTTTCAGTGAACAATATGTGAAGGATTAAATATAAATATTTAGAATTACTTTACCACGGGGAAGAAAACATTTGTACATATTTTGCATCTTTTAGTCACCTAATTTACAATTATTGTGGCCCATCTGTCCATTTGCAAGAATCACTTTATTTTACTTGTGTATTTAACCTGCTTTTTATTTGACCAAATACTAAATGGTTAATTGGAGTTAAATAGATAATTTGGGGGAGAAAAAATGACTCATCTACGAGTAAACTGGTGCATCTGTTTTCAGAAAATAAAATAAAGTTACAAAATATTAAAAGTGATGATAATAAATGGGATTTGTATTGCACTTTCCACAATTGTCTTAAATACACAAGAAAATAAATGATATCATAAATATATAAAAAATACAGATTTTTTAACACATACCTTGACTCAATTTTATTTATTTTAAATATTGACAAGTAAACTGCTGTACATTTAAATAAATTAATGAGAACGGATTATTATTTCATCGTAATATATATATATATATATATATATATATATATATATATATATATATATATATATATATATATATATATATATTTTACATGCACACCAGTTTTAACCCCCCCCCCGAAATGACCTCATCTACAACTGACCTGGCCCAACTAAGCGCATAAAAAATGTCCTGGAATGTTCTATGAAGTGTGTGGTCTTTTTTTTTTTCCTTTAACAGTCGCTGTTCTTGGCATAGCTCGGTCCATGTGGCTGGGAAGGATAAGCCCTCTGACCCTGCTCTTCCTAACAGCCACTGGCTGTTCTGACCTGCCCATTATCTTGCCATGACCCGCCGCCCCCCCTCCATTATTATTCCTACTGTCAGAACACGGCGCTACACTGCACCGCTCGACGGCAGCGTTGGCCCGCTCTGTCCGAGGCGGGCGTCAAGGAAAGAAAGAGGCAGCTCAGAGTAATGGGTTTAAGCATTGTAGTTAAAGGTGAGAGGTCCCGTGCAATCGGGACAGCGGTTCCACTCCTGGCAGCCGGAGCGGAACTCGGGAGAGACACCTGGAAGTAGATATGATGACCTTTTGTACGGCGGACCCCAAAATATACCCTCTTATCACAACGACCTCAGCGCAGGAGCATGGGAAGGCGAGCGAAGTCCATCCATCATCTTAAAGATTAATCCTGCTCTCTATTCTTCTGCTGAATCTATTAATAATGTCAGCAGAGGGGCAAAGATTGATTCTGATATTGTGACTTTTATTCATTAGTCTTTAAATGGGGGGATTCCTAGAGAAGGAAGCGAGCCTCAGCGGACTTGGAGGACTCAGCATATGATGGAATCTCCTAAATCCAGTCGCTTTAGTTAGCACATTCCAATTCACAACACAGTGAATCCTTGCTAAAGGTGTACTGTAATTTAATAGGTTAATTCATTAATTATAATAATACTAATAATAATTGTATTCAATTAATAACAATAATAACACATTTATTTGATTAATATTATTTAATTCAATTATTTTTCAATTACTTTCACATCTAAAAATATATATATTTGTTTTAATATGACAGACCCCACATATAAAAATAGAAAATCAGCAGTTTTAACAGTTAAGTTGAGTCACTTGTACAGGAAGTCAAGGTACCGTAATTCTTGGATGTAATATTTTGCTTCATTCTTAGACGATGTATACTGGCTTTCGTACACAATACTGCGAGCCCCAGAGGCATCTTTCAATTAGAGTTTGTGTTGAGTTTAAACACTGAAGATTTACTCTTCCACTCTCAGGCTCATCTCTTTTTTTCCGTCATCGCCTCGTTCCGTTTCGGCTGCCTCATCCTCTTGTGCTGCTGCGCTCTGTAATCAAGCCAGCACTAATGGCTTATTCTTTCTGCTCCAGCGGCCGCGTTTCACTTGTTTATTTTCCCACACTCATAAATCTGCGGACGAGTCACAAGCGCTGCGATATTAAAGCAATAATCTTGGGTAATTATCAGATGCTCCCTCTCACCCCACGCCCCAGCACGGCGGACGCCTGTTTAAATCTCTTCAATAAAATTATTTACTTACCTAAGTGCACACACACACAGATGAAACATTAGATACTTGAAAATGGTTTATGTTGTTCATGCAACAGTTAGAGAATTAATAGTTGTATATGTCAGCATATTACTTCATTGATAAATCTTTAAAATAAAAACTGTCCAACGGAAAACAGAATGGTGAAACTCATTTTATACATGTAGCATGGCTCAAAAAATTCTACACCCCCCTGTTCAGATGTCAGTTTGCTGGAATAGATAAAAGTGAGATGTAGGTAAATCATTTAAAACCTCTGACCAAAAAGGTGACATAAAAGCTGGACAACTCAACTGACAATGACAACTTTGAGAGCAAAACAAGCGACACATTGTGGTTGCACAAGTATGCACACCCTCTTACAACTGTCTGTGGTCCTGATTAACCCCAGAAGTTCTGTTCTCCCAAACATGCGGAATAACAAGTCATATGAAACTAGGAATTTTATTGGTGTTTTAAGTGGGGCTAGAATAGATGAGTGGAATCCATTCATTTCAAAAGTGGAATATAATTTCAGCTACAAGTAATAAATTCAACGTAGCCAGGCTCCTTCCTAAGTCTTTTTTGTTTTGTTCAAGCCATTCTTTATAGAAGGATTTAACCTGATGCACATAAAAGGTGTGCTATGTTCAGGAAAAAAAAAATCAATGATGGTTAATGAATTTGAGTGGATGAAACTAAAGATATTGAATTGATCGTGAGCATCAGTAATGGCGCCGGACAATCGGGCCACGGTTATCTATTGACCAGTTAGAATTTAGGGCTAAAGTGGACGACTTACCCAATCCTCCTGTATGGCGCTGATGGCCTTGTTGGCCCGGGAAAGGTTTCGGCAGGCCAGGATAACACGGGCGCCGTGCAGTGCAAAAGACCTGGCTGTCTCAAAGCCTGGAACATGATGACAGAAAGGAGATATTTAATTTTTTATTATTATTATTTTTATTTTTAAATTAATGAGATGCTTCAAAGGGGGCGATAAGTGATTCTCAGAGGTTGTATCAAATGTAAGAGGAGGAAGGGCCAGTAAGAATCACTATCAAGTTTTCATGTAATTTATTTCACAGAGTGAGCCAGTGGTCTCGGCGCAGAGAGCTAATCATTTCTCTCAGAAGTGATGACACTGATTGAATTATTGTGGTTCTGGTCTATTTCCTCTAGCTCGAGAAGATAAAGTTGGGGATGTGGCCGTCGTTTCCGAAGAAGGTATTGCTCCGCTCGTTATGTCGGCTCGTTATAGGACGGAGGGGAGGGAGGGAGTCGGATATTAATTATGTTGGTAATTACGCATTGATGGGGGTAATTATGACAAACATGGCTAATAATAGAGGAAGTCAAATGGACAATCAAACACAAAGTGAACCTTTGGTGCGGTGGCAGTCGGCGGCATCAAAGGGCCACCGATAAGGCCAGAGTTCTGAAATGGAACGCGGTCGGCTGATAGCGAGAGAATTTATCAGTCCGAGACTACAGCACTGCGTGGCTCCAGCCAAATCACGCGCTACCGATAAAAGTGACAAAAACTAAAAGATAGAAGGCAGAGAAGTTCATTTCTAAATTACAAGTCTAAATGGGTCATTTTGAGCCGTAGGTTGAATTAATTTACTCCATCAACTTTCGCCGTATTTTCTTATTTCCGCTGACATTTACTGCAAGTCTCTGTGAGAGCGGCTACGTTTCTCACTCTCACCTTTAAATTGACTCCAACGTACCCAGCGAGCGCATTGACTGACAAACTGCCACAATAAGTGATTGTGGCAAAGAGGGTCCACCGCGAGGTACCAAAGGGCGGATTAATATGAACCGTAATTAGATTATAGGTCCTAATCTGATTTTCATTAAGATCAAAACTGGGAGGCCTACTTGTGAGGAGAGTGGTAAAGACCAATATCTATTAAAAAACTGAAATTGGAGCCGGATTGGAAGCCTGCCGCGCTGACAAGTGAAGCATGGAATTAAATTATATGACTCGTTATTAGGTGTAATGGAGGGGACTGCGATGGAGAGCGGCAATCATTCCACCCGCGGGAAATGGAGAAAATAAAAACAACATGACAGGGAGGGAGAAGGAGCAGAGTGACACAGACACAGATTAAATGCATCATTTGAATAGGCAGGCAGGGCGACAGGATTTAACAAACAGCAAATGTTTATATAGGAGCATATAAAGAATGAGATTTGGAACTTTTTCAATCAGAAACTTGGAATTATATATTGTATTGGGGGTGAAGCATATTTCTTCAGACCAATGGAGATCTTGTATCTCCTTTTAATGATGATTTTGACTTTTTACACAAAGCTCTTATAAGTGCTGCTTATTCTCCTGTGCAATAAAACTAGTCATGAAAACATATTATGTAATCCCACAAATCATAGACAATATGTTTTGCCAGTGGAATTGTTACTTAAAAAAAAATCATGTCATACTTTTGCAAAAGTCAGTTGTTGATATAAGGTTTTTCCAAGCTATTATTCTGTGGTAGGTGATACAGTATTTCTTTCATCTGCGATCTGCTTGGAAAACTACAATAAATTGAGATAAGCATTGATATGGTATCGATACAATGTGATTTATACTTTAAATAGGATTTGTTTTCAAGCCCTAAAAACAGCATGAAGTAAAACCTTTGAAATGTTACAAAACGGACAGGAGCACTAGCTGCTGGTAAACAACAATACTTCACCCCCCCCCCCCCTTCACTTGTTGTGTGTACACACCATGAAAGTGAAATTAAGGAGCGCCAGTGTTTTCCATAATGGAGAACAAATTAGAATATGGCAGCAACAACGCGCGGCATCAACGGAGCCGTGTATTTGCGGTGACAAATAACAAGGGCTCGACATTAATTGTGAAATAACAAGAGAGCGAGCGGTGCTGTAACAGAGACTTTGTGGTAGAGAGGGCGACTCAAATGAGTTCCCGGTCAAATGTACAAGAGCGGCAGCCTGTTTCGCCATTGTTCTCTCATGATGGAACATGACGAGAGGTCACACGCACAGTTTGGTTTTCTCATTTTTGCTCTGGTAGGTCGCCAAAAGCTGTTTTACAATATGCGCTATTCTGCCAGCCTGTGGAATGGAACTACAGGTTCTTTCGCTCGGGGAAATGTACCGATATGTCTACCATGTCCTGCATTTGACTGAGGTTTTCAGAATACACGAGAACTCCAAATCATTGAGCCCCTCGTGGATAGTGGAGTGCGCTCTATTTAGTCTCATTTGCTTTTCGTAATTGATCAACAGTCGATTCCACACGGAATTCGACACGCAGCCACTTGTTGCTAGGAAGAATTTGACGTGAACATTTTGGGTGCCTTGCAGAAATCACTTCAAAACCATCACTCAAAAATATGAGATCATTTAATATAAACACACTAATTTGAAAAGAGAATCACAATTCATTGTAAACAATGTTAAGTGCTGGATCTAGTGGAGCACTGCCGTTAACGCAGTATACTTGACACTACTAATCAGAAAATGAAAAAGCACCACAACTGCTAAAAATGTGTTTTACTATGATGCATAAAAGAATGGTGTAAAATGTCCATTAAGCAACGAATGCTCTTCATGGTACATTAGGATCCTGGCCCTTCAGATATCCCCCCCAATAATGAGTGTGATTTAGTGATTTCACGCTTTGTTTGTCCTCTCTGCCGCCCCCCCCCCCCCCTTCCAGACCTCCCGCCCCCCCCCCCGTACACAGGTATATTGGCTCAGTGTAATGAGATCATTACCAGCCTCGTCAGTGAGCGGCTTTATTTGGCAAACGCCGCCACCGCCGTCGCCTGCCTGCTTCCACTCGCTCTTGATCTGCATCCAAAGAGGCAGATAACTAAAATAAGCTCTGTAGTACAATTGGACAAACACAAGTCAATTGAGATCATTACAATACCTGTGGGTAAACATGTCGGTTTCCCGTGGTCCTCTCTCAGCAAAGCGGGCAACACATGACTAGACTACGTACTGTATCTCTTTGCTCACAAAGAATCACTTAGCACCATTTTTAACTGTAAGACAAAGTATAAAACGACTTTACTTGTGTGTGCTCGCTTCTGAAGCGAGCAATGAATGCTATGGATGTGTGACAGTTTATTACACAATTTAATTCTCTATTTCCCTTGGACTATGGTTTTTAATTTTCTGCAG
Organism: Syngnathus leptorhynchus; assembly: GCF_054491065.1. NCBI lineage: Eukaryota > Metazoa > Chordata > Actinopteri > Syngnathiformes > Syngnathidae > Syngnathus > Syngnathus leptorhynchus. The sequence goes on along the minus strand of NC_141200.1, from coordinate 6,742,121 downwards.
TCAACTTCTTTTACGCATAAAAATTCTCAGACCTTCACATTAGTAGAAGGTTTAATGATACATTTTCGGAGCTTATTAAGAGTGATTGAGCAAAATGTCTTTCACTCTAACAGCTTATCCTAACTAGCCACAACCCCCCGTTTTGCAGGTGCATCTCAATAAATGGTGGTAGAAAGGCATTTTCAACGATTCACTTGAAAAAAAATGATTCAATAAATTTCTATATAAAACATCTTGTTCTTTGAGATGGTCGACTTAGAGTTCCTTTCAACACTTAGCGATAATAAAAGCTAAATTTAAAAATGTTGTAAATAAAGCAGCATTGGCATATACAAACTGTAATAAGTTGGTACATGTTGGTGCATTCTCATCACCATTGTACTTGTAAAATAATTGTATCTCGTATTAAGAAATTGAATTCCCCATGAGCATCACTGCAGTGCTGTAAACCCCAAAATACCACAGCACTCTCAGTAGTATATTTTTTTTTGTTTTGTTTAACGGGACAGTGTAACTCAAAAATAAAAAATGAAAATACTCTCAAGGAACTGCTGTGGACCACCACTCGCACCCAAATGCTCACATGCAAAATAACTTCACAAGCTGACTCCAGATCTGAACGTCAATTATTAGGCTACACGCCCCTTAAAGTTACACGCATGAAACACACTAATTGATGCCACAAGATGGCGCCGGAGCAATACTTTTAGGTTTGCAAGCTAAAGCTTCAACAACTGATTGATGCATGGCAAACAGTAAATTGATAAATAATTTGATCAATTTCTCAAAATCTCTCAGTGTTAAGTACACCTTGGCAGTTGTGCTTCTCAAATCCCAACATGGGAGTCCCCCCTCCCCAATACACTCCCGTTTTTCAGACTTTTAAGATCCCATTTAATTCCCCTCCATTAGCCCATGAGGAGGGAGATGTCACCCCAAAAGTGGGATGTATGGTTCGTAATTACTGCCCAAGGTTGAGCTGTTCCAGGCCAGAGCGCTGAAAGTGGTCCTATTACCCCTCCCTGTTCCTTGCTGTCTAAACCCTGCCCCCCTACCCTCACTCTGACCCTCTGTGTCAACCTCGGGACACACACACAAAATAAAATCGGGACACAATCTCTCATCATGGTCTTGCACAGGATGAACTGACAATAGTAAGGATTTTTCTTTTTTTTTTTTTTATATATAAATCGTACCTGCACTAAATGTTGGTCTGCTGGAGCAGTTTTGTGCCATCCTTGAATGGTAATTTTTAAACGAGTCTTTTAAATGGGCACATACAGTATAATTGCACGTCTTTTGGCCATATTTAAAATAGCATTTTTGTCATATATCTGGTTGAAAGTGTGCGCTCGTAGAGAAAATTGTGGCCCCCTCCATCATTTAAGTTACCAACCCTATCCTATCGAGGTTTTAATTATAATATCGTTTGGAGTACATTGGGTGCAAAGACTAAAATGTATTCACTCCAGTCACTTCAGCTCTTTCAGACTGGCCTCTGACACCTCTCTAAAGTTGCATATAATTTGACTAACCAAGCAAAACTGCTCATTACTTTGGCTAATAAAGAAAATGAACCAGAAAGCCAGGGAGGAAAAAAAAAAAAAAAATCTGGATTTCCTCACACACTCAGGGTCGACGCATTCTATAAACACATACACACAAAATTTGATCAGACTGCTGAACACAGATAAACTGTGGATGTCATCTAAGCCACAGGCAGCCACTCGGAGATGCTCCAGGACACACGGAATAAGACGCAGACACGCCACTCTCGCTGGCAACATCTTTTTATCCATCTACTTCCTCTCGCTATGAATAATGCATTCCCCTCCATAGTCGCGCTCTGCTTTAACGCACGGCCGCGTCAGTCTTTGAGGGGGGTCCTTATTCATAAACAGCGGCGCGGTAAATACCAGAGCTTTGCAGCCAATTTAATGGCAGTTATGCTTAACAAATCTGCCACAATCTAATGATCAGCCACAAAGCCGGGTAGACGTTTTTTTTTTGTTGTTTTTTTATCTTTGCGCTGAAGCTCCTCGCAGCACCGCGACTCACTGAATATGCTTAGAGATCTCTCCATCCGGAGAGAGGAGAGCACCGGCCCTAACACCTAATCCTCTCCCACACAACACGGGGATCAACACAAACACGCAACAATGTTAGTCCTTCATGAATAACATTGGAAAAAGTCTACAGAACATTATGAAGCGCTTCCCTCACAAATCCTTGTCATTTCCTATTTTGTCAACTGTAGTTCCTGCATTGACCCAGCACGTAAACAACAAAAGGACAGGGCAGACATGAATTTAGTTTGAAACCTTTTTTCATGTTTTGAAAGCAACTTGTGCAACTACCTTCCCAGGCACCATTTTTCTTGAAAATGTTCAACTTTAATCTTGTAAAATTCTGACGAGTGACGAGTTTTACTATCTATGACTATAATTATGATTTTTTTTTAATCAGAAATATTCAAGGTTTCAATATTCAAAGGCTCCGATATCATGACAACCCCAAACATTTGATCAATATACTATATAAATTTTCTCATTTGATTGTTTTAGATTTCACCAGATGACTCCAAATCAACAGGGCCTCCTACCTTCTCAAAGAAAAAGGCTTTTACAAGATTATGGTCCTTTAAGGACAACTGTCCCATGAAGCCTCAGCCAGCAAATGAGCAAAGAGTTTTGATAGGAGAGGAATTAGGACCAGAGCAGGAGTGTGTAATAGGGATGGATAGGAGGGCTCGGGCCAGGGTCAAAGCCACTTAGAAATCGTTGAGGAGGTACAAGCACGGGTCTATAAGAGTGAGAAAACCTTTAAAGGCAGGAGAGAGAGAAGGGCTCTGGAGAAGGAGAAAACAAAGTGAGATCATTCATTTCCATTATCACGATTAAAAACACCATTCGGGTTTGTAGTGCTTTTTAATTTACACAGGAAAGCGGCGTGAGGAAGACTAATGCAGGGGGGGGACCCGCCGTCGTGATCACCTCGGCAAGTCCCGAGTCTGCTTCAAGGCCGGCCACAAAATCTGACATTTCACGCATAAATAAACTCCTATACGTCTCCCCCCCACCACTCTTCATCCATGTACATTAAGAAACTAAATTAAAGGCATGAAATGTAAATGTGCTAATTAAATAATATCCTTCCATCCCTAATAAAAATGTCACATTCCCCTGTGGAGAAATACGAACTCAAGAAAATGGAAATAGCCTTGACACTTGGATTAAAACACTATTGATGCCATTAAAATGCTAAGTGGCTCCAGCCAATTGGCATAACCACATTTCACTGGTGGAATGTCAAAGGAGCACACAAGTAGAAGCAATTACTAAAAGAGTATTGTTAATTACGAGGTGCTGCATATTTAATACGTGGTCGAGTAAAACAAAGGTTATGTTAATATGGGTATAATAAGTATTTAAAATGTCGCCGTTTTCTTGTAAGTACAATGTTTGATAATTCTCTGGAGAAAAAGCTATTTCTTGGTTCTATTCAGAGCAGATTATATACGTACTAAATACATCACGCGCACGCACAAGCAGACTCTGTCTCTCATTGTGATGCTTTTAAAAACAAAATTGGGTATTTGCGGAGCAACTTGGATGGTTTGAAGGCTTTGTGGCAATGTGGAACTCTTGTGCACTCTTGTGGTGACAACTAGAGTACACTACAGACCGTTCAATCGTTTCACCTTTTATAAACATTTTGAGTGCAAATGTCACTGCATGCTAGACAGATAGATGATGGAAAAATTGCCACACTTTTAAGCCTACATCATCTAATTTGGGGTATTTCAAGCCATGGAAAAGAGAGAGCCTGGGCTTGATTGTTTCAAATGTAACATACAGTTGCTTGGAAAATCTACAAGAAATAATTCATCAGTATTTTAAAAAATGGAATTACATTTGATCCTAGTGTAGTTTATTTAAAGTGACCACGCTCGTTTAGTCAGTTTCTGTTGACAGTCGAAATATTGAAACAAAAAGACACATTTGCATAAGACTGCATATCATTTTTACACAATCCATTTGTTAATAATATGAGTCGAGACTGATAAATGGGAGAAACATCAAGGATAGGGAGGCAATTAAGATCAGAAGCTCCATTGTTCCATCAAAGTCCCAAGGCAGCTGTAAATCTACTATAGTGCCCCATCTCATAATGTACATACAGCAATTAGAGAGCCCGGCAACACTTCCTTTCTACAAAGCATTTGAATATAAAGACAATTAAGCATTTTATGTTGATTTGATTTCCCCGGAGCTATCGTTATCCATCTTGAACGGAGCGCAACATTTAAAAGGGAAGGCCGACACTTTGCTCTTGTCTGACTTCAAACTACAACCAACAAAACACGGGAAGGAGATGTATTGGTTTCCAGGGGATTTGATGGCGACTTATACTTTTGCAAGCAGAGTACGTGCATTTGTTGCGGTTAACAATGACATCCAATTCAGCCGGGCTAATGAACTTCAACACAGTCATGTTCAGCAATACGTGGGTGATTTGTTGGGTGTTATGTCTTACAATTTGGAGGCTAATGTTGATGAATGCCCGGGCTGTGGTGCATATTTTTATCCAACGTGATACAACACTGACACCCAGTGGTGTTTTTGTGGAAACACAGTTACTAAAGATGGCAAAGAGACTAAAGACTAAAGGATGAGTGGCCCATTTTTCTCTTCAAGAAAATAATACTTTTAAGGACGTATTTGACGTCCAGATGTATAAAATAAATGCCAATGTTTGCTTTATATTTGATGCCCATCAATACCAACTGCCAAGACCAATTTTATATTTCCAACTTTATTTTTATTTTTTTAAATGAAAGAACCCATCAGATAACTTTGGATGAATTTTACTGTGAGCAAATATTCTTTAAGACAGTGACCACAAACTTCTCCAAAGAGTTGCAGCTATTACAAGATGCAAATTTTACTTATTTGTGTAATAGTTGTACTTTTTAGTTGAAGCATTCATAAGGTATCGATGCAAACTGTGCATAAAAAGAACTCACCAATGCCTGAGTTGCCGCCAGTTATCAGGACCACCTTGTCAGACAGATCCCGACCTTGAAGGATCTCCAAAGCCGCAGAGTTGCCATCATAGCGTTTTGGCTTCACCGTCACATCCTCCACAGTAAACACTTGGCGGGGGTCGAAATGAGTGCTTCGCTTATTGATGTGGCTGGTCGTAAGAAAAAGATTGTAGAAAAATAATGTCATATTCTGAAACTGAAACAATTGTGTACAAACAAAGTGATTTGAATTATGTACTACTTGAAGGGAGTCAGATAATGATCAAGGTCTGCAGAAGCTGGATAACAACCCTGATCATTTGAATCAAGTATGTTGCAACAGGGAGACATAGAAAATATGCAGGACACCGGCCGTCGAGGACCGGTGTTGCCTACCCAACTTACTCAACGTAAACAATTTGACCGTGTTCATTGGTGTTTTGCTCCCAGCCATATGGCAAATCTGTTGGTGGAAAGGACAAAAATTACTTTTCTGTGGGATGATGAGCAATTCATACAATTAAACAATGAATAAAAACTTGAATTAAATTGCAATACTTTTGGTGGTGGTGGGAGGAGAAAACCAACAACAAAAAGAATAATTAAATATCAAACCTCCAGCGCAACGTTTCTTCTTTCCAGTCTTGGGGTGTTCCCACTGTGTCCTCATCTCATCGTGGCTTTTGTCACACAAACAAAAACGGAAAAAGTTAGAAAGTGTACCGTGATCAGATTATGTCTTATTTTACATTTTCTCCAATAATAAAGTATAATGATAACAAATCAATCACATAAAAAAGAAACTACTGCAGGTGCACGAATTTGCAATGCTTGATACAGTTGTGCAGGCTCCTTTAAGAGCAAGATGCTGTACTTGCAAAATAAATACACTTTTGAAATGCAAACAAACATTTACCCATGACGGTTAGTTACACTTGACGGATTGCACTCACTTTGCATAGTAGACCCATCCATCTTTCGTTGATCTTTCCTCCCACCCAGGAGGTAACTCGTCGTCGCTGTCAGTGTCGTCCATGCCAGCGTACTTAAGGGCTGCCATTGGGTAAGTGTTTTAAGATGGGAATCTTAATGCAATCTTAATGAAAGCTTAATGCAAGCTCCGTGCACAGTGACACTAACGTGATATAAACCAAAACAAAAATAGCCGAGAGGCACGGTGCAGTCTGGCACTTCCGCGATAATATTATGACAGCAGACGCGGTGTTTGACGGGATGTTGAGTCTAAAGAACTGTGAGACGTTTGAGTGTCGTCGTAATATTATGTTCCGTCCATTTTTATTTTTGTAAACTTAATTGCTACAGCAAAAATAAGTAACACATTTGTTGGCTATATGATTTTAACAGCCTTTTTAATCATATGTATTTTTAGCATTGACGTGACCATATTTCATTAACAGACAATTTAGATAAGAGAAAAACATTCATCCATTGTTGCGTGTGGTACCATCGCATGACCCTAACTCTAATCCACTATCATAATGGAATCAAGCACTGCAGAAAATGAATGAATGGGTGGGAAAATAATTTGTTTATTATTTCATTTTGCAAAATTACACAACTTAGCATTTTTATGAAATAATTATCATCACATCAATGATCAAGACATTTGAAAATGAGACCTGATTATAATTTTCATATTAAAATGACACATTGCCACTTTGTTTTCCGTGAAGGAGTATATATTCAGTAAACAGGTAGTGCAATTCTATATAATGTCACAAGCAGCATGCTACATGTACAGTTTTGCCCAACTAGAAACATATAGTTGTCCCATTATTTTGTCAACGTTGTGCTATTAGTGAGGTCAACGAATGTATTAGTACACTGACTTTAAGATGAGTATCAAAGATATCAAATAAATGCTAGAATGGCTCGCTATGAAGCTCTGTGAGCAATGCTACATGATGTGGTTTGCCTTGATGTTGAGGGTGACATGGGGAGAACGTATATTTTAGGAGGACACAACATCAGGAATGCACCTTTCGATACAATCCATCCATCCATCCAATGCAATAGAACTGTCGAGATAGTGTTTGCATTTTGTTAGAAACAGTCTCGAGAACACATTTGCGCATTTGGACAGAAGCGTTCCGGTTGGTCTTTGTAGGGTCAGCAGAAATTTTGTCAAACGATAAGAATAGGAAATTGCATTCATGGTTAAAATTAAAAAATAAGCACACAAGTTTGCAAAATTACATAAGAAGATTTTGAGGTGCTTCTTTGGAAGGGGGGAACAAAAAGTATAAGACAGAAGAAAAGCCTACAACTTCCAAATAAACAAAAGCTGTCATCAAATTATGTGTAATATGTTGTGACAGGCTCTTGGAAGAGGCGATGAAGCCATCAAAACTGCTTTGGAACATGGAGGATAGGTAAAAAGATTACCTCTAGATGGTACTCTGAAACAAGCTCAAAGCTCCCAGTAATTGTAAAAACTATTTTTAGTGAGACTGAATTGTGTTTTTAATCAGTTTTAGAATATTTCTGTATGCCATGGTCCGCTGACCCAAGGGACAGCAGCTTAAGCGAGGAAGCCCAGACTTCCCTCTCCCGAGCCACTTCGTCCAGCTCCTTCTGGGGAATCTTGAGATGTTCCCAAACCAGCTGGAAGGCAGTCTCTCTAGCATATCCTGGGGTCATCCTCGGAGTCCCCTCCAAGTGTGTCGTGCCCGGAACACCTCATCATGTTAAAATGTACTTACATGAGACCGGTTTGTACTGGGTTGGGGAACGTTGCTGTGGTATAGAAGAAAAGAAAAGGGGGGGGGATACATTTTTATATTAAATACAAATACATTGATCATGGATAGATTCATCATCCAGATAATACTATCAGACAGGCTACGAATACATTTTGAGGCTCGTTTGATGAGTGCTTGGGAAATGAATCGTATGGATGGGTTATGGATGCATAAGTAACGCATGCGCATTGGTGACACAACGTTACCAAGACGGTACTGGTGAGGCGTTATACCGCCTTGGTAACGTTGTGTCACCAATGCGCATGCGCAGCCAAGGGGGCGGAACCAGGACGTGGGCCGACCTCTACAGTAGTGTGTGCGTGTGTTTGTGTGTGCGTCTCTCCTCACAAACTCACAACGTGATGAGACGTGCTAGTTAACGGGTTTTTATGTGCTTTTTTTGTATTAAAACTTTTTTGTATGCCAATTTGTCCAATACGTTCGTAGTGTATCGATGCTGTATTCTATCTCATTCCGCCCTGGGGGACGCACAATTGATTGGCCGAGGAAAAACGACTTGGTTTCTGCCGAAGAGTGTCTGCTTCCCCTCCCCTCGATGAAGCGCTGCGATGCCCTCTGATTTTGTCTCCCTCCTCAGCTCGGATCTCGATCTCAATTCCCCCAAATCACTCTACTCTAAAGGTAAGGGTTGGCAGAATAAACATCACGCGAACTAGTGTGGGCCCTGCTTTTAATCAGGGGTAATGCCCCCCCTGCCGTTTGCTCGCCCCCGTTAATCTGCTAGCTAGCTGCGGTTAGCTTTTCTCGCCATCAGCCACTTAGCCGAGCTAGCCGATTTAGTTAGCCGCCAATTGGCTCGCTCGTTCGTTATATGGCTACCTGCGTGCTTGGGCTTCCCCTGGTCACATGCGCGGAGGAGACAGATGTACTGTGTGGGTTTTGTTTCGTTCTAACATCATTTGGTTCCGATAACAACGCTCCAGGTCGCTTATCCACCTGAAACAGAGTCATCGTGGGCTAAGATAAAGATGATATTTTTCGGTAGTACACAGATGTTGGCGCCCATACTGATCACTAGCATGGAGCTAACCTCGCATTCTGTGAGGGGTGTACTACAAACCCCCGTTTATCGCGGGTAATGCATTCAAAACCCACCCACCAGCGATAGCATAAATCCGTGATATAGCGAGATCATATAAAACGTTTTCCTCATTTTCCCCTCACGCACGACCACATTTAAACACATCAGAACACTTTAATTTAATTATAACACACAGATTTTATTTTGCCTTAGAGCCTGTTCTCACGCCCTTACAGTTTCAAAATGACAAAACGTGCTTGCTTCAAGCTGTTTGTCACTCCTAGTTGAAACTTATGAATAAAATATTAAACATTTTACACTTAAACTACTCAATTAAGAAGTGTCAAAATTATCGCTGCACAATATATTTAAAGAAAAAAAATCTTTATATTGCGATATTGGCCCCATGCAATATGCAAATCCCAAAGGTGTTCAATGGAATTGAATGTTTTTTTCTGAATTTGACCTGTCAGATGCCAATTTAAATCTACATCGCCATCCAATAGTTTAAACTCCGCCAAATTGGAGAGTTTTCTAGCATGAACTGTCATTTCAGGTCACACTACAGCATCTCAATTGGATTTAAATTTGGATTTATAACTTCATAACCTTAATTTTGTTCCTTCTGAGCCATTCTGAGGTGGACGTGCTAGTATGTGATGGAGCTTTGTCCTACTACGTGATCCAAGAGTGCTTGATTGAACCGATGGGCAGACATTCTCCTTCAGGATGCAAAAAGCCGAATTCATCTTTCCGTTAATCACAGCACGTGTTCCTGGTCCCAAGGAAGCAAAGCAGCCCCAGACCATCACACTGCTACCACCATGCTTTATTGGTGGTATCGTGGTTTTGGTTTTTAAACAAACATAGCCTTAGTGTTGCACTTCTGGACGCGCATGCATTTCCTACCGGTGAAATGGGAAAAGAAATAGTGACTGTATTAGCAGTGTTGTTGCCTTGCCAGTCAGTCAGATCTCTACTGGAATCTTCTATTGCACTAACTCCTCTAGTGACATGACGCCTTAGAAGGAGCAGAAAAAAGAGCAATACCCAGATAACCAAATCATTTTGTTGTGTTCTACCCAAAAAAATGGAGTGGGTGAGTTTGAGAATCGTCGAGTGTTCACTGTTATTTGAGCTCGTGTGTAGGGTGAGATGGCAAAGCTGTTTTGTTGTCTTGACAAGCCTCTCTGTTGTCTTGGTTGTTTTTTTTTTTGCAAAGCTGGACTCAAATCTGAAGTGTCCAAGTCACATGCTCTGATTTCACAACGGTGCTGCCACTCCACAGGGCTGGCTGCTGGCTGGCATCTCCTTGACACCCACAGGAGGTGTTGCCATGGGGGCCACCAAAATGTCACCATTAATTCTAGCCCAAGCACCTTAAATGCTGTGGACAAGAGTCCTGGAAGCACCAGTGTTTAATTTCAGAGCAAGGGGGTGTTTTATCAACTTTGATTAAAGCTATTCAGAATACGCTCCTGTGGTCAGCTCGGGACTTCGTGCTGGATTTCAGAAGCTCTTGAAAGGTTGAACATGAGCTGTTCTGGCCTGAGACTCTGCTCGTCATCCGATTTGAATTTTGCCAAAGTGGAAACTGAAATTGCAGCTGTGGGTCTGCCAGCGTTTTAATGTGTCTTAATTGTCATATAGTGTGTATTTAAAAAGTTAACTGTTGTAGATGTTGGCGGGGGTTTAGAGAAAAGCTTGCTGAAGGTTCAATTATTGTGACACTTAACATTCTGTGTCGTAAAACTTAAGTTGATTTATAACTAGATTAATGTATGACTACACAAGGCGGCACAACTTGGTGCTTTTTATTTGATTGTTTCGTATTTATGGCCCTAACCTTTTTTTTGCTTTTCATCCAATAATTTTCATACATTCTGACTTAATGACTGAGCATGAATGTTACAAATTTTACAAATTCAACTTAACATGACAGTATTCATTTGGCAGTATCATCGAATGAAGTGTCAGAAAAGTTCCAGAAATAGTGTCACAAAAGATAGATTTCAAAGCAAAAACACAACCTTATCGTCACCCTATGAAAGACAATCAACTCGCACATCTCCAAAGAGACCATTCAACGTTTGCTTTGTTTCGTGTGTGACAAGAAGCGAGGGTTGGTGTAAGACAACTTATGACTGCAAACAATGCCCCCCAGCATTTGACGGTTTTTGGCCAAGAAGATAAACGGCATGCTGGAGTAACAGCCCTACTCCGTGTCGTTTTTCCAAACTGAAGGGGACAAAACAAGTCGTATGCCACTTCTCAGATTGAAGGATCGTTATAAGCAGTTCAGATGATGGATGGAGGGACGGACGACACTTTACAAAATTCTACACAGCTTTGAGAGTAGAAGTTTGGCTTACTTTAACAATTTCTGGTAACCACGTTGGTGATGCGAACCCTTCCTCTCATTTTTATTATTTTATTTTTATTTATAGAATGATTTGCTTCAGCAAACGCAGGAGCTCTCTGATTGGTTATTATGTTGTGTCGTTATTACGTCACAATCCCTGATGGGCATTCCTATGCCCATGATAATTAACCATCGTAATTACTTGTTGCAACTCATTGAAAGTTCAAAACCACGCTAATATTTGAGCCAAAGAATACTGAAGCGGCACTGTCGGGCAGACAAAAGGCCTCTTTTACACATGTATTGCGCAACATCCAGTAAAGTACTGCCTACCGTCACGCTGCCTATCTTGTTTGCACAGAACTTGTAAACGAAGGCAGAGTGCCACACCACCCGCCGTGTGAATTTTATATAGGTGTCCAGCATTCTGTAACGGGAGCTATGTCAACACTTGTGTCTGCTCTGCCCGTCCTATTTACACAGTAACTGATATGGCATCATTTGGATTTCCGAGTTAAGAATTGGATGTACACAAGTATTGTGGCGTATTAAATGTACACTGATTATAGTTAATGCATTCCACCAGAATTCCTGCTTTAAACAAGCTTAACATTTTTGGAGGGATATTGGCTTATGCATTTCAGATGCCAATGTAAGCGGCAGTACAAGGAATCCTCAAAAAAGTCCAATCTTTCATAAGAACATAATTCCTCATAACAACAGGTAATCTTCTTGTGGAACTTTTTTGGAAGGTTTGCACACTAAACATAATCTAAACTAACCCAGACGCTGAAACGAAAACCATTCTCCAGGCATTTTATGAGAGCTAGCTGACAAACCGTAGTATGTGGACTTGTTTATTGGTGAACATCATGCAACTGCCAAATGTCCCGTTTGTTTTACGTGTTCTTTCAAAAAAAATCTTCATTTTGAAATCTGCATGTAACTGTTGGAGGTCACTGGTCTCTGGAATAGTGTACCAATGCTTCTCATCCCCGATTTGTTTGAAATTAAAACTATACAATATTTTCTACTGTTGTGGATGATTGAACAGTGCTCCCAAGTTGCAATGCTTTGTAGATTAGCTAGCTGGCTGTGCATTAATATAGTAGACTATGACGCAAAGCAAGACTTGTGAACTGTGCGTGTTCTGAAAACAAAATGCCCGGGTAATGGCCTCTCTGGGACAGTGAAAACAACTCTGAGAGCTCTCTTCAGATAAACCAATGAATCCAAATGATTAAAGTCAGGCGACTAGCCCATTACCTGTGTGCTTAGGTGCTCGGGTGGAACACGCAGTTGTGTTGCAGCTTTGAAGAATTGTAGTGTTTTGATGGAAGAGCAGCCATATGCTACAGAAAACTGTAAGATTATTTTGTAAATAATAAAGACACATTAACTTTCACGCTTAGCTGACATTCTCGATTATCTTTAACATATTGAAACGGAAGTACTCTTTGCCGCATGGGAAAGCAATACCTGTAGGTCACACTTTTGTGCCGAGCTTAATTTTACTTAAAATTTCAACACACACCCCTAAGTGCATTGCACAGTCCACAGTTCTATTTTTAGCGGCAAATGTGAACAAAACACTCATGCAAAAGAGCGCTGTTAATAAGCGGAAAGACCGTGGGGGCTTTAACACAACAGAAATAAAACAGCTCATGGGCTTAAGCCTGATTTTCCGTTGTCCGCTGTTTGTCCCTCAACATGCCAATGTCCATAAATGTGTGGCACCTGTTTGAGACTATTACTTATTCCTTATAAAACCTCTTGCATGTCCAGTTTGTTCTTTGAAATCTTTGTACACTAATCAGCATCCATTTATCTCTATTCATCTGCCATGATTTTCCCTGTTTACTCAAAGCATATCAGTCACACACTCAGAGATGAAGTAGTTACAAGCGCAAGATAAAAGCTAGCACACGTGCATTTTAGTTGTCAATATCAAGGGTTGGTTTTACTGTAATCACACCTTGGAGAAATGCAGGCAGAATGAATGAAGTGCGCCGCCTGGCAGGTCACAACATTCAGACATTAAAAACAATAGTTAAAAAGACATGTGCTACATTCAGTCTGATTGTACTGTAACCCATTTCCTTTTTATGTAACCTTTAGTCATGCAGTTTACAAGAGTTTAACAACTAACTTCTTTATGGAATGAGAAAACAAATATTATTAAAACAGGGATTCCGTTTTTTTCCTACATGGCTGTCTGCGATTCTAATTAGTCACCCAAAACATACACAAAGGAATTTAATACCCCCCTGCGAGTCATGTTTTGAAAGCATGCTAGCTCACATTACCATGAACACATCCATTTCTGCCGACAGCAACTCTCACCCAGTAGAATGTTCACTTTAAGTCACCACTTTTACTTTTTTCTAAAGCAAGGTCACTATGATATGCAAGAAACGAATGCCGGATGTACCGGGTTGCAAGCTAACTGAGGCCGCACGTCATTCTTCTGACCTGTCACTATATTCTTATAAAGATAAAAGGTGAGTAGTCAAAACTTGACAAATTCGGGAGGTTCTTTGTCTACTGTTTGTCTCAAGTGTTCAAGAGGATAATCATAGTTGCTGTGTTTTGGTTCGGGATGTGATTTGCACCACACATTTCTTATGTGCGCCAAAAACGCTGTCCTTGTGAATAGCCTAATTCATTTGCCCCCCTCTTAACCACAAAGCCAGCTGCAAAGAATAAAAATGGACCAGTGACCTTGCTGCTTGACAAAACCCTTTAGGCATGCGCAATATCAGCTGCTCGTGCCTCTAACGTGAGGTAATTTAATTTGTCTTAAATGCAAGCTAATGTTAGTCCGTCCTTCTTGCGTTGGTGTTTTCAGACCCACTTTGAGTTAACCTTGTACAGATCTACTCGGGCAACTATAAAAACAAATGCACAAACCTCACCAAAACATTCCTGCAACTTTATCAGCAGACGGGAAATGTGACATTTAAACAATCACAAAGCAGCTGGGGGATCTGCCTGGCTTTTTACAATGACGTGGTATACATTGGATAATTTTTTATTTAAAAAAAAAAAATCCACTGACAATAATAGACTATTTTGTATTTCAAGTTATTTAAGGCAAAATGCACGACAAAAAGACCCCGTAAAGTAAATTTGTAGATTTTTCGGAAAATACATTTTTGAAGGATATTGCTGAAGAAATGTGACAAGACTGGGAACTTGAGTGTCAAAAGTAATTGATTAATCAACAACTATTTGGTTCTCAAATTAATTAACTACTTTAAAAATCGTGTAATTGTTTAAAACCATTGTTTAACTTTTAAGTCGTCCAAATCCTCTGACGTCAGCCTTAAAAAGTAATTTTTGTAGGGGTTCCCCTTTTCTACAGTGTAAAATTAGAAGAACAGTGTAATTGCTCTACAGACATGTTAAAATCTGCTGATTTAGTCTCAACTAGAAGAAAAGGCTTGCTACGGGAAGTTGCCAAAGTCCACTATGTCAAACTTCTCTGGGCCACATAAATAAAAAGAAGTTTTTGCATTTCTTGGCTAATGCTCCTAAGCATTCTCAAGTGCCATGCCCTCCATTCGAACCGGCGCAATGACATGACTTAATCCAGTGTTGACGCATCATATCACATGTCGCCCACACCGGTTTCCTCACTACACTCATAATGTAGGTCGACTGTAACAGCCCAAATTTGGCAAAAAGGGAATAACCCCTGTCCTAATTAAGTCATGCAGAGGAAATGCATTTGCATAAACTGCATATATGATCTTAAGGCAGCCAAAACATCCATATTTCAGACCTCCAAGCCTGTACACAAGGCTCTGAAATAAAAGAAGTCATCAAAACCGAGTTCATGAAGAATTTAGTTGGACAGCATCTTTTGTAGGTGATTCTAGGTTACTGTGAAACTCAGTTCCTACTGCAACCATAAAATTCCTTTTTTTTTTTTTAACCTCTTTAATTTAAGAGTACCATTGTTTGTTGGATTTTTCAAATGTTGGCACTTGAAGTATTATAAAGCCAATGCCATTTTGTTGAGAAATTGCAATTTCCTGCTGGTAATAACTTCAATCCCTCTGGACACAAGCTTCCAGCGCTTACACGACTCTTCTTAAAACAGATTGTCTTGAGATAAACAATAGGCAATAGACAGTGCCTTGTTTTTTTTTTTTTTTTTAAAGGAGGGGGGGGGGGGGGGGCTCCAGTATAAGCGGCGATAACTTTGCGGTGTTCGTCAGTCAGTGGTGTTGCTGATGTCACTGAAGATCATGTGTCTTGGCACTTTCAACATGATCCCGATGCTCAGTGATTGACCAGTATCAAATGACTACTACACATACCTGGCGCTGCTGTTGCACAGCCGAAATAGCCACGCCGGGGTTTTGATACGTCGCATCCTCCTAGCAACCAGACTACCTAATCACCTATTTAGGCCATTGAGTGGGGCTTATTCCAAGGGCGCCACACTGCTTGGTAATGGGTTTCTAGGAATCACATTGCTATCAAATATCCGGGAATGTCTCTCTGGGTTTCAAGTCACTAAGCCACTTCACTGGTGGATAATTGTATTAATCTTGGGATGCCATTTGTTATTTCAGTTTTACCAGGAGAATCTGTAGACTTGGGAAATGTTTTGCTTTTGATGCTCGGGTCTCCTTTTATGCTATTCCAGATATTCCTGAGCAAGAACATGCTTGATTCATAGCACTTTATGTACAAGAGCAACTCCAAGTTCAGTATCTTGCTCAAAGAGAAAGTTGACACGACTGAGAAAATGCTATTCAAACCCCACTTGCCTTCTGTAGAAAGACGACAAATTAAATGTTCTCAATTTTAAGCGCCTTTAGGTTTAACGGCCAACTTTCCCAATGAACTTCCCCTGAGTTTTTTAGGGCTCTATCATTTAGCAATTATCACTACAACACTTAAGCTCACGGCTCGTACCATCTCCATTACAGCGAGTGAGTCACTGCTGCATATTTTTTCCTTTTTAAAACATGATGTATCCGCCTCATCTTTGATTTCAGAGTCTGTATATGACCTCCTCCCCAAAGAGCTCCAGCTCCAGCAGTCATCCACCCAGACCGACTCAACCGCCATGAGCCAGAAGAGCGGGGGAGAGGCGGGGCCTCCTCCATCGGCAGCCTTGGCTTCAGGTGAGCCACTGAATTGGCCGCCGAACGCCGTGATCTGGGATCAGACTCCATTTGTTCTCCAATAATCTTGAGAGAGCAAGAACAAATAAATGGTGACTAGGAGCAACTTCACCCTGTCACCAGTTCCAGAGACAAACTAATTTGTGACCATATGATGCATTTCAAGGTCCTCTTTGTAGCTGTTCCACCGATTACTGGCCTGATTTCATACTTATTGCAGTCATACCAGCAGAGGCATGCCTCACTTTTAGTCTTTGTGTTGAGGACGCCATGTTCATCTTCCATTCTGCTACTGCAATGTGTGCATGCTGCTCTTCACTGTCCTACTGGCTAAAAGGGGACTATAACTGAGACATTTAACAAAAATTTTATTTGCGGCTTGTCAAGTAAGCACTTTATATGGTGTAGGTAGAGCACTATAAAAGTGCATTTTATTTACTATTATTTTTTAAGAAAGATTATTCTTTTTTTGGAAATGTTTTTCAACAGTACAATTAGTGACCCATTCAAACTTGGTTAAAAGGGATATGAACATTGATCGTGAATTTGGGCCATGACTGCAGCCTTTACTTGCAGAGGTCGACAAGCTACAAAGTCTAAAATTAGTGACAGTATTACTGTACACCCGAGTGTAATGAGGAGATGGTAAAATGGTGTCAAAATTTGAATACCACCCAACCCTACTAATTAGCTTTCCATCCGTCCGTCCATCCATCCATCCATCCATTCATTTTCTGTACAGTTTATTGGGTTGCGGTTTTGCTGGTGCCTAGCCCAGCTGACTTATTTGTAAGAGGTAAGGTACACCCCAAACTGGTCGTCAGCTAATTGCAAGGCACATCTGGACAATCTACACATAGTCTATCCATAATTATGGGGGCAGATCATTTCTTTGTTTTTGTTGAAGTTTGGACATGGGGGGCTCAAAAGATGTTGATGAGAGAAAATTTCTGATTCATGATATTTACATCTTTTTAGGTGAGCTAAATTATTGGAACATGGTGGGTGTTTCTAGTTGCTCAAGTCTTGTCTCTATTATGTTTGTGTTAATTATAGTTTGCTTGCAGCTCCTAGATTACGGTAGTTCATACTTGTCTGCTTCAACTAAACTAGGTCATGAAATAAAACAACTCTTAAATCAAGCTATTGCCGTGTATTAAAGAAAACACCAAAGTACCGGTAGTTTAATTAAATGGAGACATCAAGGGGGTCTCATTTTGCTTCTGGCTGTTCTGTCTTTGTCCTCTATGTCCTGCCCTCTCAGCCATTACATTTTCCAGCTAAGAATTTGTCCTGGTTTCTGGTTAAACATTTCTTTGGTTGATCCAAAGATGGGCCTCAGGTCATTGCCATATTTATAGGCCCACAAAATGATGTCCATCCATTCAAGCTGTTTTGCACTGACAGAATGCCTAACAGACTTTTGTTTGTCACCTCACTCACGTTTTGCTGCACGTTTCCCTCTGATGCTTGTGCTTGATGTTTTTTGTCTTTTGGCTTTTTTGGGGAATTTGAAAATAAACATTTGGGTCATAAACTCTTACCGTGCAGTAAAACATCAATGCAGCATCATCTGGCGCCGCGGATCAAGAGACTCGCCGTGGCCTCAAATAACCGTTCATTCTGGCATCACCTACACTATAGAGGCTGTTATGTGTGATTAGGTAGTTTGTGCCAATGTGCTATTCTTTCACTTACTGAGACACATTTACACAGAAGGTGTCAGTGTAGTGAGTGGTAGTGTTCAATCTTTTCGATAAAGGCAAAGGTACTTCAAAAACAAGACTGTGTGGTTCTCAATTCTACAGTAAATACTCTAAGTGTGAAGTTTCAAGTTATT
Source organism: Syngnathus leptorhynchus (assembly GCF_054491065.1). Lineage (NCBI taxonomy): Eukaryota > Metazoa > Chordata > Actinopteri > Syngnathiformes > Syngnathidae > Syngnathus > Syngnathus leptorhynchus. The sequence goes on along the minus strand of NC_141200.1, from coordinate 6,723,948 downwards.
AAAGTTACAACTCTGCACTTGAGAGAAGCTGCCATTTTTCCCCACATATAAAAGATCCATGCATTCGAATGAAATTGTGAAGTTGCCTAATCATTGGACTCAACAAATTTATGTGGTCTGACCTTGGATCGTGGTTCAGGAGAGCCACCACCTGTTCTAAATGGGAACGATTTTAGTCTGGAATTGCATCTTAAGAGCAAACTGGTCAACAGTGTTATTATTGAGACAGCTGCACTGTTAATGAATCTTTTTTTCTATCCTGACCCTAAACAGTGCTGATCGGAAGCATGAGATGCTGTAAAGTCCCTCTGAGGATCAGGAACCTAATGAATGCTTCAAAACATCACAAAGCAGTGCTCCCTCCACAATTTGAAGATATCCAATTTACTGATTGACAGAATCTTGAATGATCAGCTCTCTTGTTGCTCATTGGCTGTCTCGTTTTTATTGCAGGAAGTTCCCTCTGAGGCAGGGAGTGTCTGCATATAAAATGGTCTGCAGTTCACTGCTCCATAGGTCAGAGGCTTGTTTATTCTGTCTCTATGGCTACGCTCAGTCCCAACAAAATCTTCCAATTGGCATGCGCAAAATACTTTTGACTACTGAATGCACATTGCACAAAGTGTAAGTGATAACCCTGGCAACTCTGGCAAATTTAATTTGACTCCACATTAGCAGCTTGCAAATTGGGCTATAGATGAAACTTTTGACCAGATTTTGTTAAGTTTCTTTCTGGCAATGTGTATGTACGAATTTGTAGTTTGCTTTTGTTTTTGTAAATGAAGCATGTCAGTTTTGTCACATTGATTTCTGGGAGAAGGGGCTTTGTAGGAATCAAAACATTGTGGGCCCTATCGTACCCTTCTCAACTTTAACTTCAGAATTTGTGATCAATGCTTGACAGCTCTCGCATGCACAGTGAGGGCATAGGACCCATAACATTCTAGAAATTACTGTTGGGAAGAGGGGAAACCAATTCAAACCCTGCACAAATTCAGTTGCTTGAGTGGGACTGCTTGAGTGGGACTGCTAGCCCGCTCCGTGCCGATCATCTTTACTGACTTATTTGTCTTATGCTGCTGCAGATGCCACATCTTCCACCTCCAACCCTTCTGCCTCCTCCTCCTTGGCCATGGGAGCCCCAAGCTCCGTTGGGCCGTCCTCTTCCGACCATCTCAAGGCCCCCCAACATCTTCACCCGACCGGAGGGGATGGAGCTGTAGCGTCAGAAGTGCAAGTCATGGAGGCAGGAGCTATGTCTGCTCCCAACAGGAACAACAGTGGAGCTGGCGCTGCAGCTGGAGATCCTGGGTCAGGTCTAGGAATTCAGCAGCCTCAAAACACTCCATCAAAGCGGAGACCAGTATTGAGCATATCCCCGCCACCTGAGGACCTGTTCGATGACAGTCAGATGTCCTGCTTAGAAGAGACCCCTGTAGCCGGGGCACCGGGGCCAGAGTCTGAGCAAAGCAGTAGCATATGGGCCGATGACTCGGTTTCCAACTTCAGTTTGGTTAGCTCCTTCTCCTACAACGACAACACGGAGGTGCCGCGCAAGTCAAGAAAACGAACCCCTCGCCAGCGGCCGGGCCCCAAGCCTGCTCCCCCAGAGGACAGCATGGATGTGTTTGACGCTGACAGTGCCAAGGCGCCTCACTTTGTCCTGTCCCAGCTTGGCCCGGACAAAACTAGTCCCATGACCAGGTGGGTATCCCAGTCCCTTGAGTTGAATACCCAACAGCCACTTTGGCTTAAAGTGGCACCTTGACTTTTGAGTTTAATTGGTTCTGTGACCAAGTTTGTGACTCCATTTACTAATTTTAGCTACAGTTTGTGACTCAAATTACTAATTTCAGCTACTATGCATAAAGATTTTAGCACACAAAAGGACAACCAAACTAAAGAAATACCTGTGTTAGGGGTCTTGTCCATCAAAGTACCTCTGTAATTATGACAGAAGTAATTGAATTGAATTGTTTGTTTCATTGCAGCTCTCTTGAGTCAGGGATTGCGGTCAAGGGTGGATCGCTATCTACTCAGTTTCCTCAGAGAAGCAATGGGAAGGAGCTAAAGATGTTGGTGCAGCCTGAGACCCAACACAGGGCTCGATATTTGACCGAGGGCAGCCGAGGTTCTGTCAAAGACCGCACACAACAAGGATTCCCTACCATCAAGGTTGGACTAAAGAGATTGTGCGGTGCTTATTGGAATTGGTCTAACATCCTAGTTTCTTGTGTCGCTTAATGACAATACCCAATTGAAAAATTAAGTCATATGCACCCTGACTGTAATAAATCCAAGCAAGTGGCTTAACTCAACATGTACCGTATTTTTCGGACAATAAGGCGCATCTTCAATGAATGGCCCATTTCAAAACTTTGTCCTTATATAAGTCGCACCGGACTATAAGGTGCACCATTAATCCATCATGTCAGATTTTTTTATCCAAATCAAATCATTGATTATCATTTTATCACTTTTATTTCAACTTCAGATGCAAAAAAATACTTTATAATCACAAAATAATGATCCATAGTCTTTTTGATTCGTGATTCATAGTCTTCAGCAGGCCACTTATGATTGATCTCATGACACGATGCTTCGGGCCTATTTAAATTTAGGAATTTGGTCCATATATAAGGCGCACCGGACTATAAGGCGCACTATCAGCTTTTGAGAAAATTCTAGGTTTTCAGGTGCCCCTTATAGTCCGGAAAATACGGTAGTTGTGCCACGTAGCCTGAAGAAAGACCTTCAGATAAACAGTATATCTGTCTAGTTGTGTAGAAAAGAACTACAGTGAACTCCAATGTATCGCAGTGAATACGTTGCAGACCAGGATTAGGCGATATTCAAATTTTGACACCATTTAACTGTCTCCTTATTACACCATGGTGTACTCTCACTATTTCGCATCTGCTTACCACCGCAAGTCTTGGTATAGTCTGGAGCCGTAGCCAAATCCATGATCAATGTTTGTATGTTTTAACTTTTTAGTCTGCTGAAAATGAAATAACATGCAATTTAAAGGCGCAACTATTAATTGACAACCAATTGATGATCAAATTATTTGGCCATGAAAGGCTCTGCTTAATTGCCGGAGCAAGGAACTCTTGGCCTGACGTGAATTGGCTATTTTACTGTGATTACAGTAGGTTGGCTGTGAATTTATTAATTTAGTGTGATGTGGAGGCTGTTGTGTTACAGTTCAATTGGCTTCCACATTAACTGGCTCCCGATTCCAGCGTTGGCTGTTAGACCAATGTCAGTGTTCCTGTCTGCAGATTTGTGGTCTTACACTGAAGACACTCAACTCTAAACTCTGGTTTGTATACATACTGTAAAATCCCCTGCTCAAAATCTGCAATATTGCAGGGGTTTGAACGACGAACTGGGATATAGCGGGTGTTCACTGTACCTGAAAGCACAGATACTCATATTGTCAACATGATTGATGCTCTGCCAACGCTCACCCTGATAACATGGTAGTTATTATGAATTGGGGTGACCTGCTTTGTTTTTTAATCATATTGTTGTCTTTTCTTCCCAGTTGGAGGGTGTTAGCGAGCCAGTAGTGCTGCAGGTGTTTGTAGCGAATGATGCAGGCAGAGTGAAGCCTCACGGTTTCTACCAGGCATGCAGAGTGACTGGTCGAAACACCACTGCGTGTACGGAAATAGACATTGAGGGCACCACTGTTATCGAGATTCCACTGGAGCCCAGCAATGATATGACACTTGCGTAGGAATTCTTTTTTTGGTCAATTTTGATGGATTTCTGTTGATATCATAAGAATTAATTTTTCTACTGTGTTGTGTTTGTACAGGGTAGATTGCGTAGGAATTTTGAAGCTCCGTAACGCTGATGTGGAGGCACGTATTGGTGTGGCAGGATCCAAAAAGAAGAGCACCCGGGCTCGATTGGCCTTTAGAGTCAGCATTCCCCAGACGGATGGATCCACCCTAACCCTACAAGTCACCTCATCACCCATTCTCTGTAGTAAGTAGGAAAGCAGGTTGAACCAAAACAATCTGTGTTTTGCTACAGGAACACCTGTTGCATTTGAATTGTATCAAATACACACAGTCGGTATGTCAGCTTTGTCATGACACCACTGAACCCCTTTTAGCTTTTGTGGTAAATACAAGGATTATTAGAATCATCTACTGTTTTCCAGCTCAACCAGCGGGAGTACCAGAGATCCTGAAAAAGAGTCTCCACAGCTGCTCTGTAAGAGGAGGAGAGGAAGTTTTCATCATTGGAAAAAACTTCCTCAAGGGAACCAAAGTTATTTTTCAGGAGAATATTGCAGGTATTTATCGTCACTACTGTATTCATAGTTTTCTATGTGAAGTTTTGAAAGAGGCAAATAATACTTATGCATGTTTCTAGATGATAGCTCGTGGCAAGCTGAGGCCAATATTGACATGGACCTTTTCCATCAGGTAAATGAAAATAATTGGCTTGTTGTAGCATGGATCAGAAGTTAATTTGAAAACAGCTACAACTGGATCTCTATTTTCTTGCAGAATCATTTGATTGTCACAGTTCCTCCCTTCCACAACCAATCAATAACTTCGCCAGTTTCTGTGGGGATTTTTGTGATGACCAATGCTGGTAAATCACATGAAGCTCAACCTTTTACATACTCTCCAGACTCAGGTAATCAGACTGGAGCTTCTTATTTCCATGATTTTTAATGAACTACCAACCATCAATTGGTAATGTGCTTCCATGACTATAACACTTTCATAGACTCATGTATATGATGCATCAGTGCTAAATTTGAGGTCTCAATTGGGTTTACAAACTTCCTCACCTTTAGCATTGGGTTTCATCATCATTGGTATTAGGAAGAATATAGTATGTTAGGATATATATATATATATATATATATATATATATATATATATATATATATATATATATATATATATATATATATATATATATATATATATATATATATATATATATGTGTTGCCCCAAATCATAACGCTATCATTCCGCCCCACACTTAGCCCCAGCTGATAATACAGATGCTCAAGCAGTAAAAACTGAGGAACCTTCCTTCAAGACATGTATATTTGACAGTCAAATCCAAACTGTGTCTTCTGAGCAAACTGACTGCTCGAGTCAGCCTGTGAAAAGGCAAGAGGACACACCGATGGAAGTATCTAGCAATCCACAGCCCACAAATGTGTTCAAGGTGAGAGTTTATATACTGTATGAGGCAGAAGCAATCAATCATAATTTTTGCTGATCCATGTTTTTCTATTTATACCATAGCAATCGCCTGGCCCGGTTGTTTCAGTGCAGCAGACACTTGAGCTCAGCTCTAGCCCTCATTCAAGCGGGGAGTCATTTCAGAGCTCTATGCCCCTACAACCTGAGGATGTAGAGCTTCCCCAGGCACCCTCTGTCTTTCCTAGTCTAGAGTCTCTAAACACAATACAAAAACAAGACATTGCCCCAACAGCATCCTTTCCAATGTCAGGAGATCCAACCATCCCCCCGGTGACACCAGATGTCCCCCAGCAGTTCCTTAGAGACCCTCAGGAAAGCATCCCTTCTGAAAATTCTACCAGTGGTGGGGTTGTGGTTGTAGCCATGTCCCAAATAGCAGCACCCTCTCCGCCCCAGCCACAGCAGTCACAAGTTCCATTATTTGCCCAGGAAGGCGTAGCTCAGCTGGAGAGGGCGGTAAGGGAGCTCGAGGCTGGAGGTAACACCACACTCCAGCAGGTTATAGAGGCAGCTGTCGCCCAGCAGCAACAACAACAACAGCAGCAGCAGCAGCAACAACAACAGCAGCAGCAGCTAAATTCAGTGCTTTACAGCCCTACATCTGCTGCAGACACACTTCAACAGCATGTCCAAGAGAACATGAATAGCCTTCGGTTAGGAGCTACAGATAGTTCACTGTCACCACAGCAACAGCTGCAGATACAGCAACAGCAAATGCAACAACATCATCAGCAAATGCAACAACAGCAGCAGCAACAGCAGCAAATGGAACAGTTTCAACAACAGCAAATACTTGGTAACCTTCAACAGCAACAACATCATCTCCAGCAGCAACAGCAGCAAGTCCTTGGAAACATGCAGATTCAACAACAACTTCTACTACAGCCGCAAGACCAACAGCAACTACAGCAGCAACAAATTCTGGAGAACATTCAACAACAACAGTTGCAGCAGAACCAGCAACAAGTTCTAAACAACATCCAACTTCAAGATCAACAACAAAATCAAATGTTAAGCAATTTACAACAGCATCAGTTACAACAGCAACAGAACCAAGCACTGAGCAACCTGCAGCAACAACAGTTGCAGGAACAGCAAGTTTTAGAAAACCTGAAGCAGCAATTTCAGGCCGAGTTGCTCCAGCCTCAGATCCATTCCAATCCCCAAGTGCAGCAGCCGGTCTCCCTCCTTCAGCAACCTGGTGAAATGCTCACCATCCAAACCAGCTTCCCAACACAGCCCCCATCGCATACGTCACCCCCACAGCAGCTATTCCAGTCGCCCAGGCCTATTGCAGAGACCCAGACTTCCCAACAGCAGGTTCAAGCCGCACTCCTCCAGAATACCCTGACAGTCTTGACAGGCGGCAACCTCAACACAGAGCAACAATCCACTGGGTCAGCCCTGTATCTATCGCCGAGCTCTCAGTCTCAGCAGCAGCAGCAATTGGCATACATTTCCACCATGGAGACGTCCACCAGTCAGCCCCAACCCGTTGCCATGTTTCATAACCAGCCTCAAGGTCAGCTTTCGCAAATGCAACAGCAGAGCACCCCCATGGAACATCAGCAATCACCGCAGCAAAATCAACAGCAGTCACCGCAACTTTCCATTGGCCAACAGGGCTCCTTGTTCCAAAGCATACCGAACCATTCGCAAACTAACCCCCTCCCCCAGAATCAGCTCTCCCAGCCACAACAGACAGGTCTCCTCCTCTGCACGGCAGATCTAAATCCTCAAACTATCATTTTCAGCACCCAGACCCAAGGATCAGCTCCAATGGGCAGCATCCCGGTTGGACTTTCCCAACCAGAAACAGCCGAGCCAATGTCCTTCCAGGATCAGAGCTCCTTGGCTAACACCTCGACATCCACTCAGAACCAACAGCAAAGCATTTTTCAGGAACAGCAGCCCATGCAAGTGGGCACAAGTTCTTCTAGTGTCCCTAACAATCAATCTGTGGAGCTATTCCTGCCCCAGGCGTCCCTGTCTGGCCTACAGAGTACGCTGGGTTCGCAGGAGCTAAACAACCAGGCTTCAGCCCCTGGGACGACCATTTTTGTGGTCCAAAGTGCTGTAGGCGTGGTGGACAGCCCGGGCCAACAGCCCCCAGAACAGCTTTTCCAGACAAACGTGGGGGAAAATGTGGCCCAGCGAGGACCAGCCAACTTGTTTGTGTTTGGCATCCAGAATGGTAAGTTGCTTTCAGTTGTCATCTATTTTCTACCTCCCTCAATCCTGTTCAGCCCTGACTGCTAGGCAAATTGTGAATAGGGACATGAACATGGTCCGAAAATACGACAGATGCCTCTCTCCTTCCTCTCTCTCTCTCTCTCTCTCTCTCTCTCATTTAAATGGAAAAATTGTATTTGATGTACTCAGAGCAACTGTTTGTACAGCGTTTCCAAGTAAATTGATTAATAAGCTCCCTCACCGACTGAATTAACTCGCCAGTCAAAGTATATGACTATATTTCTCTTATGTTCTCCTCTCAAGACACTCCCCAGCTGCTCAACTCATCTGGCTCAACCCTTCCAGTTCAGAACCAGTCCCAGAACACAGGCCACATGCAGCCCCTAATGGAACAACCCTTGGCCCAGGTGGCACCGACCATGCACAGCAGCCTGCAGGCACACATGCAGACCAGCCTGCAGAACGCCATGCAGGCCACCACCCAGGTGACCCTGCAACCCGTTTTACAGGCCAGCATAGAGACAAGCCTGCCAACTCCAATGCAGACCAATCTTCAGATACCGAGCAGTTTACAGAATACACTGCAAGGCTCCATATCGGCGGCGGCCGACATGGGTAAAATTGAGGACCTACTGGAAAGTCTGCAGAAGCAGTGACGTTTGTGTACGTGCGGACCACGTGGAGAGAAGGTAGCCATGTTCTCCTAAAGTCGACCTTGACTGGCTGACGCATGGTGTTTTGTGCCAATGCCACAAAATTTGAAAATAAGTATATTTAAGAAAGAAATCCCCCCCTTTACCTTAAAAAACAAAAACAAATGAGCTTATGTAACTCACTTTTATTAACTATTTATCATAAATTATAGCCTTTGTATATCCATTGTCCTTGAATTGATGTTCTGCCTTTTGTTATTACCCCTCTTGCAGGATCAGAGAGGCCTGTAATAACTGCTTTAGTCGTAAAAATTGCAGTGTTTTGCTTTTCAAGAGTGTTTTAATATTGTGGGCCTAGGAGAGGGGGGCAAATCAACCTGTTTTTTTGGATGAAAAAACTGGAAGGAAGAATGTCAAAACGGGGAACGTCTAGAGCAGTGAGCAGGCAAGAGTTGCTTTCACAGTTAGGCAAGGACTAAAACTGATTGTAGACAAACATTGGGCTGAATCTCATTTTCTGGAGTGTGGAACCTCTACAAATATCTACTTTGCTTTGAAGGGTGATTCTTGAAGATTCTTTGCTTAGTTTTTTCACTGAAATCTGCTCTAATGTTATGTATATTTGAAGGGAAGGCACTTTGAAAATAAATCCACAAACTATTACAGTGAATCCCAATTATTCCAAGGGGTGTGTATTTTCCAGACCCATTCCTGTAAATCTGCAATCTACAAAGGACCATAGTGGAACCTCAATTTGACGGACCTGGAACCGACACTCTTGATCTAACATTCAAAATCTGCTGCGGCTTACTGAAACTCAAAATGTCTTCTCGTAACAAGCCGTGTAAAAAGGCTTCGAATGACGATTGCGCTTCTGAGCATGCGGCCGGGCTGGGAGCCTAAGGTCGCCTACTCGACATCCACTGTTTAAATAGAGCGCTTGTCTTTTATACACATTTGTCAAATATTCTATACTATTTGAGGGTAAAATAAGTATACAGCTCGCTAACCATACGTTGGCAGACACATTTGGCTATCTCTGTGGCTATTGTGAAGGCTCACTATACAATCTCCGCATTTTCATGGCAGTATTAGACGCATCAAAGCAATGTTTAAAGGTTTAGTAAAAACATATCAAATATTTTCAATTTAAGATTTAGCTACGTTTTTTTTTAGCATGGGTGCTACCGTCATAAACCTTAAAGCAACTTCTTTCATGCATGATACAGTAACGCGTACAGAGCATACAGCAAAAGAAAGCTAACTCGAAAAATATTCATGTTGTTTTCTCTAAAAATGTCCGCTTGCTTAATGCTAACATAAACCATTAATAACGTTTAGACGGGCTGAAGGAAATTCATGTAGCGGTTACGTTAATTATAACACTTCGGAACTGTTGGCTTTATGATCTGCGATATATCCGGGAACTCAACAAATGAATTGAAACAGAGTGGGGTTCACTGTAATAGTCAACAGTATTATGAAGCACATTTGTCTTCATTGACTCAAGTTGAACACTCCTGAATGAGATTGAACCCGGTTGAATACTGTGACTTCTATCTGTATTTCCAAACAACTATGAAGTTTGATCTTTTCCCCTTAACTATGTGGATAGAAACTTTATACTTTGAGTGTCGTGTGATTTTATAGACATTTTATCTCAAGCACTTTATAACCTCCTCTGTGTAACCAGCTAATCCTTACATCCATCCACGCATCCATCCACACAATGGTGAGAGGGAGGGGGGCAGTCTTTACGATAAAAACATAACTGAGCTTCTTTTCAATAGTTTAGGCCGACTTAGTATTGAAAGATTGGAAGAAAAAAAAAATATATATATATATATATATCCTAGGTTTTACTGTAATGGCATATGAGGGCCATAGTTAAAATCCCAGAATGGCCTTGCAATTATAATACAGAATAACATCTTCAGAGGGTTGAATGTCACTAAAAGAAGTCAGAATATTACGAGAATGAACTCATGAAGCTGCTCGTCAAATAATTTTTTGGGATTGAAATTTCCAACATTATCCGAAACATTGCGACTTTTTTGCCCCCCATTTTTCATTGGCCCGAATAATGCTCGGCAGTTCAGTCCGGACGTGTACATATCGGCCATTCCCTTGCAGTCGTTATTTGAATCCGTATTGTCCAGTCCCGTGTTGGCTGTTGTTATTTTCTTTTCTTTTTCCCCACAGATTTAACATTGAAGTGTTTTTTTTTTCTCTCTTTTTGTTCATACTGTTTTACCCCGTGTTTGTGGAAGTTTTAAAGAGTAGGCAGGCAGCACATGACGTTGGCACCTTCTGACTTTTTTTTTTGGAGTAACTACAATGTTGGACATGTTCATTTTGGTTCTGTGGTCCCATGTTTGGGCAGCGGAATAATCAGTGTGATAACATTTATCGTCTTCTGGTTGTTGCTTTGAAGCAGTGGTCAAACCAAAGCTCCTGACGTTGTATTATTGTTTTTAAAATGCCCTCATCATCGTGTCTGCTCATTGCAACTGTTGAGTATACAGTCCAGAGAAATATGTTTTAAAGGGTACTCTAAAGAACATTTCTGCCAATCTGATCATTGAAAAACAGCGTCGCAACATCACGCTGCTGTACGTACTTAAGCATATCTCTAACAACATCAAAAATGGTGTTTCACTCATTTGTTTACATTTTTCATCTTTACTCTAGTCCTGTCGCTGTCCGTGATCCATTTTAAAGTAAATTATCTTTTTTAGACTTTTGTATCCATATATCAAAGTGTAGAGTATTTTTGTAACTTAAACAAACGAAAGGTGTTGTTTGATTCTCACAATGCAGAATAGTTATCGGTGCTGGTATGTTGCCCGAAAGCTAGCACAGGTGTGCTGTGCTCAAAGTAAGTCCAGATTGAACTGATTTATTTTCTTCTTCTTCTGATCTTGTATACAGGGGATCCTTGGTTTACGACTGAGTGTTGGTCATACGGTGGTGACTTAACCCAAATTTGTATGTAATATGTGGTCTGTCAGAAACTTGTAGTAATAAAGCCATAATTAGAGTTCATATTAGTTTTAAAATGCTTTTGGGACACGATTACAAAATTAATCAAATATTTGAATCCATCTATTGGTTTGATAGTCTTGCAGATCTTGACAACAGTGTTATAAAGTTGACATTTTACTTCTGAAAAATGACCACTTTTTCAACGTTTGGGATGCGCAAAAAGAAAAAGAATAAACCTTTGAAGTACTTCTTTTCATTGTGTTTCTATATTTCGAGGACCTTAGTCATTTTTTGGTTGGCCTTGCAACTTAGTCGCTTTCACAGGTGTTGGAACAGTAGGATCAATCCCTTTGTTTTTGTTGTAAAGTTTTGGGTTTCAAGGAATAAGGTAAAAATTCAGAAGTTCAGCTTTTATTTTAGGTGTTTAACAACTCAATTTTTATTGGCCATGTTTAAGCATGCCAAACAAGGAATTTGACTTGAATTTGTAAATAGAAACTCCTCTATAGTTTGCCATAAAGAATACAAAAGTTCTGAAAAAATTAATGAGTGCGTATCGGGTAGAAAAACAATTTAAATTTGGATTTTGGTCCCAAAATGTGAACAAACTGAGCTTAAAGGTGGGGGCTAGATTCCCCAAAAAGAAAATAGGTCAAATTTATTGTAGGCAAACCACACATTTGTGGGGATCTTCTGTATATACAGTATGATTTTCTCATGAAAATCTTGTCTTGAAATTATTCCTCCAAATATTTGGCTTTATTCTCAAAAGAATATTTTAGTATTAATATAACCCAGTAATTTATCACAGCCCACTTAAATCACGAGTATCAAAAAATATATTAAGTAAAAATATAGGGAAAACACTCATCGGCCGTTAATATAGAACAAACAAAAAGTATGTTCTTGCGCACCGTGACTTTCCTAGCCTGGATATGTGGTGCGGCGTAAACCTCGGATCCCGACAGTAATGACCCAGTGTGGCATACGCTGTCGCTGGTGGCATTTTCTATTTCTCCCATCAATTCTTGGTCAAGCATCTCTCAAGTGGCTTTATTTTTTTTTTTTTGAACTTATCCAGTAAACTGTAGGCCAGGTTAGCGTACACTAGTCAGTGACGTTTTCAAGCATTCCATTCCTCTTGAATTATAGAGGGAACTAAAGAGCACATGTGAGAAAAGTATGCTTAAAGCCATACTAGAAGAAGAAAGTGAGTGAGCTTCAGTTTCATGAATGTAATTGTTTTACCTCATGCTCTGTGCACATCAGACCAATTTGCGGAGAACGTTTTGTGGCTAATGTGTACATTTGTCCGTTTAGTTTTTTTTTTTTTCTCATCATTGTCGGTCCTGAAGAAGAAAAACACTCAACTGAAGCAGGGGGGTGAAAGCACACAAAACCTTTTACACACACTTCTGTCTTTCACTGTTGTGTGAATGAATATCCGTGTATATTTAAATGTGAAATATACTGCAGGGGTATGTTGAATTTCAACGGTGGCGCTTTCAACAGAACTTTGTGTGCCTTGACTGAAAAAAAAAAAAAAAGAAAAGGTTGTCTCTGCTGTTTACTCTCTATACTCCCCACTTTTGTATTTTTACAACCCACACTGGTTGTTTTACTGCTAATGTTTTTTTTTTTTTTTTAACAACCATTGCATGATATTCTATTTTGGGTGCCTCATGAGATTGAATTGAGGTTTAAAAAAAGGGACAGAATAATGGCAATTGTTTCCTTGCAAGGGTGTTTTTGTGCTGCCGCGCTTTCACTGCATTTACTGTCGCTGTGAAATGCAAAAAAAAAAAAAATGGTTACAATAGCGTGAGCCGTATGTTGTCCTGTTGTAGTCAAAAGGAGCTTACCCTCTGTTTGCTTTCTCACTCTCTCTCAATTGTGTGCGTGTTTGTTTTTGTGTGTGCGTGTGTGTGCGTAGTATATATATTTAGCCTTACAGCCCTGCATTAAGGGATAATGGTCAAGCACCCCAGTGTGTTATCATTCATCTGAATTATTATTATGTACTTGGCCTTGGTCTGGACATTTGTATACTCTCTTCAGTTTGTCTCTGTAATCCTGCTGCTACATTAAATTAAATAAAAAAAAAAAGAATAACAAATCCAGAGGTCTTTTTGTTGTTGTCAATTCCACATTTTGGGAAAAATAAACATCTCCCAAATTCATAATTGTTAGCCTGATAGCATAATTGCCTATGTGAGTGTTAACTGGAACTTATACATTAACTACCACAGTAGCGATACAAATATTTGTGCTTCCTAAGAAATGTCTTTTCATGTGTACTGTGTAGATTCCAAAGCATCCAGGTCATGGCACCTCTACATCTGGCAATCTTATCTCTCAATGTTCAAGGTAGGCATATTGTCCTGGTTGAATTCATTATTACTATGTTTTATTCTTTAAAATGACAACCTATTAGAATGAAATACAAATGTTCTGATTAATTTATTTGGGGGAAAATAGCCAAAATATCAAAAAGGTCTAGTTTGTTTGTTTTTTTAACTAGAACTGTCTAAGTTGTATTTATATATTTTTAAACGGTATTACATAAGAAATACACTGCAACAAAGAAGCATTCGGCCTATTTTTTATGAGATAACTATTATAAAATGGGACTCATAATCTGAGAAAAACAAAACAATAGGAAATAAATTATCATAATTACTAAAAGTATTTGGAAAATGTTGCTTGTTCCCGAAGAGCTTAATCAATGTACATTTCTTATCAGAAAATCACATCTTTAAACATTACCACTTTGTCTTTTCCACTCTAAAATACAACAGAATTATACATTGATGCAGTAAAAATTAAGCCCAATTGTTCTGTACACATCCCAATCATTATTTCATATCATCATATCGTCACAGTCTACTTGGTGTCCTCATTTGTTGTACTCTCTGCCTGAGCCTGCACATCAAGTCCTCTAGTTCAAAAGTTGCATGACCCTCTGCTTTTGATGTGAGAGCGATGGTGGCGACAATGAAGGCCACCATGGCAGTCAGACCCCAGATGTGATACCTAACCTCCGTGCGGGGCTCCACAAAGTCAAAGGAAAGCGATGTGGCCTTGGCGGCAGTGACTGATCTGATGAAAAAGTCCAACGGCACCGTAAAAACGGCACTCACCTCTGCCGTGTTGGGACAGGCGAGGAATGATTCTGGGATGAAACCCACCACCGGAGTCACCAGAAGAGAATTCTGGTCAAAAGATATAACGTGTTGAAGACCTGCACTTTTTGTGGTTTTTGTAAATCCAGTATTTTTGCATGAGCATTTAAGAGGCGGGGTCTGGTGGGGCGTCATATGATGCACGATACAGTCAGAGTTCACTGTACCTTTGAGATAAAGGGTTGCAGTGTACAAATGACGTGGACATCACCCGGTGGAAGACCGATCTCCTCGTGAGCCTCTCTCAAGGCCGTGTGCACCACGTCTTTGTCACTGGAGTCTCGCTTGCCGCCTGGGAAACACACCTCGCCTGCACTCACCCTCAGCTGCACACACACAGTGAGACCAAAACATTACAAAGGTAGTAAATTCAGAACAGTATACGTATGAAAACCAAATCTTGAATATAAATACAAAAATCTAATGGAATAGTTATAACTGATGTAAATGAGCTGCACAGTGTGATGTATTCTTACAGGGATGAGAAAAAACTTGTTCTCATACAGTTTCTAGCCCCTTTTCTAAAAATAAAAACAATCCAACATTTTTCCTGTAAAATTTTGTTTTTTTAATATTGGACTGAAATTCATGAAATGCTAATCCTTGTAAAATCAACTTTTTGTTTTGAAATTCCAATTTAAATTGTCAAGTTATGTGTAAATATAACTTTTTTTCACGAATAATTGTTTTTGTTTCTTGACTACATAATTTTCATTTCTAATTGATGGAGTAGTAGTAGTTTAAATAATCGTTTGCTACAGCCCTTAAAAATATATAACACATTTTCTATAATCTCATAAAATGTTTACATTTTCAAATTGAACATTCCAATAAAAAAATGTCCCATTAACGGTAAGCGCTTTTTTTTATTTCTAAGAACACGCCTGCAGGGTCCTCATGTGGTCCGCGGGCGACAAGTTAGAGACCCACTGGTTCAGAGTGAGGTTTTGGCATTTGTGACCTCCGGTTACCTGTTCCGACCGCTGGGTCATGAGAGTATGTAGCTTCCCGCTCCTCACAAACAGAGGAACCAAAACGGAGGCTTGAGGCAGCTCTGCTTCCCCGAGTATGTCTGCTTGCTTTCTGACGTCAAATGGTTTGAACGCCGCCATCGTCTCCTTGACGTCCATTCTCGTCGCAGCAGGTGGAAGGAAAGTCACGACGACGGCTTGGTAGACTAACAACGTTAACGGCCTTGAGTTTGTAGCAATGTCGTAAAATAGAAAAAAAAAACTTCAGTTATGAGTTGATTAATGCAAGGATGTGAATGAAGTTTTACTGTGGGTTACAGTATTATATAGTTGGCCATAAAAAGTTAAAGCGAAAACAAAACGATTTACTCGCTTTTGCAGACAGCATGTCAGCGGTGTTTACTACCAGAAGGCCCCGCAGCGCCACCTTGGACTGGAGGACCTTTGGGACTGTACTGCAATGGCAATTTTGTAATCAAAATTGTTTTCGGTCTATTAATAATATATTCTAGATCATGATTACAGATTTATGACATACTGTTTCGAGGTTATGAAAGGACCGCAATGACACAAATATTTTCTCCAAAGGTATTGAGGGGAAATCTTAACACAAAGATTTTCCCCAAAGGTATTTAGGGGAAATCTTTGTCTGAAACAGAATGTTCTTTTTCTGGCATCTGTGTTAAAGGCAGAAATTCTGCAGTGCGTCTATAGACATCTCACATATATGTAAGATGTTTATTTTGTGAAATCTCTCTGTGGAACAGATGGCAATTTTTCTGATTATTTTTACCTTTTTGTTTTTTTATCTGTGCACGCAATGTGAAAATTGTTGCACTTCAATTTGATTAGAACAGAGCTTCACTTTAAAATCTCTTTGTATTAGTCTTTCATATTTCTACATTTTTTTTTCACTACTTCCTCTTCTGGGAAACAGTCTCATGTGGGCCAAAAATAAAACACAGCCGTGCTTTCAACTGAGATATATTGCAACACCTTTATGATGCAAATGTCATTTACCAAATAAAACATACAGCACGTTGATTGTTAACACGTCCACTTGGCATATACAGTACAATGCAACAGTATACATACAGTATGTGCAAACTAAAAGGCTGTTTTACTCACTGAAAAGCCTGAGTCAGCAAATGAGTTACATTCTCTTTCCTTAAAATAATAAAGATACATCTAAATGTACAGGTAAATCATCTCTTGATATCAATAAATACATAAATAAAGCACAACCAAAATATCCATCATAATTTTCAGTTACAAGGGTTAGAAATATCCTCTGCACATTTTGCAAACTCTTGTGTATAAAAATAAAAAAAAGAGAAGAGCAGGCTCATCACAGTGGTTCCAGTTGTCGTCGATTTGATTTGTCATCGCCTCACACTTTATACTTCTCCTTGGCTTTGTCGTTCAGTATGCAGATATGCTGCAAAGGAGAAGAGAAATAAGAGAAACACTGGCTGTGCCAAAGGGGGCCATCTTTGCAAGCCTGACAAAGGCCTGAAGAAATTTGCCAGATCACAAAGTTCCTGCTGTGTCTGTGAATGAGACTTGTGATTTTATAGCTACTCTGTGTGAAACCTTTTTAGGACAACTGTGTAAAATGTGTGTTAAAATTCTCACTTAGCAGGACCTGTGTTTGAACGTGGCTGTAATTTCACCATTTATGTCAAATGTACAAGAATTTCACAAGAAGCTGACATCAGCATAAAGACTAAAGAATGTAATGCAAACCATATTGTCAAGTGTGTTTTATGAAACTGAGATTAGTTCATGTATATGTCATACAAGTGTTTACTTACACTGAGATCTCGGAAGTATTCATTGTAGTCCAAAGCATAGCCCACCAGGAAGGCATCGGGCACTTCAAATCCAATGTCTGCAGAGTAACGTTGTCACGTTAGTATCGTTTGGATGTGCTATTAACAGCCGTCCAAATGGTCAATGGAGATGCAGGAAAGAAAAACTAGCAGGATAGTGAAGCCTCTTTTGCTGTATCAAGATTTGTGATTCAGATCAAATCGACGATAATGAGGCACCCTTAGCACCGCTTAAGGGACAGATTATCAACACTAAAAACATTATGTAACATGTGGCAATCAAGTATAAGCATTTTTCCTCAAATGAATGTTAATCCTGATCAGAGCTTTATTATATAATGCTAAAAGACAGTGATGTGGATATACATCGTACTGTACTTACAATCTGGTCTATACCCTGAACTCCTGGGAGTCCTCTTCACCAACAGGCTGCAAACAGAAAGGAGATGTATGTTCATGAGAACTGACATTGAACAAAAAATATCAGATATCTGTGCAAATATGGACATATATAATAACTGATAGGGATTTTAAGTCATTATTGTCACATTTAAAAGGTGACATATGGAAAAGTTTACTTTTTAATTATTGTTGTACTGTTATTGTTAGATGCTGTGTCTGTATGTGTTGCTTAGGAGGAGTTTTTATTTTATTTTATTACGTTTGTCCACAAGCTTAACTCTAACATGAAATGTGAATTTCCATAGACAAGCTAATGAATAGCATCTGTTTTGTGGCATAGCCCTTCAAGCAACAGATATTTGAAAACAGATAAATATTCTTCATCCTCTGTGTAAACAATTATAAGTGCCATTTACTGAGCAATTGTGACTGGCTTGTCATTTTGGTTCCCTGTATTATACTGACCACTGGTGGCCAAAGCATGTATACCTGAAGAAGTCTCACATTGATCAACATAATACTGAGAATTCTTTACAATGTATTTTTGTCTTGAATGAACTTTTCTCTTTTTAGAATAATGTAGAGTACTAATTTCCTCCTGAAAAACGTTAGAAAATGTCTAGTTTTTGGAGGGAATCTAGAATCAATGAATGGCATTTGCATTCATTTCAATAGGGAAACAAGTTTTGAGTTGCAAATGTGGTTGTGGAACGATTAAAAACTTGTAAGTCAGGATGTCACTGTATTGCAAACTTTCACCTCTTGTGGGTGAGTTTGGAATTTATACCCCACAATAAACCAGGGTTCACTATAAATCTCCTTTAAAGTCATGTTCTTCGTCCACTTTTTTTCCTTTGCTTAAAAACATGATTTCCCTCACCAGCGTGTGAAAGCACGAGCTATAAATATCAAGCAAGACGATGCTATTTTTACACCCAAAACAGGAAACTGACAAAACTTCAAACACTTAGTGGCCACACACACTCTTTCTTTCTCTCAGTGCAGATTAAGCCTTAAGATGCTCCACACTAAAAGTAAGAGTGTCCATTAGTATTTACGTGCATGCTGCCTGGAAGCATGCTTGCGGGCGACTTCCCGGATAAGGGCGCATGGCCTTACCTCACCACTTTCACCATCTTGGGCCTGCTTTTATTTAGCAGGGAGAGCAGCGTCTGCATTGTCTTTCCCGTTTCCACGATGTCCTTTATTACATAGGGGACGCATAGCATGACTGGTCAACATTAGGCAACGCTCAAGCATTCAGTAAAGGAATGCTGCAATACAGTCACAAATCTTAAAGTGTGTAATTAACAAAACGTTTAAAATTGGTATGTTTAAAGTAACCCATCCAAGAAGAGTCTCTTACCTCAACTATCAAAACATGCTGCAGGGATGACAAAAATGTGAATGAGACTTATGTACACAGATGATCCAAGACATTAATAATGAGGAGGGCACAGACCTTTCCTGAGAGACTGGACAGATCATCGCCTCCAATAACTTTGACGTTGTTCGACGACTTGTCATTCTAGGGGTCATAGAGAAATTACATTGTGAAGACGTCTCCTTATACTTTTAATACAAAGGTACTATTGTTAACTTAAGAGTCCCGCTGTTTATTTCAATACATTTGAATAAGGTGGAAATGGATTTCAGTAGTTCAGTTCCAAAAGTGAGAGTCATGATTTTTTTAAGATTGTTGCTCACAACTAATAGAAACCCTAAATTCACAAGGTCAAGAGATTGGAATACTACATAAGAAAACAAAATATCTTTCAAACGAGGGTCAGGGTTTCAAACTAGGGTTTCAAACTAGGATTAGGGTTTCAAATTAGGGGTAGGGTTTCAAACGAGGTTTAGGGTTTCAAACTAGGGTTAGGTTCTTAATATGGAAATAGGTAGCAATGAATTTTCTTGTGTTTAATCTAAGGTATAACTGAAACAAAAATAATGTCCACGCTATTCAAATTTATTAAGATGTACTGTAAATGCTTAGCCAGAGTGTTTAGAGCTTAAAGTGAAAAAAAAAAAAACACTATCTGGTAATACAGCATTCAGCCCTTCTAATTGTCAGTCACCAACTCCGATTTTGTCACATTCCACAACAGTCCCTCCCCCAAGCAAACCAGTAACATTCATGACACTCGACTTCTAAAGTCACCTGCATAAATCTCACACCAAATACTTGACCGAAAAGAGAGAGAGCATGAACTTACGCAGTAACTTTTTACTCTAATGAAATCCACCGTGAGTGGGACCGATTTATCGCTGTTTTGGTTCAGCGTCTTAATGTAGTCGAGCAGGTCTGCAAAGAATTTGTAGCCGCCCTTCAGCACACAAAGGGCGACGATATGATGGCCCCCCATGTCCCGCACGATGTCGCGGGCCAAACGTTCCGTTCTGCAACACACGCAAAGCATTTCACAGACAACTACAACACAGTATGGGAAAAATGTCACTTTGCCCAATACAGATCTCCACACGTGTGTTGTGCCCTTATTCAAACTAACCTCTTGCAAAAAGGATTGTAATGATTTGAGAAGCAAATGCCCCCAGGTCTACTATCAACACTCATTGCCCCCGTCGTGTTGCTCACCTGTCCATAATGAGTCCATGAGGAATGATCACCTTGTCCAAATCCTTCTCGTAATGTCTGGGCACGCAGAAAAGGTCCAGGTTGTAGCCTTTCTCGTCGTCTGCGATCTGTATGCAAAAAAAGGGAGGAATTTACTAAAACAGTGCAGATTTCTGTAATTTTGTTGCACACATCATAATGCACTGACTTTGTAAGTCACACATGCTCTGCATAATTTTTCTGAATGCATTTGGAGCAATTATATTTAATACGGAGCATTGATTCAACTGGGAAATTAATGGGTATAAATAAACCTGCTCTTGATCCTGACATGGAAACTTTATGACATAGCCTTTTGGTTACCAAAAACGCATCCAATATTAGACCTATCTGGGGCAAAAACATTATTATGCAATTACGATTACTTGCCAAAAATAAAATCAGATGTCAAGTGAGGGCCGTAGTGTAGTTTTCAATGCACACTCCCTAAATGCAAAGCCGAGGAGGTCTGCGTGCACGCGCCTTGACAACAGTCCATCTTCTCAACCACCTGTTTAACCTCTCGGACACGCGCGCACCCACTCTATTAATAACAATAAAAACACATTTAATTGCCCAATTTGCGTGTCGAGATTATAATTGCACGGATCATAGTACTCCTCACAAGTTAATTATCACCGTCGAACTCGGGGGGCGGCCTCACCTGGAGATACGACGCCATGTCGTTGTTGCTGGTTATTCGGTTCATTTCCCGGTTCGTCTCAGAGAAGAAGCGGAGCAAGCATGCTCGATATTCTGCGCGGATGCCTCCGCCGTTGACAGGATGAAGAAGCTCGGAATTGAGAGTGTTGGCGATGGTGCAGGATTTAAGCCTCTTACGTCAGGATCCACTTTTCCTCCCCTTACGGTAATAATCTGATTTAGACCTGGGGAGTGTTCGGGGCGAGGTGTCTGAACACTGGATGACTGACTCCAACGAGATACCGGTACCGGCGGGTGATGCAAGCGAAGTGCAGGAGACTGCAGGACTGTTCTAAAATGAGAGAGAGCGAGGGAGAGGCTGGAAATGACGCAGTTTAAAGTGCCCCGTTCGCCTTTGGATCATCGTCATCCGTCTTTTATTATGCTACTCTTCTACCAAAAATAGACACTGTTATACTGTAGCCCCTGAAATTTGATGCATTGTCGGGGAGGGTGAAGGGTGGGGTCCTGTTTATTCACGTTATGTTTTTTATTTTTTTTAGGGTGATCAATTTATGTATTTTCACTATTTCTGGTTGGCTCTGGCCCTATCTCCCGTGAATAGCGGGGATTCACTGTATTGAGGTTGCAGATAAGATTTTATATTGTCAAATTATATATAATTAATGTGGATAAAGCGAAATTAGACTGATGTCAAATATTACTTTAAAGATGTTTTTTAAAATCATTTTCTAATAGGTATTTTATTAAATTAATGTGTTTTCTTATTGCAATTGTTCTGCTCTTTATTGATGCCAAGCCCTATGTAATCAAGTTTAGACAATTCTTTAGGAAATATTTGAATAAATCTAGTTTTTTTTGGAAGCGATCTTATTTGTAATACATTGTTTCAAACTGACCTCATGTGGCTATATGCTGAAGCATAATTTATTTCATGACTATATTGGTTTCAAGAACAGCAACAGTGCTTTGCACTGTTTAAAGCACAGCATTTTTCTGAAGCACACCAGGCAGAAGGAAAGACACTCGTGCTCTCTTCTTTTGGCTTCTCCATGATAAATATTCCGTGTTGTCTTAACCTGAGGTGCTGCTGTGTTGCCACGAGTTCTTGTTTTTCCCACAAACGGTTAGGTGTTTCATTTGGCCGTAAATGGAAAATCATGGTGGCGGACCTTATGGAAACAGGCCTCTCACCCGGGGGGCATGAAGTTAGGGGTGGGGTCATATGCATGTTATTTGTTAGATCACATGACAATGCCAGATTGACACTGCCATAACACTTTGTAGCACATGAGACTGAAAGACTGACTGACTTGAAGAGAAGTGTACTTTGGCACTTACCAAGGTTTAAGTACTTTGCATCACCCATCATCATTTAGACAAAGTCTGTAATCCTGATGGACACATTGGAGCATGTCTCTACTTGTCTCTATTTAGATGCACTCAACAGCTACTATTTTTACCCACTCTTAAAAGATAAAACCAGAAGTGTGGGCACAAAAAACAAAACCCACTGAATTTAATAGGATTCCAATTTAATAAGTGATACAGAAAGCATCTTGCAAAAAGAGCAATGCCATGGTGCAGCGCAGCACCACGTATGGCAACTATGAAAACATTTTGTCGCGTTTCGGAACAAAAGAAGCAAACCGGTATCATCATCAACAGTCTTTGTATAAGAGTGTGTGCATCTCAGTTGACACTGTTCCCCATGTCGAGTCCTGCTTATAGCCCGAGAGCCGCTCATTTCTTTTTCTTCTCGTCTTTCTTGGCGCTGTCCGTTTTGTCCTTCTCCTTGTCATCTTTCTTCTCCTTGTCGTCCTTCTTCTCCTTCTTGCCCTCTTCCTTCTCCTGGCCCTCCTTTTTCTCTGCGTCCCGGTTGGAGATCTTGTTGTTGATCAGATTGTGCAGGGCCACCACTGAGCGGATGAGCGACGCCAGGTAGACCACCAGCATCTGGTCGTTGGTCTTCAGGTAGAACGCCTTGGTGAACTCCTACCCAGACAAAATGGGCATCGGCCAAATCACAACACAGAACAGACAGCGGATCTGAGGTAAAAGAATAAGTCCAAAATAATCCTCTACAATTAATTTAATGGTTACGTGCACTTTGCCTCATGTTCAGGGATACAGCGGTACCTCGACTTACCAGCAGGTTGACGTCGGGCAGCAGGTTGAAGACATCCTGCAGCTGGTAGATGATCTGGTGGTTGATGGGAAGTTTGCCGGCGACCACCCTCTCCAGGTATGAGCGGATTTCCAGCAGCTTTGAGTTGAGGCCCTTCAGACCGTGGACTTGGTTTGTGATGCGTTGCGACAGCGTGCCCACTGTCGTGTCCTTAATATCTCTGTACGCGCACGCACACACACACCATTTGGAAGGGGGTCGCTTTTATTATCATTTTCTAGAGCATTTTTCCTTATTAGGATCATGGGTCGTTATCGATTTATGAATATGGCACAGCAACAGCGCAATTGAATACCTGAGCAAGTGCTCCACTCCCACTTCTTCTGCTTCCTCAGCTCCGATTTCGCTGGTAACGTGCTCAAACGTCTTTGACGTTGGAGTGCCATCCTACAAGGAAACAATACATTGCTATGTAAAAGAAATTCCTATATTGTGGCTTGTTTGACTATATTTGAGTGACAATGTTTATTTATTCATTCATTCATTTATTAATTATAGTTTTTCTTTATTGCTTATTTCCACCTATTGTGTGTGGATCTGGAACGTATCCCTGTGATGAATGGGAATTTCACAGAATTTCAAAATTGAAATTAGTGTTAGAGTATAAGCATTTACTTACGTCATGTATTTCTTCTACAGAGATGTACGCTTCTGTGGGAAGGCCGAGGTCTTTGGGCTTTACGTCAATAATAACTAAAACCTAGAAGGGTAAAAGACGCACAATGGAAAGCTTGCAAAACCCATGATGGAAAGAAAACAAAGACTGTAGTTTCTTACTGAATTGGTACAGTACTGCTTGATGAGCTCATTGATGGCGATATCGTTCTTATGCAACTTGGGCCCCGTGTGGTACCACCCCACAATTCTTTCTCTGGCTAAAAGGATAATAAGTACAAGTACATGTAAATGCAATACACAAGGAAATGCAGACAGGGGTGAGCTTTAAATTCACATGTGACTAACATAGCTGGCTAGCAGTCAAATCTTACCATTGACTTTCTTGAACATGCCATACATGTTCTCCAAGTAGTCGTGGTCCAGGAACCACACGGAGTCATCCTTGTCATCTTCGTCAAACGGTACTGCACATAAACAGGTTCATTTTTAACAATTCTTCAGATTCAATCATGACAAGTTCATATGAAATAATGGGAACACACTCACCTGCAAAACTATTTGACACGTCAAGAACTTTCTTCTGCCACGAACCCAGGAGGACACCCACCACTCTTTTCTGATTGCCAACCTTGCCTATTCTGCACCATTGAATTAGACAGTTATCAAAAAGCTTATCCCTGTCACAGGGATAATCAATGCTAAATGCTAAGCATAATACCACTTAGTACACCATTGACAAAATATCATAAGTCTTTGATGTCTCGGTATTCATATACAAAAGTGTCCAGTTGTCAAAAATTTATGATTTTATAGATCTTATACTTTTACTGACATCGTATTTATGGCAATTACAGCTAGCATTAGTACGCTAACTATGCTAAGCTCTTTTCCATTCATTCTCAACGGCGCTCTGACTCAGCACGGCTAACATAGCTTAGCTCAAAGCGCACTTGCATTAGAGGGACTTTGTTTTTATAATTTAAACAGAAAGGAGTAGCTCAATACAAAAACACGTAATAAACGCACCGACCTGTTAAAATGATCGACCACGCTGAGCAATACCAAAGGGTGAACGACCACATTTTCTACTGCTAAGTCCGGCATCTTCTTCGCTACTTTTACACGCCTAAAAACAACGCCAGTTACGCTACACTTCCGTTGACGTCACTTCCTCGCACGGCCTCCGTCACTTCTGTTTCCAGTGGCAACTTGAGGACGCAAGACTCGCCGACGAAATGGTTTTAACTTTTAGTTTGAAATCATCTGATCGTATTTGTGTCGGTGGGGTATTATTGCTTATATCATAAATATATATATTTTTTTTATCCTGCAGGCAGAAGTTGAGGAAACATTCCAGAGAGTGGAAGCTAATAGGAGCGTGATTGGAACAATTATTGCCAATGCGGATGGTAATGGTGACTTAACCTCTCGAATAATTTGTGTATTACATCTAGAATTTGAGAAAGGCATTTAGACATTGTCTTTTTTAGGGAACCATTTATAGCTGGAAGACAAGTATATTTGGGACAAGGCATCTGATAATTTAGCCTCTCATCCGGCATTCATTTAAAAGAGGCATTAAATTTCTTTAACTATATTGAAACCCCGAAAGTCCTCTGATTTTACAATTGCATCTGTTTCTTTGCATTGCACAGAATTGCAAGACTTGTTGCTTGTGTTTTTCATTTTTATTTTATTGTGACCCATGTCACTATTTCTGATGGAGTCGCATCATCATTGGTAGACCTACCAAATCTAGTTAAACCTAACATTTTTTTGGGTGACAACAGTAGTAAAATACTATTTGACAGGTCTCCCAGTCCGATCAACGTTTGAGAGCTCAAAGGCCGCAAGGTACGTTGGGATCCTTGGCCACCTGACCACGATGGCCACCAGCACAGTGAGGGACATTGACCCTCAGAACGATCTCACTGTCCTCCGCATTGGCACGAAGAACCAAGAGATCATGGTTGCACCAGGTAATTGTGTTAAAATACTCTTCAAAATGGCAAATCACATGAGAAACCTTCAAGTAGCCTTATCTTTTTATTTTTTTTTATCTTGTGTGTCCTCAGAGAGTGGCTCTCTCGTGATTGTCCTCCAGAGGTGTGATGGCTAAGGTGCCCTAGTTATGCGTTATCATTCAAGAAAAATGCTGAATTGTTTCTGTGGTGGGTTCCAATGAGGTGAAGCCTGTCACAGGTGACTAATGGTAAAAGGCACACGGCAACTGGGACTTGGCGATGAAACCTAAGGTCGAATAAAATAATTTCTACTGCATAAAAGCAGACTGGGAACAAAAAAAAAATTGGCCCTGCCATTTTTTGCTTTAACTGGCTGGCGCCTTATAATCATCGGAGCACAACTGACTAGTTTTAAATATTTTATTTCTGTTTTTTTGGGGGAAAATCATTTATTTTTCCAATGAGTATAATATTTAACCTATTGTAAACAGTTTTTTTGTTTCTTTGTTTTGTTGTCCCCCCAAATTAAACGACAAGTGGAAGATGAAGTGACGAAAGTGGCTGTGATTGCGCCGCGGTCCTCTAGAGGGCAACATCCTGCTTGTGGTCCTTGTCAGGATCATTTTTAAGACGAGAAAAAGACAAGGCGCCCCAATTCCAAAACATAAGTAAAGGAAGGCATTATGTTGGCAACACGACATATTTTTGTTTCGACATTCATTTTTTACCCAACTAATTTGTGTATTAGTCTTTTGTCGACGTAATGGAAAGCAAAAAAGCGACTTTGAGCGTCCCTCCTTACGGGCATGTCATCACTAGCGAGAAGTGGAGAGACTCGTCGCTTATTCAAAGTTTGAAAGGTAAACATGTGACACATGCGGTACAGAAAATGGATGGATGTTTTAATATGCATTTTCGCCGCAGAATTTTCCCGTTAGCTTGTGGTAAAATGTAATGACAGTGCCATCATTTAAAATGTCTTAATGCCCTATTTTACACAACGAAACGTTTTTAACCATCACCTTTTTGCAACTTTCACAGAAACAATTAATAATAATAAAGGTCATGTAAAACCCCAAACCTCATCACGTGGTACTTTTTTTAGTCACTCAACCCCTAGAAATTAAGGAAAATTAAAATGGTGGAAAACAGCTTAACAAGTGATCACTCCACAGTTGACGGTTTTTTTTTTGAATTTTTTTAGCAACCATCTTCATACATAGACAGTGTATTGGGTTTAATATAAATACATCTGTGACACAATCTTGTTTCTCTGCTCTAGGTGCAGGTGTGAAGATACTGTTCGAAAGCGAGCTGGGTGTGGCCGACTTCTTTCTCCCAAATAAGAGCTGTATCCTCTACCTTTCAAAGTGTGACATCATCGCAGGTGCCTCCTACAAGAGGAAGCTGGTTCGCTACAGGAATGTGAGTTTGAGCTGGTCTCCTTTTTAGGTTTTAGCCTGAATTTGTGTTGTCACCGCAGGCCTGCGGCAGATTCCAGGAGCTGGTCCTAATTGAGAAAACCCGCCTGGTGGAGCAGTACTTCTGGGCCGTCCAGAAGTTTGTCGTGTTGGAGCTCGGCCTAGCACTGCTGCCAGTTGGCGGGCAGACGGAGGCGTCACAGCTTCTCCTTCAAATGGTATTGTCACTCTTCATTGATGCCATCTGAGTGAATTCACACTCCAGCTTTGCTTTGTGTACTTCAGTCCAAATCCAAAGCGATGAAAAGCCGCCATCTAGAGGGATCTGTTAAATGTTACATAATGGTGCTCTTCCATCATGATTTCAGGTTCACACGGACAGCAAAGAGAACCCATTCAGCAGAAGGAGCTCGTCCGGACTCTTGGACCCACTGGTCTTGGCCGCGGTCCAGCAGGTTCCCGGGATAGGCCGCGTCAAAGCTCTGGTCCTGTTGGAGCACTTTCCCAGCATTCATCAGCTGTGCAACGCCACCGTCGGCGAGCTGGAGGCCGTCGTAGGCCAAGCCGCCGCTCAGAACATCCACACATTCTTCCACAAGTCCACTGCAACAGGGATATGACCCACGGCCACTCTGAAAACCAATGGCACCTTTTACTTGGACAGAACAGGGATCTTTGGCTTGCAAAATGTGCCATATAGATTATGCCAAATGGGCAGCAAACTAGTTGGCACTAGTGCCTCACAGTTTGACGTTAGAATGTCGGCGGAGGCCTTTTGTGTGGAATTAGCATATTCTGCTGATGCTTGACTTACTCTCAATACAAGAGAAAACTATTTAATGTGCAGTCTCTATGGGTTGTACTAAGATATCAAAACGGGTAATGACATTCATGTTTACTTGCAATACGACTTTCAGAGTGAGCTTTCTGAGAGTTTTCTGCTTTGAACAAAATACATATTTTCAAACACAATTATATATTTGTGCTTGCATTCAGTACTTAGTATTAACTGCACTCTATTCTGCGTGGCTGCTTATCTATTGACACTCGTGTTTATTGCTTCTTTTCCCTTTTGAAAAACAAAGCTTGGTCTCAAAGGGTTTCTTTTTCTGCTTGAATTAAGGTTTTATTTGATGAATGTGTACTTCTATTTGAGCACAACACTTCATTGAATACTTCACGATTGTAATCGAATGAAGTTAGCAGCATTTTGCATTTTCCCTCATAAAGTTAAAAGAAGCATGCAGTCCGGTTACAGATAGCGCCTCAAGTGGTAACAGTTAGCCAGTTACATTTGATTTTTCTCCATCGAGAGCAGGTGTTTCCTTTCTTTCCGGTAACCCGATTGTAGTTGCTGCGGTTCTATCAATTTAGTTGAATTTCTACTGGAATCAAAGGTAATGACAGTCGTAATTATAACGAGAAATTTTGAGCCACATTGAGTTGATGTAATCGGATGTAATTAGCTTTTTCCAGTGGAAATA
This sequence comes from Syngnathus leptorhynchus, assembly GCF_054491065.1. Taxonomy (NCBI): domain Eukaryota; kingdom Metazoa; phylum Chordata; class Actinopteri; order Syngnathiformes; family Syngnathidae; genus Syngnathus; species Syngnathus leptorhynchus. The sequence goes on along the minus strand of NC_141200.1, from coordinate 6,695,531 downwards.
TGGCACGGGCTAATTTTGGCCTTTTAATTAGCAGCTATTTTTGTGTGATCGCACGTCGTCGTTTGGCTAAATAACTTCACGTTCGTTAAATAATACTATTTTATTGTACTTTTTTTCGTCTTCTCTGACCAAGCGAGCGTCTGCGAGGCCAAAGACTATGTCCAAGTTGCTCAATTTGAAGGTAAGTAGGTACCTGATCATTGTCACGTGGCTTTCGTTTTCAATAATTGATGTCATTTTCCTAATAAAAAGATGTACGTGCAAATATATCATGTTGGTAGAAGCAACAATTATTCAGAAGAATTAATAAAGTAATTTCGGGGTCGGAAAGGTAACCCCCCCCCCAACAGTACTAGCATTGAGCTTTTGTTCAATAATTTATCCTTAAAGTCAATGTCAGCATTATTATTTATATTTAATTAAAAAAAAAAAACGAGTCGACCTACCTTGCAATTAAATTAAATGAGCAATATGGTTTTTTTTTATCAGCTGTGACATTATTGGTATGACTAAATTCTGAATTAATCATTGGCATTTTTGGCAACCCATTTAGAAATGTACATAAGCAGCTCTGTTTCCATCATCACAGTTGGTGCACCCATCATGCATCTGGGCCCAGCTGGACAGTCATGTTGGCATTGATGCAGTGGGCAAGCATCAGTATGACAAGCTGTTTGCACGCATGAACCACTTCTATGGTGCTGACACCAGTGACCAGTGTGCAATGACGCCCTCCTCGCTGGAGCAGGGACAGGTAAGCGTCCATTCATTCAGCTGTCTTATGGACCTGTGTGTGTTTGTGTGTTCTCTGAGGCTTTATGTGTGTGTTGGTCTCAGGTATGTGTAGTGTACTGGTCCCAGAATAAGATGTGGTGCCGGGCCAGGCTGGAAAACATACTCTCAGAGGCACAACCGTGTCTTGCTTGCTGTCAGCTGCTGGACCATGGAGAATCTCTTATTGTCCTCCTCAGCCGGTAAGACTATAACTGTGTGTTCACTTCCTTCTTAATGCGAGGGCTTCAATTAATTGAATAATCTGATGACAAAAGAAATCATGTTTAATTTTCTGATTCACCTAAAAACAAATTGGTGCCATGGCTGTCAGAATGTGGCAGCTGATGTCTCATGTTTTATTCTTGTCATCATTCAAGAGTCCGACATGTTAAGCAAGATTTCCTTCAGCTGCCGTTCTGGATGAGGAGGTTCCACTTAGCGAGAGTAACGCCCCTGACGCTGCAAGTGTCTTTTTGTCAGGAGGCCAAACTGGTGTAAGAGCGCTCCTCATCACTAGCTCCATGATACAGCCTGCCTGTAATGGACTTGTGTTTGGTTTACAGGCAATCCAGCCACTGGGACTGCTCAGCCACATCCTACGTGTGTGACCTTCTCGAGAGTGAGACACGCATAATCAGGACACACACATGCTTTTCAGCATTCATCACCTCAAATGTTTTTTTCCACATATCAAAGCTTCAAGTCAGACTGAGGCCGTTCTACTCAAGGAAGAGTCCAACTCCACTGCCATCGAGCTCTACGTGAACATCAAGGGCGTCAAGGTCATCTCACATGAACACAAATATTTAATGTATGGAATGTCTACATGTTTTGTGTGACATATGTCCGCAATCATTTCCCTCCAATATCCAAATGCTCCACATGAACTCACACCTCGAAAGGAGACATATCATGCATTTCCCCCGTATTTAAAGGTGATTACAAATTGCCTCATTGAGTAACAATATTGATTTTGTTTTATGTCACGCTTGATGGGTTGGTCGGCACTCCAGAAATACAGCTTTTTGTATACAACATATGAAAAAGTTACTTGCCTCAAAGGACTGGATTAAACCGATTGAGCTAATATGTTATATGTCATGACTCTACATTACATAATATTCTTTTTATTTTCAGATTTGTGTGAATGATGAGCTGGTTTCTAAGAGGTTTGCCATCCACAGCCAAGACTGTTCCAACAGCAGCAAGTTGGAGCAGATTAATGCTCAGCATTTTAGGATTTTAAGCCGCTGCCCTAACACGCCTGCACAGGCAGCAGCTGCTCCAGTTCCATTATCACCAGTGGAAACTGCACCTGCTCCAGGTTAGAACAGGTTCAGCATCTATATTCAGATAGAATCACCATTTTTTTCAAGGCTGAGAAAAAATCGATTAAGTCAACTTGAAAAAATGATCAACACATTTATTTATTTTTTGCCCCAACCATTTCCAGATATCATCATATCTACACAGGCATTTTCCCACTCATCCCACTCCTCACTTTAACACAGACAGAGTCTTGGGAGTAGGGTCCATTAGGATGTTTGTCATTACTGGGATTTGAACGGTGGTTATTTGTGTCAAACCGCATTGCACAGCTCCAAGTTATTGAGCTTTTAATCTATCATCACGAGTTGGAATGTAATTAACCCAGCCTTGCTAGTTGGAAAGTAGTACTGCATGGTGTTTGTTGCCTAGATAACAATTATTTAATGTAATCTAAACTTCAGTGATCCAGCCCGCTAAAACGAGAGTCTGTAATGGGATGACAGGGACCCCTCAGGTGAGTGTTTGTGAGTGAATGTTCCACTAAATTTTCAATTTCTGTTTCGTAAACATGTCGTTTCAATTTTCTTTTATGGTTGCTTTTGTTCAGAGCCTAGAGTGTGAGGGAATCAGTAGGTCAAAGGATGGAAAAGCATTACCAGGCAGCCAACCCGAGAGGTGAAAGTGCATCAATGTGAATAAGGTAAAGAAACAAAAAAGGTTTAGTCATGTGACAGAATTGTGTCATTTCAGTGACTCATCAGAGGAATCTGACACCTCCTTGGCTGCCGTCTTCAAGTCCCACCTCAATCTGTTCAAGTGAGTGATGACATCACGCTCTTGTCTGAGTGGCTGGCACTTGAAGATTGTGTGGTTGATCTCCCCACAGGTCAATGAGGTTAAAGTCAAAGTTAAAGTCCCAATGATTGTCACACACACATCTGGGTGTGGTGAAATATGTCCTCTGCATTTAACCTATCCCTGTGTGATTTTGATCCATCCCCTGGGGGAGAGGGGAGCAATGAGCAGCGGCGGTGGCGCGCTCTGGAATCATTTTGGTGATCTAACTCCCCAATTCCAACCCTTAATGCTGAGTGCCAAGCAGGGAGGCAATGGGTCCCATTTTTATAGTCTTTGGTATGACCCAGCCGGGGTTTGAAACCACAACCTTCCAGTCTCAGGGCAGACATTCTACCACTAGGCCACTGAGCTGACCTCAATCCATCACACAGCTTTAAATGAACATCTCAAAACTGCGAGAGACTCTGAGGATAAACCAAGCATCAACATGCCACATGCGTGTCAGTAATTTCATTGGAGAATAATGTCAAACCCACCACATTTTAAGGTACCAGGGAAATATCTATGCTGTGTGATTTTTGAGTCATTGGACCGACAAAGCTTGAAAACCGCTGGCGTAAAATGAATATACAGCAAGCAATCAAAGATGTGTAACATCAGCCTGAAGGTGTTGTGTGCATGTTTCAGCGCACCGCCTCCCGCCCAACTGGACGTGCTGAACACGAGCAACGACAGCTCTGCATGCGCAAGGTGTTTCTAGACAGTGTTACATATCATCCATTTTGAAATACTGTATCAGTATTACCTCATGATGACCCTACTTCCACACCACATTTAATCTGAACCCTTTCCTTTCTTATTGCTGCTTGAAGACTTTTGGAGTGGTTGAATCCACAGCCTTTGAATTTTCAATCAGATGACGAAGATGAGCCGGTAGGCCTGATTTTATTCACTGAGTCTTGTTAGTTGCTTCAAGTCCATGTGACCACCTTGTTAAAAGAATGCATTGTCAACATGAGATGATTTTAATTTTTTGTTGTCAGGTGATTCTTGATGCTCCCAAGACGGGCGGCGTTCTGGTGCACTCTGCTATCCCGATAGAGCTGTGTTCAAGTCTGGCTGACGCACCCATCACCGAGTCACTTTACAGGGTACACAATGACCTACTGTGATTAATAGTGCTACAGCTGCCATTTATTTTACATGTTAAAAACATTGTTGACAGATGATTCTAATTCTTTGAAACTGGGCCCTTTATTATTTTTAATTTTTGCACGAAACAATCAGAAACCAATCTCTAGACACCAATTTCAATCTATACTAAACTTGTTTTTTGGGACCGCCAAGATGTTATCAGGATGCTGGAGTCTCAAACAGTGAAGCATCACAATCACACAGAAGGACTCAAATGTTTTTGTTTGTTTCTGCTGTCTCTAGATATTGCAGAGGAAGCAGGTCTGCCTGTCTTCCACAGACCTTCTAAGTTGGCCCTCTGTGGGTAGAGGAAACAACACCATAGTCATCTCGCATAGCGCTGACCAGCCTCAAAGCTACCTGGCCCCCCTTCTCAGCAACATAGTGCTATGCACTATCTTCACCATCTCCTCCTCCAGAGCTGGCGTGAGCACACATTGCTAATATCACACATTTCAACATCTAGAAGAAAGAAGACAAGCTGCCTGTGTTGTGTGCACTCGTAGCCGGTAGCAGTGGTGCTGTGTCCTGGCTGGGAGAAGGTCCAGCTGATCTGCGACCTTCTAGAGGAGTGCAAGCTTACCCAGCGTCTCAATCCAACCAGCGTACTTCTTGGTGGTGGCAAAGATGAAGCCAAAGCCTTCAAGATGCCCAAAGATTGTAAGTTACTAGAACATGCTTGTCCTATACCCCTCCGACTAGCAAAGTCAGGCCTTACAGTTGAAACTGTAACAAATGCACATTGTGGAGCTTTGACCTACTCAACATCCAAAGAAGTTTGCTTTCCGCTGGGTCACGTAGCAACCAGTGCCTAAAAAAGTCCCATGCTGCCTTAGTCTTTACACTGACCTGCGCTCTACCATGCTGTGGGACACTGTGCAAGCCAAGTGTTGTGGTTAGAACTGCCTTTCTATTTCTTCCTGTTTCCTGTACAGGCCTATTGCTAGTGACCACTCCCTTCAGTCTGGTGCGTCTGCTGTCGTGTCACTGCTTTTTGTTCCTGCGTTTGAGTCACCTTGTGCTGGATGAGGCTGACCAGCTCTTCACGCTAGCGTCGGTGCAGGTGACACCTTGGTGCTGTTGTAAAGTTTGGAATTTGGCCACAGTTATTATTCTACTGAAAAACATTTCACCGCTAATGACACTCAAACAATCGTTGCTCCCTCCTCCTTTCAGATGGAGAAGATTTTGCTGCATTTTCAGAAGATCAGCTCACGTCAGGAAATGTCCTCATGTCCACAACAACTGATTGCTGTGGCCAAGCGGTGGACAAGTCACATGGAGGCTTTGATGGCAGAGCACATGCCTTTCGCTAGTGTCTTCATAGCAGCTCCTGAAGAAGCGGCGCTGTATGGAAACGTGCAACAGGTGACTGCAGAAGAAACTCTGATCTTGTAACTGGGATGATGATGATGATGATGATGATGATATCGATATCTTGTCACAGCTTGTACTTATGACCTTGGAGAGGAGCAAGATCTCCACATTGTTGAGCGCATTGGATTTCAGCCCTGATGTGGGCCAGAAGACTCTCATCGTCTGCGACTCTACTGAAGAGGTTGAAAATGTCTACAAGGTGAGTAGTAATGACAAATCTGTGTTTTGAAGAAGCGTTGTATTGTTACGCAATTCATTTATTTTATCAATTAGATTTTTTCCCCACCCCAATAGCTTTTTTTTTTTTTTTGTGTCCGCTGACCTTGATTACTAAAGCACAGTCAGTGTTGATAACAACTTTCAACGTTGCCAATGACATGGTGCTCATTTATACTGTGGTAAAGCAATTAATTATTCACACGTTGGATACTTAAAATGCTTTTTCAAGCAGCAAATATATTTGAGATAAACTTAGTGTAATAATAATAATAATGAACTTTTCTTGTCTCCAACAGGCTGTGAGCTCTAAATCAGCATTCAGTCTGAAGATTCATGAGGACTTAATGCACACATTGAATTTTGTGCTCCAGCAGTGGGGCAACGGAATTTGCCCTGGCGCACAAGTCATTCTGGGTAAAGCACAACACATTTTACATCCTCACACTTTGGCAGTACTTTTCCGGGTCTGGATAACCATTGTCTCTTTGAAAACATTTGTCTTTGACCAAACGAAAGCTGTACAAGAACTGTACCAGTCCTCAATGTCCATTGACAAATGCGCATGGATGCTTTACACTTTTCTCAAGTTAGCTTCATACTGTCCACAAACACTTTGATGAGCAGTTAAACAAGCAAGGTTCACACTGCAGACAAATAAAAAGCCTTATCAGACTCATTTGCTCTTTTTCTTTGACACTCTTACTTTCCTCAGGTCTGCCAATCTTCTGACATTTTGTTGCATTGCAAACATGCAACTTTACTTTTCTAACAACATAACTTTATTTTTCAAATGCAAGAGTTGATCATAACATGGACCTTTTTCAAAAATATTAGATTTTGAAGTTGATCAGCCAACAAGATATGATCAAAAAGAAAGAAATTTTTGATTCTTGGCATATATGATATGTGACATGATTAAAAGGAAAATCAACACTTATCAGGAAATTGCTTGTGTTTTGTTTTAGTCACCACCGGAGAGTGCCTGAAGTGTTTGGGGCTGACAGATGCTACCTGTGTGGTCCACTTTGGCTTCCCAAGTTCTTCCAAAATATTCGGAAGCCGACTCTTTTGCATGAGCCGCAATTTCAGGAATCTCACCGACCTTGTAAGACCTGGCGGGGCATCAGATGTTTTAGGTCTTCATCTGATGTGACTTTAATTCCATCTCTGCTTCCCTTCTCAAGCCTTCCCCTCAAGACTCAATGGCAAAAGTCTCTCAAGTCTGCAAGTCCTTGCTGCTGATCTCTGAGAAGAATGCGCAGCACGTTGGTGGCCTGGTGCGCTACCTCAAACGAAGCCATGCTCTACTCCCTGCAGAGTTGCTGTCTTTCGCAGAGGCTGCCGACGTGGCCCGAGAGGAGCAAAAGACTGAGCGGCCACTATGTCACCACCTGAAGAGCTTTGGGTTGTGCAGGTTTGAAGACGCCACACAACATACAGTATGAAGGCGAAAAATACAGACTTTGTACAATCATTCAAGTTAGGGACTTTTGGATATACAGTGAAACCCCTTTTCCAGACCCAAGCCGCAGTAGGAGCGAAATCACAATATTAAGAGATGATGTAAAAACATTTTAAAAAATTAAAAATCACCAACAGGCATTCATAATTCAAACATATTAAAATGAATGTTTCAAAATAAAATATATAAAGGAAAATACTTCTTAGTAGGTACATTATTGCTGCTTAGAAAGGGGATTTATCTGCCTGTCTTAAATTATACCATATCTAGTAGAGCTCAGTGCTGCCCAGCATGTTGTGCCGCAAAAACATATGTTTAAATTTATCTCCAAGCTAAGCCAATATATATATTTTTTTAAATGAGGTTTGTTTGTGTTTCTCTGTGCAGGTTTGGTGCTGCGTGTCCAGATCGCCACAGACTCATTCCTCAACTGGATCAGTCCGAACTTCCTGCTTCCGGACTCATAGAGGTCACCATGCCGCATATATTCACCCATATATATACACAACCACGCAAAGAAGAACATACACATCAGCTGTGATATAGGATTTGTGTGCAGGTGTTGCCTCTCCACATCAAGACAGCGTCCGTCTTCTATGGTCGTATCATCCAGAAGGAGAACCAAGTCTTTGAAAGAATGGTGGCTGACATGACGTCTTACTATGCTGACAGCAAACCGTGTCCTGAGGAGGTGTTGCAAGGAGGCTTGTATGCTGTGCAGGACAACCACCATTTTCACAGGTAGTCCTCGCTGCACACTACGACTAAGCCCCATTCATCAAGAGCAATGACATTTTAGACACACCAGCGATGTGATAAATCACAATATTGCCAAAAACCCTTGTTTGTGATGTATGTACACTCATTATGTGCATTGTCTGTATGATGCTAAGCATAGTTCCACCTGTTCCTGCAGGGTGAAGGTCCTGACTGTCCCAGACAACAAAGGCCACCTATTTTTCAGTGTCCTCGCTCGCTTCATTGACATCGGAAAAGAGGCAGAAGTCAAATCCCACCAGATCCTGCGGCTGCCGGAAGAGTTCCACTCTTTGCCTGGCCAAGCAGTGGAAATGATTTTGTGCCAGGTGAAGCCTTGTGACGCAGAGGCTGACTGGCATCCCAAGGTAGCCGATGGCAACCTCCTTTTGTTGCCAACACTACATGCAAGCTCCTCAAAGGGAATCCATACAAGCATACTTTCTCAACAAAACTGAAAACTGGAAATGAATTAATTTCCATTATGGCTGATTTTGCTCTCGATTGAGGAACACGTTAATTCTAGATAAAATATAGAACGATGTACTTTACACCGGAAAATTCATTTGACTCAAAACAGAAAGGAAGTGAAAATGTCTTTGAACACCTTCAGGTGACCAGAGCCATCAGCCAGAAGATACAAGGTGTTAAGCACCGAGCCAGAGCCGTTCTCAGTCTTGGAAAAACAGTCTTTCTGGATCTTATGGTATGTTTAACTATCTAGATGGAACTTGGAGTCAATGAAAACTATCTTCAATCTTTGTGCTTTTGGAAGGTTCTGGAGAGTCGAGTATCTGGTATGAAGACTGTGATCAGCGAGTACAACGTTCCTAGCCTTATTTTAAACACCGGCATGGCAGAACGAAACCCAGATCATGTGAACCTTCTGAAGCTACTCAGTAGGACAAGTGCAACCAATCATGCTTGTGGGTAAGGAAGCTTGTTAGTATCTTCAGGATCCAGCTGCCCATTGTAGTCCAATGTCCATTTTTACAATGCTTTATCCTCGTTTGGGTCGTGGATGAACTGGAGCTTATCTCAGCTGACTCTGAGTGACCGGTGGGTTGTATTCTGATCTGGTCGCCACGAGATACATAAACACACATTCACACTGTCAAATCCGCACTTATCGAACGTTTTCAGAAAATTTTGAAATTTTCAATTTTCAGACGCCAATCCAGCCACCATGTCACTTGACAACACCTAGACAGTATAGGCCTCGTACACTGATAATCAGCCTGATTTTGGCCCTATCCGACCTTGACAAAAGCCAATAAATTGACTAGCATTTCCCCAACTAGTTGCCACTCAATTTTTGTCCACAGCAGGAATCAAACAAGTGAGCCTCCGGTGAAACCTTTGAAGTCCTTTGATATGAGCAACAGTTTACCTATCAGGAATAAAACTGATGAAGGAAGTAAGACGTTTGATGCACCGGAACTCCAGCCACCTCATCTACCCCCAGAAGGAGACAAGAAGACAATCATGCAAACTTCTGCAAATATCAGGTTACCTTTACACTTTTGGAGCGCTATGATCATCTGTTGTTTGAAAAGAAAGTAACAGGAACTTTTTTGATTTTTTTTCATCAGAACTGAAACTGGTGCTGACACAACAACCAACCAGATGCCTCATTTTAACAACAACAAAGATGGTAAAAAGCAGGCTAACCTAAGGCTTACTGTCTTGCTCAAGTAGTTGTTTGACGTTTGCTTGTGATGTGTTCAGGCGTCCATGCTGGTGACAAGCAAAAAAACAATCAGCTGAGCCATGGAGAGGCTCACATGACCAAGAGGTATGACAGTACAAATGTGGTTTTACAGTTTTCTTTAAATATATACACACACACACACACACACACACACACACTATACAGTACTATATACTATAGTACTAAAGCTTGTGTGGGGCGGGGGCAGACTACTTTGAGAACCACTGCGCCAGCATCTAGGCACGTCTCGCTGAAACTTAATGCATGCCATTTTGACGTGGCCGTTTGTCAGTTTGCACCCACAGGTCCGCTGGTATCAGACGTCCACGGAACTGAGCGTCACTCTGAAGCTAAGGGAGCCGCAGAGTCAGCGCTGCGAATTCCACACTGACCGCGTGGTGTACAGGTCTGTCAGGACAGCGTCAATAAATACATGTTTAGCCAGGCTTACTTTGCCTTAAGGGGATAATCATGCCATTTTCCACTTGACATATCATATTTGAGTCCTTGTTTGATTTGTACTTTTTGAGTCGGCTTTGAACTAAGCACGTTCTATTTTACAAGTGGGTGTGTGTATGTTCAGTTGCATTGTGAACGGTCGCCACTATGGAGTGGATTTTGATCTCCACTCGGCCGTGTCGGCTGAGCGCTGCCACTGGGAGCTGAATTGCAACGAGCCCGTCCTCACGCTCGTCAAACAAGAGCCAGGGTACTGGCCTACGCTTCTCAGGAGCAAGGTGCCGATTGAGTTAACTCCTTGCATTCCCATCAAAGCAACATTTAGGCTTCAGCGATATATTTTTTTCTTCCCGCAGAACATTTTTGTGAGTTATGACATGGAGCACCTGGAGCAAGAAGATATTGTGTCACGTCATAGTAAGAACATTCAAAACACTCATTAGTAGGCTTAGAGTGTGGGCCCTAGACATACTAGGTGTGCTTCATCCATGTGACCTGAGCACCACCTCCACATGATGCCATCTTGTTGTTCAGGTCATGCGTTTGTGAGTGACACGGGAGAAGAACACCGCTTTGTCAACGGGTACAGCAGCAGCAGCGACAGCGACTCCTCATGCTGAAGGTCATCAACACACTTGTCTTTTCATATGTATATGTATAAAAAGAAGAATATATATATATATTCTCGCGGCAGCCAGGTGCGCCTGCGTCCTCACGCATGCTCCAAGTCTTATCTTCATCCAAGCGCAGACATAGCAGGCACGAGACGCGTGTGAATTATCTATGTAAAGCGGCTCTGAGTACTTAGAAAAGCGCTATATAAAACCAATCTAAATGGCATGTTTACTATGGTTATATTTTATTCTTTTATGATGTTAAAAATTCTGGTGGCAAAACTGCAAAAACATAATTTTAGAAAGTGGCTAATAGCTTGTCTATGCATTGTACATAGGATGGAACCTCGGTTTACAAGTCTGCCAGTTTGTGAAACATTTATTTTATTTCATTTATCTCACTGAGTGGTGAATGCTTGCGAGTGTTTGTACATGTAACTTACTTATTTTACTTCTTTAATCACTTTCAGCAGTAAAATTTTGAATAAATTTGATCTATCATTAATTTCAAACCAGTTCAGGGTGTCCCCCGCCTACTGCCCGATGACAGCTGGGATAAGCTCCAAGATGCCCACGACCCCTTTGGGGACAAAGCGGTACAGAAAATGGATGGATGGATCAATTTGAAAAACATTATTTTTCATATACAGTTTTAAAAAGACATTTTGCCACTTGCTGTTGACCAAAAATGACATGGTAACAACCAATTACAGCTCCACTTGCCTCACCCTCGGCAACCTTTAACAAATCCTGACAAAAAACATTTGCTACAGTCGCAAACCTTTGCCAAGCTTTGCCGCTCAATGAGATCCCACTTTAAGACACTGCACTGTTATTTTGCAGAGAATTTATAAGAACAAGGAAGGACATTACATTGCACTTTGTTTTGCGCTCGCATTTTCTGTGTTTGCATGTTAGAGCGCAGTTTATTTTGAAAAGAAAACATGTTGAATTAGTTTGGGATATTTTGAGAGGGCTGGAAGGGATCAATTAGTATCCCATTCATTTCAATGAGGAAAGATTATTTGTGATGCAAATGTTTTGAGTTACAAGTGTGGTCACTTTAAATTGGAAATTAATAGGCCTGTTTGGCCAAGATGGCCTATTTTTCACAATAAAACTTTTGCAAAGGAGAATAAAACTTGCTTCCAAATTCCATTCTATAAATTTTGTTCTGAAGAAATCAGCGAATAAGTCATTTTTCACCACCTCTTTCTTTTGCAACATGTATTTAATGGATTGCTATAATTGATACAGGAGACGAGGATTCACATCCCAGTCGTGTATAACATCTTAGTGAGTATACTAGATCCCAAATTCCAGACACTATTTGTACAAATCTTGGATAAAAATGAGTAGGATGTATCGGGAGTAAAAAACTATGCCATAAAAATACTGTAATGATTGTGGCAGCACTTGACGAGATGTGCTCCCCACAGGGAACCACTCCCTGACAAGTTTCCTTTTTTCTTATCTTTTAACCAATTTTGGAGGTCCGCCCAGTGACGGACAGATTTGCTCTGAAAACTAACCGATTTCACCACAGCATGAAATATGTCTTGAATGATTTGTCTTTTGGTGTATTATGACTAAAGACAAAGATATCTCAAGACACTCAGGAAGATTTTAAAAATATAAACATGTATAATATCTGTGTAGTATTGTTGATAATCGTGCACTCAAATTGTTTACTTGTTTTCAAATCAATATATGTCGATATATTTTAAAAATCACCAATTTCAGTCATTTCAGTCACTGGCCATTTCTGATGTGCTTAAATAAAGAGGACCTCAATGTGAAGAAGAAAAATATTAAAAGTGGACATCAGTTGGTGACCTTCATGACTAAAATATTTTTTTGTGTGTAAATGAACATGTTGCTTGTCATGATTTCACCTATTTTAAAGTCTTGTTGCCTTTTGCCGGCGTGATGTTCTTGGTGGCTTTTCCCAGTGCCACATGACGAATGGACGAGCCAAACTGGAGCGTGCTGAGTGTCTCTACCTCGTCCTTGGAATCCGGACTCACGTTGATGAATACGCAGCACTGAGGTGAGAATCACAAAGCTGGAATCAGAATGAATACAGAATACAGATCAAACGAGACACCACAGTGGGACCTTGGCGTCTCCGCTGAGGCTGGGCTGTAGAAGGTGAGTCAGTTTACAGTTCCTGAAGGGCACGTGAAGGGCATTACACTTCAGAGCTGCAAACACCTAAATACACATAACACACATACACAATGAGCTGGCATGTGATGTCATGAGTTGTGTGACATCATCAGTTCTGTGCATTGGTGCTTACTTGTCCCAACGCGGTCAGTGACTTATTGATGGCGGCAGCCTCGACCAGGCGCTGGCCTTCGGCCTCTGTCCTGGAGATTCGCTCGGACCCGGCCAGGTCGCCTAAGGTCAGTGTGCCCCGTGTACTCTCTCCGGACAATGAATCACTGCCACACACCTCCAGCGCCACCAGCAGGTGAGAGCGAGAACTGGACACAACAACACAGGAGAAGGGTTGTTCTCTTGGGATTTAATCCCATCTTCCTTCTCATCGCCCTCACATCACCTTTGTCATCCCCACCTGTGTATGTTCATCTTGGTGGCGCCCATCTTCCTGTTCTTTTCTCCAGTCTCCATGACGTTGATGATATCGTCCTCGGTCCGAACCTCCACGTGTGTCAGTCCTGGCACAGACACAAACTTTCCCTGCACGCGGATGTCCAGAGTGGAGGAAGCGGTGGGATTTTTCACTAGCAGGTCATTGAGTGTGTCGTTATAAATCTCCAACATGGAAATCTACACACATCGCCCCAACAAAAAAGAATAATGGCAATGCCTTTCAAGGTCAAAATAGCTAACACAGTAAACCACCACTATGTTATGAATTTAGAAGCAATTGCAAACATTCAGAAAATTTTACAACAAAATATCCAATTATTGAACATTTGGGGATTTGCGAAATGCGAACGGACGAAAGTTGGATCTCGGGCATTTTGTATCTCATCTAAAGAGTGTGTTGATAGTACCTTGAGAACATAAGACACTTTTTCTTTGAGTGAACACACGTGGAGAAGTTCACGTATGGACCTGCAAGGGGCAGCAACATCATGACAATGGAACACTAGAAACATGAAATATTTGGATGGGCACTCATCAATCAACAAAAGACACATGAAGCCTAAAGATAAGAATGATTCCCAGTAATTCGATTTCTTTGAGCAGGTCCTACACACCTGATGTTAACTCCGGGCTTGTCCTTGGTGCCCATCATCGTGAAGGTCTTTCCCGAGCCCGTCTGCCCATATGCCAAGATGCATACGTTGTAGCCGTCTGCACAAGAAGTGATAAGCGGCACGGTGCCGGCAAAAACCTCCTCCTGCGGGACAAACACAAAAACAGCAACTCGATAAGTTGAAGAGATTGTTTTTGTTTGGATTCAAAGTGTAGCCTCGGATCCTCGATCACCCCAGCACGCTCCAGAAGAGCTCTGTTGTGTACCATCAGCATCTTCATCAGTAGTGAAAAGTAACTAGTAGAGTGCGTGTCTGTTACTGTTGTGGTACCTGTGTGCTGGTGGGTGCGTAGACTTTGTCAAAAAAGAACTTCTTCTTGGTGTTCTTGTGAATTAGCGTGACTTCCTGCTGGTCGTACTGGTCCAGACACGAGGAGGTTCCTGGTCTGGAGACGTTCCTGCACCTGCAAAAGACTCTGACATTCCCTTGCAGCTCAAGGAGCTTGTTGTACAAAGTTCGTCTCTCTAGCACCTCCTTCTGATAGAGCGAGCGCAGCGTCTGCGCCTCGCCGTCTGTTTGCCGCTGGGCTTCAACCATCTTCTTCAAGACGTCCTCCGTCTGGGTCAGGACGTTCTTCAAGTCACTCAATGTCAGGAGGAGCCAAGACCTCAGCTGTTTGGCAGACACCTTGAGTTCTCGAGCTAGTCCGCTGGCCTGTCGAAGCCTATTTGGATCTACAGCGGGCCTGGAAGCAGTGAAATTCCTGGCGGACGACACGGGTGTTTGACGACTCTGTAGGGACCGGATCTTTTCCTGGATCTCCTGCCGGTCAGCCTCAAGCTCGGCCGTCTTGCGGTTGAGGTTTTGCACAATCTCGCCAAGATGGCGAGTCTCCCTGACCAAGAACTTGTTCCTGTGGAGATGCTCATCCGCCTCTCTCTGTTTGGACTCAAGCTGCTGCCTCAGATCCTCAATCAGACGGTCACGCTCCAGAAGAGCTCTGAATGGACCACACAAGCAACAGGATTGTCATCAGCAGTGGAAATGACAAAAAAAACCTCATGAATGTACTTAAGTAGATTTGTTTCAGGTTCTATATCATAGAAGGTTTATGTGTTTGTAATCCTTTCTCAAAATAGGTACGTTAGTGTTTTTAAACCTCCGCACATAACCAACATGACATAAAACCAGAGCATACACGTTGGCTAACCTGAATGAGTTAAGGTCACTGTATCCTGGATCTCCACTGGCATTAGCTTGCAGGAGGACCTCTCCAAACATTGTGAGGTAGGCAGAGATGACTTCCTCGCTATCATAGTTACAAAGTCGCAGTGCTGCCGTAATTTCCTTCTGGTCCTGCAGACCTGGCAGAACCGACTGTGGATGCGAAACCGAAACACAATCTGTAGCTAGTAGAACCTTCTTTTACTGTATTGGGGATAGTCTTTTAAGTTATATAATGACTCAAATGTTTTAAGACCCCTGATGTTATAAATGTTGGCTGTGCCGTGCCCAGCTCCCGGGCCATGCCTCCTTACCATGACTCTGTGGACTCTGCTTTGCACAAAGTCCACATTCATCTCCCACTGGAGAGGGAGCAACAGCCACACGCCCGAATGAGGATCCCAGAACCGGCACACGTTCATTCTCTCCTGGAAAACGCCCACCCACAGTGGTTAGAACTTGGAAGACAAACAAGTTATCACCATAAGGGGGTTTCACCTCAAACATATACGTCATCACACTTCCTTTTCCTGGAATGAAGATGCTGCCTGTGCGGTCGTCCTTGCCCACTACCGCCACTGGCTGGACGCTGGCGACCGGTGGCTGGGCGGAGACCTGAGGGGAAACATGTACACTGTGGATAAAACAAGATGAAAAAGTTGATTGGTCACACACACAAGCCGGAACTGATGGTTGATGCTCATCAGGTCTCAAAGCTCGAATGGTTAAAAGACAGGAAGGGATGCTTGGGCGTCATAGACAAGAAGTGAGATGGAGATGACACACACCTCCTGGTTTGGGTTGATGAAGCGTCCCATCTCGTACCATTCCTTGGGGAAAGGCTGCAGCTTCTGCTCAATAAGAGTTCATGTTGGAGTCACATTCTTATGAGAGATCGGCAGCCACGCTAATATCAAGCGTTTTGTTTGTCGATACCTGCGCCTCGTCCACGTACACTCTGTTCCCGAGGTGCTCGAAGCAGCTGTACAAAGTTCCATTGTTGTGGAGAAAACTCTCAAAGTTCACAGACACTTCCTCTCCCTCCCCAGACACTTCCTATTTGAAACACATATCGCGGGATGGCCTTATGCATCTGGCATTTTAGCATTTTTAAGATTTGTTAGCATGCTGCCAAGCTGCTCACGGTCACGAGTGGATTGACATCACTTGACACCACATCTTCTTCGTCATCCTCTTTTGAATGATTCTGGTCACTAGTGACAGACAGGACGTCCACTGCTTGATGTTCATCGTCCACCTGCGAACAAACATGGACACTAAATATCAGTACCATCTTGATGACATCACATCCAGCATCAAACTTCTATCACCAGGACTGTTTCTCCACTCAGGACCGCAGGAGTGGGTGTTCTGACTACAGGGGTGGGCGTCCGGACCACAGGGGTGGGGGTCCTGACCACAGGAGTGGGGGTCTGCACCAGGTCGGGCCGCTCATCGTCCACCCGGGATGCCTCGGTGGTGGTGGTGGCGGACGCTCCACTTCCCATCTCAACGCTCAAGAACAGTCCAGAGACTTTGCTGGGAAGTAGAAAACAAGCTAGAAGAAACCCGACACATTTGACACCTGAGATGATGGTGAGGTTCTCGCACGCTTCAACACGCCCAAAGAAGGTGACACCTGACATTGGAGTGACTCAGCATTTAGAACCATGTACGACTTTATTTAAAAGACAACATTTGTATCAACTGGTTGTGAACACAGTTTACATTGTATGATAGGATGAGTGGTTCTGTCCAGTTTGTTGTATGGTGTCATGCATAATGTCATAATATATAAAACCAAATTATCCAAGCATGACATCACACTTTAGACAATGTAATGTCATAACGTGAAATCATCATCCTGATGTTAATGAAGGGAAAAACTGTTCATTTCCTTCCTTTTTAATTATGCTGTTACTGTATGTCTTTACACAGTAAAGTCATTTACAGTGCTATTTTTCTTGATTAAAAACATTGCAACAATTCTTTTCTGACAGATTAATGCCATTTCAAATCATTTACAAGATGACATTTTGATTTGAGATACACCATTACGCTCTTTGTCCAGGCGCCAACGTGTCAGTGTGCGCCGATGGCGTCGTTGAGGTAGCTGGAGGCGGCTGCATCCTGGAGCAACATCTTGGTGACATCGTCGAGTTGTCGTTGGTAAGCCAGGCGGTAGCGCAGGTAAATGTCATCGCAGTACGTAAGCAGACGGCGTATGTTCGCCATTACGCCACTGGGGGCACCGTCCAGCCTGGAAAAAAAAGTAATATAAAAAAAATATTGCAATGGAAAATGTTTGTGATAATGGGCTTTTGGGTGAAATTTTAATCATGTGGTGACTCACTTCTTAAAAATGTCCTCAAAAAGGCTTGAGCTAAGTGGGCGGAGTCTCTTCAGCTCATCCAGGTAAGCAAAATCGCCATTAAGGACCACCTTCTGGTACACAAGCTCCGCCCAATCTGGGCTGTAGCCATAGGCCTCCGACAACACCAACACCTCAAATGTGCAAAGTCATCATTAACGCCATCATCTTGATCATGTGACATCACAAAGGTGGTAACCCACCTGGTAGCATCTGGGCAAAGCCATGGCGGCATCCATTATGTCAGCAGGCTGTAGGTTGACCAAGCGGAGTGTGGAGCTTTGATTGAGAAAGTGCAGCTGAAGCGTGACCAGCTTGGCCAATCGCACGCAGCGACTCGCCTGATGCACGCACGAGTCCTGTCACATACACATGCACGCCGTCAACATGGCCGTCGGGCAGAGAGAAAATTAGCGATGGCGAGGAGTGATGACCTTGGAGAAGCTCTCTGCGGCGTCTTTGAGCAGAGACAAAACTTTGAGCAGAGAACTTTTGAGGTCCGGAGACAACACTGCTGACGACAATCACACGAGTCAGCAAACACGGAGCCCGTAGGACGCAGAAGTACACAATGAAGTACAGTCATTTGCGTGGAAATGAAATTATATGCAAGGTATTTATTTTTGTAGCAGTAAAAACTGAAACTGCTAAACTTAGTTTTAGCAGGTCATCAACTGTAAGAACTATTCATGGGTGGTCATCAACTTCTCACCCCAGGCCTGAGACTGGATGATCTTAAGCTGCGTCCTGGCGGCCATCTCGTGGTTCTCGCCGATCTCGCGCCTCATGCTGAAACACAATGCCACCATGTTGTGCTTCTCGCTGTCGGCGGGCAGGCAACGCTTGATGTAGTCCAACAGCGCCGTCTTCAGGCTTGAGCTCTGAGGGTGCAGAGCCCAGGTGAGACATCAGCATATGTGTTTGTGTGTGTGTGCGCCTGAGTGCCACCTGTCCTCTGTCCATATCCATTTTCTTCCTGAGCAGCATCTCAAAGCAATGGTTCTGATGGAGCAGGTCAAAGACGTACGTCATCTCGTTGTATCTGCCGATTCCTGTCAGCAGGCGCACCTGAAATCACCATTGCTTATTTTATCGTCTGCGGACAACAGCAGTCGAGTGTCGACAGATACCGTTGGAAAGTCCAGAATCTGTGGTGTGTTCAATGTCCAACACCTTCTGAAGTTAGTCAAATCGCACTTTTACTCACCAAGAGGCCATAGTACTCGCCGGGTGCCAAGTAGGCGTGGCTTAAGTGTCTGGCGCCCTGTAGCACTCGGACGATTCCTTCCATGTTGCATGTCACGCTGAAGCAGTCGTGAGCCACGATCAGCAACTCTACAACTACATGATAACAACAGTAACGTCTAATCAGTATACGGGAATTGATCTTCTCATTCTATGAGAGAGAATGTGAGAAAGACATACGTGCATGTTGCTATACGTGTGTTTGTCTTACTGCAGCTGAGCTCCCTGAGTGGTATGTCCTTCAGCTTCTCCAGAACTTTGAGTCCCACCAGGTTAGGATCCTCACACAAAGTAATCAGCTGGACAACTGAGTCTCTACTCTCCGACGGGCGAATCATCTGCCTCTCTACACGCGCAAACACAAAAAATATATGTACAGAGCCAAGCGTGTGTTGTAAAAGCATCCTTTCCTCGCTTTCTTCTTACCAGTTTGCATCTGGTGTGCATGCTCCTGTTTGGCCCGCACCAGCGCGGCCGCCACCAACTCAGCTACAACGTCGGCGGAGAAACTTTGAGCTCGGATGAACATTTGAGCGTTCCGGAAGCGTTCAGGATGATCACACAGCAGTAACTTCTGGAGAACACAGCCGGGATCCTCGCTGCTTATCTGACTGAACGGACACTGCAACTCCTATCAACACACACACGACGCACGTACACACACACAAAGAAACAGGGCCAAGAATCAAGATAGAGACGAGTGGCTTAAGGGCGATGCTGTCTTGTGATGGACAGGTTAGCTTTCCAATCAAACACATTCCCACATTACAAGAGGACATCTGATTGATTGATGGATGGATTAGGATCTACCTTAGAGAGCTGGTAGAGGCTGAGGACTTGTTTGCAGTAGTTATTGCCATGGCGACACCGCTCAGCCATCTTCTGCAGCTGGACAGCAATGTCGTCTTCAGGAAGAGGAGAAAGGACCACGAAGGAGGACAAGCTGCTCACAGATGACGCTTATAAAAAAAAAAAAAAGGCCAATCTAAATCTGTTCTTAATATTGAAATAACATTTAAACAACTACTTCAGACAGTTGGCAACTCATGACAACTAATTGTGGACTGTCAAGACATAAATACTAGTTGTGGATGGTCAACAACGAGTTGGATGTGGTCATTAACTAAAACTAGTTATGGATGATCAGCAAGAAATGAAAATGAGTTGCAGATGGTTTGTTCCTCACAGGCGTGTAGGAGCCTCCTGGGCGGCAGGTCAGGTTCGTCCAGCCTTTCAGGTGCAAGTTCTCCTGACGCCAGTCCTCTGCAGCGTAACAGCAGCCACAGATCAGGATGATAGAACAAAAAGTATCGACAGGCACGGCTGACTTCGTGGATGCTCCCTGCGTCCAACGCAGCATCCAGCAGCAGCGCGAGAGTCTGCTTCTCTGTTGGCTTAAGGAGCGGATTCACATCCAGATGCTCTTCAGCTGGACCTGGAAGTCCTTCTAGGCTGAGGAGCGTGTCCGTGCGGAGCTCGAGAATGTTGCAGAATGAAAAGTCCTTCATGAGAACGTCGTACGTGTTGACGTCTGGCGGAAGGAGGTTGAAGACGCTCTCCCTCTGGATAGCGACCACAAGGGCATGCTCTCGGACACGGCCCACCCACAGCTTCTTCTCCAGATTCTTTATCTGCTCCACCGGTGCCGGACGGTGCTGCGACAACCAGCGGGCGGCGATGGAAAGCAGTAAACAGCCTTCTCGTACCGCCAGCAACTCCGATTGAAATTCGGAAGCTGCCGATGATACAGAGTCCGCCTGAGACAGGAAGAAGCGGAAAGCGCAGTCGGGATCCACGCACACGTCCTCGAGCTGCTGGTGACACTTCCTCCAAAAGCACACACGAGTCTCGAGCCGGGACCACTGACGCTTGGAACGCTGAAGCTCCAACTCCTGGATCAACTTCATGCATAGACAAGAAAGGAAGTTTTATAGCAAATCCAACACACAGATACAAGCAGGACGTAGAAATATTTAAGGGATGAAATTTACACGTCTACACAGAAACATGAAATCGAAACAAGGTGAGACAGGAAGTACGGGAAGTCGAAAGGTAAGCAGACAGGAAGTGTAAGCGTCCGGTTGCCACCTGACACATGAGCAGCCGTTGTACAGGAAGTTGTGCGAGCGTAGCGACGCTTCGCGCTTGTGCGTAGAAACCGCTAGCCTGCAGAGCATCTATGGTGGCCTGGAACTCCTCCTGCTGCACAGAGGACGAATTACACTGCAGCAACTTGGGTCTCACGCACACTCCTGAACCCTGCAGGAGGTCACTCAGCTGACTCAGTTTCTTGAAGTCTGGACCTAAACACAAGCAGATCAAGTTCACACAGTGTGTCTCTAGTTTATATTGTGTTGTGTGTTTTCTCACCGCTGTCTTTGCTCATCATGTCGCCGTCCGCCAAGACCCGCAGGAGTCGCCGCAGCTCAAAGTGTGAGCACGTGCGCTGACACATGAGCAATAGCAAAAACCACGCCTCACTACATAACCACTGCAGCGGGACACCACCTGGGGGCGCATCGCCGCTGATGCTCAGCTGAACAAGAACAAAAAGAACATAATCAGGAAGCGTGAAGGTGAGTGAAGATGAAGTGTGAGTGATGATGATGAGTGAGGAAGATGAAAGTGATGAAAAAGAGTAGTGATGAAGATGAAGCATGCTTCTGTTACGAGTGCGTGTCGTTTACTAACACTGCTGATGCTGGTGTGGAAGTTTCGGAGTTTGATTTTGGCTTTGTTGAAGTTCTTGTGGTCATAGCAGAGCAGGAACATGTGAAGGACATCTAGCAGGGGACAGTCCTGCCAATGCAGAAGAGGCACTCATTTACAAAAGTCAAAAGTAAATGTACACACTGACATACACATATATGCAGACTCACAATTCAGTAACAATAAAACAGCGGTGGTGCTCACCCTTATGAAGAGCTGGAACCCCCGGAGTAGGGTTTGGGCTCCGTGTAGCCCCCGGCCCAGGAAGGATCTCCAGATAATTGACAAGTGCTGCAGGGTCCACGGGTGAGGTTGGGGGGCGGCAGACAGGCTGTCAGCGACTTTCTGGGCTGTGACGTCATCGATGACAGTGAGTAGCCACACGCACAGGCATGACACAAACTCGGCCTCCTGTCAAACAAGGCATGTATGCTGAGTGATGCAATTAACCCGAGTGGTGCGAGCTTTGGTGGTGGGTGGGGCGACAGTCACCTGTTGACAGGCAGCGAGCACGGCCAATGAGGGGCTGCGATGCTTCAATGCCTCTTGCAGCAGGTACAAGCTAGGCTCCGCCTCCTCCTGGCTACGCAGCAGTACCTGGAAGAGGTCTAGGGGGGTGACCGGGCCCACTGAGGATTCACCAGTGAACAACTGCAGCTCGCCAAATGCCATATGCAAATGGTCCTGGAGGGCGGGGCTAAACTGGAACAGCAAGGAGCCAACCTGGCCACACAAAAATTGGAATCGTGATGAGACAGGAAGTAAAAATTTGAGCAGACCAGGTGTGGAAAAACAGAAGTAAAAAGTGACAAGTAGAAATATTGTGGGCTCGTCACCTGCTGCGATGTAAAGTTGTGGATTTGTACAAACAACAGAAAGTTGAGGAAGTGTCCGTCACGGGCGCAGTGGGCGGGATAAACGCAGCTGAGAGGAAGACCATGAAGACGACAAAAATCCACTGGCAATGACCACTCCTGAGCGGCCTCCCACGAACTCCTGGCAACACAAATGATGATGATTACCTTGAAAAATGATGATGAAAATGCTCACCTGTTGACATCTTTGACTTCCAAGCTGTCAATCACGGCAGCTTCCAGGTAGCCAATCAGTTCCTTCGCAGCTCCTGGCTCTGCCTCCACAAGCTTGACACCTTTCGAAACTGATGACATGGTGTGTGCTCACACAAACTGTGTGTGGAGATTGTGTGTGTGGACGTGTGTTTTTACCCAGTGTGTGCAGAGGCTGTGTGTCTCCACAATGCGTGCGGTTGAGTTTCCAGTGTATCCAGATGGTGTTGAGGACATTAACGTCGACTCTGATTTGGACGCTGTTAAGGCCAAGAAGCTCGCAGAAGCAAACTGCCGCCGCCACCACTGACGGTAAATTGAAACTCTGCACTGCTAAAATATGTACTTGCTGCCGGGCTTTCTGCAAACTAAAAGGGACAGATAAACGCAAGATCAAAACCGGGATCTCCTCAGTGACTGTATGTGCGTTCTCACATTTGACCGAGGTGGTCGCAGCCAATCAGCTGCTGCAGCAGGAAGGTGGCAAAGGCGAAGGACGGTCGGCCATTTTGCAGATAATACAGGAAGTCCAGCTGCTCAACCAGGGCAAAGGAGTCCACCAAGTGCGGGCTGGAGAAGTGAGGCAGCTCTGTTGTTTCTACGGCAACAAGGTAAACAGGTATCAGCCGACAGTCTATGTAACCGGGTGTTGTATGTGTGGATCGACGTACCGACGGAGTTCAGTGAATTTCCCTCCTGCCAGCCGAACAGTCGGCATGGGTCGAGAGGATGCAGCGCCTGGAGCAAACACACGGAGGTGAGGAACTACACATGATGCAGACAAAATGGCAACTACGTCTACAAAAATTGTGCACACATTATACCAACTTCATGGCATCATTTCCCCCTCCGTCCTACCTGAAGAAGATGGTACACGGATACATCTGTGAAGGCGCCGGGCCCTCGCGGTCCTGCAGGGAAGAGCGCCGCCTTTAGTTTGGGGTACGCTGTCAGTGCCATCTTCATCAGCTGTGGATCTATAGAGAACTCCGCCTTTGACTGACTTTCACCCTGGGCCACCACCTGGAATAGAATAATAGCCTTTATTGTCATAGATAGCTAAATTGGAAAAAGGTACACACGAGTGTGAAAAGTTTACAAGTCATTGTAAAAGGGAACAAAGCTGACCTGGTCGACGCCCCCGGGGGCGAACATGATGGTGGCGAGGGCGAGAAGACTGTGACCTTCTAGCAGAAGCGAACTGAGGGACGGGGGGCTTCCCGGTAGGAGAACCTGAGCACACGTCAGACTGGCCTGATGGACCAATGTTGGATCTGAAGGATACACAGGAAGTAGAAGAGAATGAGGCGGCACACGAGGAGTGGTAGGGGTCAGTTAGGACTGCGCTAGCCTACAAATATATACAGATCCAAATGTTCTGAGTGGTCACAGAATGAAGTCAACTCCTAACTTGAGGCACTACCTGTCAGGTTCGTGGTGATCTCCTGCATTTTCACCATCATGTCTGACCAGGGCTGGGCGTGAGTCGGACCTCCATTGGACAGCACAGGACAGTTCCTGGGAGTCAACCTGACCAAAAATAACAAGCCTTCATTTCCCTTATATGATAAATACAGAATTACAGACCCCACGCCTCTAATGTTTCTGGCCCAAAGTGAAAAAGTAATGTCCCCTTCTACCTAGTAAATGTACTAAGTGAAATCAAACTGCTGATGACTTTACATTGCTGCAGAGAAGCTATCTAGCAATCTATTGGCAGATGTACGCACTTGTAATGATCCAGGTAGGTGTAGAGGAGGAACTGCAGTTGGCGTTCCAGACACCAACTGATGACACGCGAGTGGATGTCCAGACCAAGGTGCCGATGGACGAGCGCCGGCGTCATGAGACAGCCGCCCTGAGCCACACGCCACAAAAGTTGATCCAAGTCGGACAGCTCGTCAGGGATGAATACACCCCGCCTGTGAGAGGGATAAAGATAATGGGAAAGTGGTAGAAAAAGTCAGTGTAACATATAAGAGTTCATATGAAAGGGCACAGGTCAGTGTGAAAGTTGTCAGGAAAGAAGCAGACGTCAGTCAAAAGAAGCTATATGTCAATTTGGGGGTAAAAAAAACAAAACAGGAAAGGGTTTGAAGCAAATAATAAGGAATAATGTTTTAGAGTGCAGGAACAACATAGGAAGTCTTCGTATGGAGGTGGTGAACACATCTCCCACCTGGCGAGTGTGTCCAGTATTTCCTCCCTGAGGAAATGGCTGCTCCGCGTGTTGTCGTTGACCACTTGTGCCGTCAAGTCGGGCCACCGAGCGGCACCAGAACCCTCTCTGCTCTCCATCCAGGCCACCAATTCAGTTTGGTTGTGGAATGAGGTCATGTGTCTCCACAGCACTACCCCATCACACCAGCTCAACTCTAAACATCACATTAGAAATGGCGATTCGGTTTTGACACAAACAAAAGATTTGTTGGCAATCGATGTCAGGGTACAAACAAGCATTTGCAACTGTGTAAAGTTTAGACTTTTTCACACAATCTTGAAACCTGACCCGGTGAACTCTAAAGCAGATATGTGCTGCTACATCAGGAATATTTACAAACCAATCCAAAACCAATGTTCTACCGTCATGCCGACATCTGGACAACAAGATGGCCGTCCTGCTGCT
Organism: Syngnathus leptorhynchus; assembly: GCF_054491065.1. Lineage (NCBI taxonomy): Eukaryota > Metazoa > Chordata > Actinopteri > Syngnathiformes > Syngnathidae > Syngnathus > Syngnathus leptorhynchus. Next base: position 6,670,423 of record NC_141200.1, on the reverse strand, counting down.
CTGCTCCCAGTTCTTCACCCAATCCAGCCTCACGTTCTGCCAAAGCCCCTCCTCTTCCTGCTCACACATCTCCTTTCCCAGCACTTCCTCCAGGACCTCCTCATCTCCCGCTGCCTCCTCGTGCAAGAGCAGCTGCAGCGATCTGGATAATAGAGAGGTGATGTCAGATTACCAAGGCGACCAGCCGGCGACCATTCAATAGAAGCATTATTCACCTGCGACCCGACGTGCCGTCTGTGTACTGACGACGTGGGAGAGGAGCCATATTAGCTGCTTCCTTGATGAATGCCACGCTAGCAAGCTCCTCTTTGGAAAAGTGACTCCGTCTGCATAGTTCCTCCTCCTGAATAAGCAGACAATCACAGATGCAGATGACTTGAGGTACGAGTCGGTGTGAAAGGGGTACATGTCAGTAGACAGGAAGTAGACAACTGACCACAAAGTCCCGGAGGTCCCTGTCGTTTGTGTAGATGCAGATTCGATGCAGTTCCTTCTTCACATTGAAACCCTGATGAAAACAAGACGGCCGTCTTTGGAGGTAAACCCAAAAATAAGAATTCATGTCCAGACACCCACCATGTTGGTGAGGAGAGCGATAGCGGTTGGCATGTCTCGTCCCTGCAGACACGAGAAGACCAGACGCAGGCCTGTCGCCCTCAGGGCTGGAAGACGCCCCTCGGGAAGGCTCTGCCGCCTGAACACCGCTTGGGCTCTGGGGATTTGATTGCTCAGGACTGACAGACGGACCACTTCCTGTATAAATCGGTGTACAAGAGGTAAAAATCAGTGGGAAAGAGGTATAAGTCAATGTGAACATTGTAAATGTGAGTGTGAAAGGGGTCATAATGTGAAACGGCGTCTATATCAACACTGTGGTCCAAAACAAAAAAGAGCAAATGAGGAGTCACCTCTGCTGGAAGCCCGTCCCATTCATCCACCTCCTCCTCCTCCTCCTCAGGTGGTTGATCGTTATGATCTTTGGCTCCCTCTGCAGGCCACGGGTATTTCTTCAAGAAAGTTCTGAGTTCCGCCAGGTACTTGTTCAGAATGTCCACGCAGCCGCGCACATCTTCATCCTCGTCTGCATAGCACGCACATACACACTCAGGGATAATGCTAATGTAGCATTGCGCTAGCTGTACGTGTCTTACAGCTCATGTGCGTTAGAATGTAGCGTATCTGCGCGTTGACGAAGCTTATCGTGATGAGGAGCAGTTGCTCCGAGAACTGGCGGCTTTGAGCGTCGTTTCTCGATTCCCGGATGGCGGCACACAGCAGGTCCAAGGCGGGACACAAAGTCTGGACACCTGTGCAAATGGAAACACATACTACATAATTAGACAATAGACTTTTTAAAAATGTAAAAAAAAAATAATAATAATAATAGGCAGGGAGGTTACTTCGGGGAATCAATTGTATGGGCTGATAAAATGCTCCAAAATGGCAGCGAGTATGGTACTAATAAAAGATATCTTGTCTTAATATGGGGAGCTCTGATTTAAAAATGGCCAATAGTCAATGAGTTAAACGTAATTGGAGCAATATGCTATGTGAGAAGTGTAACTGAGTGACAGTTGGGTCGTACGATCCGTAAGGCTGATGGTGCTGTGCGTTTTCAAAAGCTCTTCTTTGCTCTTCAGGTAGAAGTCCACAGTGTCCAGTTGCCGGTTTTTAACTCCTGCCTGTTCAATGACGACAAGACACAAAAATGACGACGATGTCCAAGGTGGACGAGACGAATTGTGATTTGTACCTTCAGGGAATGAATGGGGATGGAGCATCGCTCCCACGTGTTTAGGTGACAAAGTGCATCTACGGTGGCTGCGCTGCCAAACATCATCAAACTGCTCAGGAGCTCCTGCTGCGACACCGAGAACAAAACCTGGAACATTCCCGACCCTGGAACAGGAAAGTGGCAATCAAAAATTCCAAAACTTTTACTCCATATCCTTGATGTCCTGCTTGACGTCCATGAACTTCATTTACTAGTACACTCTCTGTCCTCACAAGTAGGAGAATTTAATGCATTCATAGAGCGACTGTCTTGGTCATATTTTTTTTTCCCCCTGATTACTGTATGTATGACTACTGTAATTATATTTAATTCACATGTATGCATTTTCTGCTCTGCCAATTTGAAATATTCCGTTTCTGATTAATTGATGCAAATTGAAACATGTTATTTTTTATCACATTCATTGATTAATCAACATGAGTGTGACAGATTAATCAATTATTAGAATAATTAATAGTGTAATACTTATTAATAATAAACAACTTACTCTTGAGGAGCACAGCATGATGTTTCTGTCCACACAGTTCCACCACCACGGCAGGGCCTTCCACCTGGTGGTAGCTCACGTTCCCGGCCGCAAAATCCCATAGGACGGCGATGCTCTGCATGTTTCCTGGGGATGCAAACACCAGCATAGCGGAGAAGTCGCAGACTGACAGCAGAGATGGGGCGGATGACTCCGGCACTGCGAAGGTGATGTTGGCGCCCCCGAGAGGGACTCTGCTACGGGCCGGCGGCGCGGCTGGGCCGTAATCGTGGCGGGGAAGAGACGAAGACCAGGAGGTGGCGACCGGTTGGAGCGATGAGAGCAAGGAAGACTTCTGGGCCGCGTTGTACATGGATGCCAGACGAACACCCCAGGACCTACACATGAAGTAAGCATCCATTTTCAAGAGCATGCATGCTAACATGTCAATATATAAGCAATGGGACACATATTGCATTCAAACTGGAGCACAGAATGAAACCCTGAACCATAGAACTGTGAAGCGGACAAGCTAACCACTAAGCCTCTATGCTTCCGTGCTGAAATTTAATAATAAATCAGAGTAACAGTTCACCTGTCAGCATTGAAGGTGAGGCCCAGCGCGGCCAGGGTGCTGCTGGCACTTGTCACTTTGTCCTCATCGATCGGTTGTTGGGGTCGCAGGGGTGGGCCAGTGGGTGTGGCCTGACACAGGAGGTGATCGGGGTTCCTCCTGGAAGATGATGACGAGTGAGTGACACATTCAGAATCGTCAAACTTATGCATTACCTGAAGTAATGGTCGAGATCGATGGCGGCGGCGACATTGTTGTGCGTGATGACGACGACCGTACTCATATTGGCCGACACCTCCAGGAGGCGCAATTGTGACCATGAGGTGGCCGAATCCGCCTCCTCTGTCAGGCCGCCGCTCAGGTAAGCGGCAACGTGCACAGTGGCCAAGTGAAAGCCGTCGATTACATCGTAAATGGCTGGATACCCAATTAAGAAGTTTTGACACTCATTACTTTCATTTCTTAGTGGAAATTAAAGTCACTAGTGCATTTTTGGAAAAATTGTTTCAAGAGGGCTTAAAAAAATGTACAGGAAGTTTCAAATTACTGAAGCGAGTGGACTTTCGTCAATATATAGTTTTGTTTAACTTTCTGATGTCTATTGATTGATGTAAATTTACAATGTTTAACACGCAAAAAGGATACAGATCAGTCCGCTCTCGCTGAGGATGAAGGCAACATGTTGGCGCACGCAGCACTGGACCGCAGCCACAGCCCCATCGTCCATCGGGCCCAGGCGGTTACAGTTTCGAACCTGCGCCACTTCCTGTGCTAGCGACCACTCCAAACGCAGAAGCCAGACACCATCCAATAGAATTTGGCAGTGACCCGATACAAACGACAGCAAGTGTGCCACTTGCGGGTTACGTCCACCTAAAGACACAATCGACACATGAAGTGTTAGCATGGGGACTCAACTTCATTCACATCGTCTAGGTCAGCAAAACTTCTTACCAACATCAGGAACATTTCGGAACCAACCTGAGTATTCATGCTGCTCCTGCAGAAGGCGCTGTGCAGGACACTTGCCAACAAGGTGCACAGAAAGCGCCGTTCCTCTTTCAGCATTCACCTCCAACATCCTCAGCTCGCACCCGGAGCCCACGGCCAGCAGGCGCGTGACTCCGCCTCCTCCTGGGCAACCACTTGGAGCCTCCTCCCAGGTAAAGCTAGGGGCAAACAGTTTGTCATTCAAATTATCGTGCAAAACGTCCTGTCTAGTCTACGTTTCGATGAGCCCATTGTAATGTTGTTATTGATCATTATCAAGATATTTGACATTAATATTGAAACATGAAATTTTGGCCATACAATAATAATTTCAATAACACAGTACTCAACTTAAACGACCCTGTATGAGGAATTGAGGTGTGCTTCTAATTGCATTCTAATTACATGTTTGGTTTATTAAGAGGTTATTTTGCTCTTGAGGTTTGTCCAGCCTAATTGATCAATTCATTGATTGAAAAAATCCTTGTGGGCGTGGTTACAATGTTAATTTGTTACCCTGTTGCTCACAGAGAATGCAGAAATGATTCGTCCTACTTCATTTGTGTATGAAAGCTGCTGTTGTTAGAAGGGTTAGAATTAAGTGTTTATTATTATTTTTAAACAAGTTGATGTACGTTTTAATAATAACTGCGATCGAAGTAAACAAAAGTGGACTCACTCCTGATAGATTCCGTCTAGCTTTACTGGAGCAACCTCATCGGCCGGGTCCCACAGCACCAGCGTCCCATCCATCTCCAGGCAGCCGAGCAGAGCGCCGCTACCGGGAGCGAGCTGAGCCTTGCGGACATCACCCACCTCCCGCCAGTGCTCCTTGGCCGGCAGGAGAGCCACTTCGATTGCGGAGGAGCGCTCCACCATCTCGACCCGCAGGAGACTTCTAGTTTTTGGACAACATGCAGCAATTCACAAAAACGCATCCAGATTACCCACAAACCTAAGACATTTCCCCTTTTTTTTGTGTGTAAACAATACGTACAGGTCACGTGATACGTCACAACCGTCAGCTGACTACGTCTGCCCATTGATAAGACAAGTGGGACGGACCAACTTCATCAAACGACGATGGGATTTTATTGTCATTTCATGGGATCTAATTTACGACTGTCAGTCACGCTAGAAAACCAAATAAAGTCACATTTTAAGTATCCGCAGTATTATTGTTGATAAATTTGTTATAAAGTAAAATCTCATTTAGATTTTGTTTAAATATCTTTGAACGATCAATCAGGCATCGATTGCTTTTCCCGTAAAGAAAATGTCAGCCTGCTGTTGACATCGGCAGCTGATCTGAGAGCAGTTTGCAGACGGTCTGATGTTGACGTTTGACACCTCTACTTTTGAATTGAAGTCACTTTTGTCTCTGCATATTTCTTTTCTTTTTGACTGTTATCATGATCATCACCAACGGCGCGTGTTGATCGCCACCTGAGCCCACACTTTAACGCCAGAAATCTACAGAGGAGAACAACAATGGAAGAGAAAGCTTTGGAGGTTTACGGTGTGTGACCCTTGGCTAAACTAAGTTTAAATAATAATAATATGAATATGAATAAATATAAAATCATCGTCTGAAAATGTGGTGCCAAGTGCAAATGGTTTTTCTATTATGCTTTAAATCGGCCATTTCATCGTCGTTGCTGTGTCAGCGAAAAGAACGGGCATTAATTAAAATTCTGGACTTTAGTGTGGTTAGTGTCGTTGAAGTGTTTTGACTTGATAAAAAGTATTTCGAATAGATTAAAATTAACCGGATGATTGACTCAACTAGTATCCATATTACGAGCCACCTGTTGGTCTTTTTCTTTTTTTTTGTTGCTTTGTGTTACGATCTTGAGCTCTATCTAATGAAGTTTAAAAAGCGAAAAATTAAGGTAAATCAATAGCATGCCTTGTGGGCAAGATCGCCAGTTGCTGATGCACACTCAGATATTTACTTAAGGCGACAAACAGTCAAACACTCAAATTACAACTTGAATAACTTGCTGCAGTATAGCTGCTGTAGGCCACAGCTCTCGCTTTTGGACTCCAGCTCACCGTCACTCATTGGGCCACGCCCATTAACGGCAGCCATCCAACCTAGGACATGATAGTTAGTACACTCAATAACTGCCATTTATTGAACCACTGTGTGATATGTAAAGTCTAAGCAGCACAAAAATAATGTTACTGTGTTTTGAGTCAGATGTGATCCGATCCATCCGAGACCCGGAGAAGCCCAACACACTGGAGGAGCTGGACGTGGTGACGGAGAATTGCGTGGAGGTCCAGGAGCTGGGTAACGACGAGTATCTCATCATCATCAAGTTCTCCCCGACCGTCCCACACTGCTCCCTGGCCACCCTCATTGGTCTGTCGCTACCTCTTGGCCATGCCCCGTCCTCCACTTTTGCATCATTCTGATTGTTTCTTTGTGTGCTTTTGTTGCATTTGTATGCAGGTTTGTGTTTACAAGTCAAGCTGGAGAGATGTCTGCCCTTCAAACACAAAGTGAGTGAATGACAACAAAGCAACTTGATGTTTTCACATTGGCTGTGTTAGAAATGACTTAGGATCAGAATTCACTTTATTATCATTGTCAGTAAAGGAGATCACAAACCAGGATTTTTTTACGTTACAATCGTGCAACATGAAATAAAGATAAAAGATAAACATATCTAAAAACATTTGAAGGCATGCTATAAATTAGACTGATAAAAAAATATCTACACTAAATTACAAATATGCATCTGTAGCGATATGGGCATAATGACATTTTGCAAATAGAGCCGTGCAGTTGGCATGTGCAGGTTATAGAGAGTCTGACGTAGAGTTCGTAAATGTTCATGAGTCTTATGGGAGAAGGGAAGAAGCTGTTCTTGGTTCTGGTCTGAATGGATCATAGACTTCTCCCTGAGGCAAGAGTCTGTGTCAAGGGTGAGAATGGTCAGCTGTGATCCATCCGACTTGGTCCTGGAGACATATACGTACAGGTCCTGGACAGGTGGCAGCTTACAGTCACCGCCCGACATATTGCGGTTCACTTTTTACGGTTGCAGTCAGATGACAAACTTTGTTTCTCATCAGCTGGAGATTTACATCAGTGAAGGAACACACTCCACTGAAGAGGACAGTAAGTGACTTTATATTCTTTCATTTCAACATGTCATGTGTGTGACTGAACCTCACGTGGAGGGGTCCTCAGTTATTTAAGCCAAGTCATCAAGCATTTTATCAAACGTCTTCAAGTAGTTCATTTTGTTTTGGCTCGTTTAATTCAATTATTATGATCATATAATTCTGTTCAACTCACTTGTATAGTTCAATTGTTTATTGATGAAGTTGTGTGAAATAAAAGCACTATGCTGATTGGTTCGACATCCCTTTTCTAATCTGTCTTATGTTTCCGTATTTGTGTCCAGTCAACAAGCAGATCAACGACAAGGAACGGGTCGCAGCCGCCATGGAAAATCCAAACCTCAGGGACATTGTGGAGCAGTGCATCATTGAACCTGATGACTGACTCTACACAGTCACTGTATGTATGTGTGTTTGTGAGTTTGTGTGTATACATTCATTCAAGATGTTGAGTCAGCTTGTGAATGCGCATTCAGGTGTGGCAGAGCCTCACTTTTATGTAAAAAAAAAAACAAAAAAAACACAATGATTATATAAAATGATTTTCCATTTTACTTCTCTGGTATGTGCTATTTTTAAGCTTTGGCGTCTAATGATTCATTTTGAATCTAATAATGTCCATGATGTTATCACGAATCAGCTTATTTCCGGTTGAATTACATGTGTGCTACGGCAGTGATACAGCAAGCAGCCAACCTTACCTAGGATTGCGTAAGCCCTCCTGAAAAGCCCAAATAGCATTGCAGCCGCATCATCTATTGGTAATATTACTACACTACACCAGAGGAGGCTATTGACCATAGCATGTTGTTTTCTTTTCTCCCAAAACACTTGCAATGTACATTCTGGCTTTCCATAGTTATATCCGTGCCTTAAATATTTTGTAAACAAACAGTTTCCTTAAAACCAGATGAAAGATAAATGTTTCGAAGAAATTTGAGTGATGAGGGAGTAATCATTTCTATTTCAGGGATACACAATTGCTTTAAAATGAATCAAATATTATACATGCATAAAAATGAGAAAAAGAAAGGGGGAGAAATGCAATTGGTGTAGTTTTTTTTTTTTTACAGTCAACCCTTAGCCACAAGATGGTACCCAAAGCCTCGACATGGCCAGGTGACATTGAGCTTGCTTTCAGGGTCCACAGATGATAGAGTCGTAATAGCGAGGGATGAGGAGAGGGGTGGCTGTTTCTCTGTGTTTCAGGTCTATTAAGAGCAATTTGAAAAGTCTGCAGACACAAAAATAAACAAATATGCAAGCATTTTGTCACAAAAGTATTGTGATTTCAAAAGGATTGCTGAATTTCTTAGAAAAATCTATTCTCAGGTCAAATTTGCGGCATAAAAATGGTCCCATCTTTGTACATACACACACATGGTCTTGCTAGACAAAAGTAATGGAACAGTGCGAATGCTTTGAATTAAAGCTGTGAAGAAAAACAATTCAACGCATTGTCAGGTTATGCAACGCTCCTGCGTGGGCGTGGCTGCACGAGTATAAGGACACAAATTGTTTCGAATCTTCTGCACGTGTATGGTTGATAGGCTCCATATGGGCCCTGTACTCGATCTTATAGTCCTCATTAAGTACAATCTTCTTAATGTTGGTGGAATTATCGTGAGCCATAGGATTGAAGAACCGCCAGAGGTTCATATGGAATCTATGATTCAGTTAATATAGTTAAAAGTGGCTCTGGATCTTCCCCAATCGCCAAGTTAATCTTGCCATGTGCGCTAATTTTGCTTTTCTCATCTCTAAGACACTTACAATTTTTATGTGGCTCTGTCTACATGGGAGGAAAATAGAAGGTAACACTCACACTAATTCCCAACCACATTCGCCCACTTAACAAATGTATTTATGTGCACATCAGCGAAATCCTCCCACCCTTTTCCAAACGCACAACTTGGTCCAGCCTCTTCGTTCTCCTCCTTCATCCCTCTTTCTTTTGCAGGTCATGGCAGATAGTGAAGAGATAAATATCAGTAGCAATAAAAGGCCTGCATCATGAATAATAAAACAGCAGTAATCTCCTACCAATGATTTATATATCTACAGCCTCTGATGGTTGCACACGCTCAACGTGCGCGCAGGGGGGAGTCGCGCATTGAGCGCTGTTAAATTGAGACGAATGGTGATGCAGAGGGTGGAAGTGGCTTTGGACGCACGCACACACACACACACACACACACACACACACACACACACACACACACACACACACGCGCGTGCACACAAACAAGACAACCGCCCACACGTGTCAAAAAGGAACACAAGGAGATTTATCCCGAAAATATAGAGACATGGACAGACTCGCACCGTCTCAGAGATTGGCAAGATGTCGGCAGAGAGAAGCGAGATTTTACAGGCTTTTATTTTGTCAAGAGTCAAACTCACTTTGGCTGATGGAGGAGTTGAGGTGGGGATAAATATAGCTGACCAGGGCACATTTTCTCCTGCTGCTTTGTGTTTTTGCCCAGGACTTGAGATGAAAGGTCACTTTAACTGTCAAAACAGACACTCTAACAACACTTGCATCACATTTAAATGTTTGTTGTCTTTGTGTCAAGTCCAGAAAAAGCTGCAACCCTCAAGAAAATTTTATCAGCATATTGACGGGCCAAATACTGTTTTGTTTTACTGTATGTGTTTTTGTGGTTCTCATTATTGGCGGTGGTACTAAAAATAAATAAATTGTTATAAGTGAGATGAATAATTATACAAGTTGTCTATTTGTTGTCGTTGAGCTCTGTGGTATAAGCCTTGACCATGATATGGCGATAAAAAGGTATGACATGCCCCTTTTGAGCTTCATGCCTTAATTGGGCAATGCCAAGCTAGGAAAGGCAAAGTCGGGTTCCATGTAGTATGTCATCGTGGGTAAGGTTGCGAAGGTCACATAAGCTGTGATTGCTGTTACTTGAGCACACGTGATGTCATTTTCATGTTTTTAAAGCTGTTAATTGTAAGGAAAAGTAAGAAAGTTATCAAAAACAAAATATTATGCTTTTACCGCTAAAAGTGTTCGATAAGTAAAGTATCCCTTTAAGCACACTTCTGGTTTCTTAATCAAACCAAGAAAGCTGTGGTTATTTCAACCAATTGCAAAAAATACATTTTGATGCTGACAATCACAATTAGCGCTTTAATATTTCACAATTATTCTCATAGTGTTGTTTTCTTCAGTGTGGCAAAAATTTTCATGTTCTACTTTTCCTATTTTTTTTTAATACTTTCACTGAATAGAATGAACTGTATGATATTTAGATGAGCTTGCATGTCACACGGTATATGTCACATGTGCTTTGATCCACCTTGTTGACATTTATTGTTGGACACAAATCATCAGTTGATAGTGTCGGGAAAGGCCTGACATTCTAAACTCAGGTGACTGAAATAACATTGACACACGATGTAATCTTTTTTTAATGTCATTAAAATCTTCTCCATATTTATAGTTAGTCCACATATTGCAGAGAGACATCTATGGATTGAAAATCAAATGTTTTAGGACCAACAATGTTGCAGTGCCTGAACCTCTTGTTGGAAAAACTAATTACATTAGTTGTCTGATAAGCAACACATACTTAATTGGTTGGGTTATTTGTGTTTAGTGATGTGTCCATGTGCCACATACAAAACAATGTAGACTATGAACTACTGCTTTCATAGGGGAAATTACTTTTATTGCTGATGTTATTCACTTTCAATTGACTCTCTGAGAATGAGATATAGTCAACGTGTCAAGCAGGTGAAGTTCAGACAAGGCAACAAGGTAGACAAGCTTCTTTAATTCTTGCCACACCTCAGATGTTTTAGTATTGTGACAATAAGTCAATTATGACTGAAGAAATTATGTAAACATTGATGAAAATCATTCCAAATAGCGATAGCAACAGTTTTGTTGTGACATGCTAAACAGCTCTTTTTTTATTGTCTTTGTAAAGTAGCTTGTTAGCACCTCATGATAAAAATTTAAAAAAAAAAACTGTTTTCATGAAGACAGATGCCATATGGAGATTTTGCACCAATTTTACAGCTGTTTTATCAGGACCCTTGAACATATCCTGCAGAGTCGTCTGAAAATAGATCAGTAATGTATTTAAAAAAAACAAAAAAACAAGAGTCAATGTCACATAACAAATTGTATTTGCATTAGGCTCTTTAAGATCTTTGCAATAAGCTGTGCAGGAAATGACAACTTCTTTTCATTCTCATCCACAACTGGCCTTTGTTTTCACTTTTCCCTCCTCGCTCCAGTCTTCCCTTCTCCTCTCGCTCATCTCCCACTCTCCACCGATTCACACACTTGCTGACTACCTGCAATATTATCACGCCACAAACACAAGGAAATCCGCTTTGTTTCTCTGCTCCTCTTCCTCTACCTGGCGTCGCATCTTTATTCTTCCTCCCCGCTGCCTGACACTTCTCTGCTGTCTTCTTCCTCAGCCAAACGTAAATGTCTTTTTCATCCTCTTCATTTTCACTCTTCATCCCCTCTCCAGCAAATCGCTCTTCTTCCTTCCCTCCCTCCCTCCTCTTTTTACCTCCCTCCCACTGTGTGATCTGTTGCAGACATGCCTGTTTGGTGCTACAACCTATTTAGGGTCCTGCTGCCTTAGCTGCAAAGTAATTGGGAGTGGAGTCACAGCCAGCACACGCAACATGGTATGGGTGTGTGACCAGTGAGGAGTGAGTATGGAAGGGGGGGGGGGGTCTTTGTCCAGAGAAGACAAAATAGAAAAGAAAAAAGGAATAAGATAAAAATGACACACAACAGTATTACCTTATTTACCAATTTCATGGACCCCCCCCCAATGTCTTATCTCAATCTAGCACATACACCACAAATGTATGGATTACTAGTTTCGCAGACAAATGTCAAGGATGATAGTTTGTTCCGCTATTGTTCAAAAAGGGTGACAAAAACTCAACTTTTTTACAACACATAACACTTTGAAATGTTGGTGTAGATTTTAAGCAAGGGTCATGGAAGTTGACACATGATTTGACTTTGTGGGCCATTTGAAAATATGTGGGGGGCTGTGATGCTGATCTGCCTCAAACGGGGGAAAAATATGTGTGTGTGTATATATATATATATATATATATTTATAAGTTAATTGCAAATTGCATACATTTGCCTTTTGTTCATGTTGATAATGCGACATGAGACACATGGAAACTCGGCTTTTCAAATCCAGTATTTGCTGATGATGGTGATGTATAGTGAAATAAAATGTAGGCTGGACCGCAGCAGTACTTGCGGCTTTTATATGAGCTACAAAGTGATGAAAAGACTTTTAGCCCTTGTTAGCCAAAAAGCTGCATGTCAGAAGTCATTGGCTGGTGAATAAAAATGGTTCTTGTATAATCAGTCACAGAAACAGGAGCTAAAATGTTTTGAGTGCAGCGAGAAGAGACATAAAAGACAATAAACCAAAGCAGAAGTAAATCTGCTTGTCTGACACACAGCACTTAGAAAAAGAGAGGAGACAGCTCATGAGACAAAAGTATTACCTTGTAAAAATAATCTCTGTTTACCATAAATATTAAAATCCACCACAATGAAAATTTGGCGTGAACAAAACTTCAACGTGACTGTGGTGAATTCATAACTGAATTTATGCAAAACTGCCAGCTTGCCAAGCGTGTTGTTTATAGATAGGTTTAAGTTAATTCAAGTAAAACAACATACAAACTACAGCATATTTGACAACCAAGAAATAGTGATAATACATTCCAGCCACGCATTCTCTCCTCCATCTCCCCTTGGATGTTTGTAATATAACTTTTTTTTTTTCTCTCATCTTGCTCCCCTCCTTCCTCATCTCCTCACTAATGTGTCCATCGCTCACCCCCTCTTCAGCACAGTAGGGAAGAGCTGCATTTGGAGCTCATTAAGTAAAGACCTACTACTGAGCGTGTGTGTGTGTGTGTGTGTGCGTCATTGTCGCTGTGTTTTATTTTCCTTTTTAAAAAATGACTCAGAAATTATATAGTTCAAAATACCTACCTCTGGTTATGGATTTAAACTTAAATCTACGTGGCAAATGTGGCTAAAAACCAACTAAGAATTAAAATCTAAATTTACAAATATGATATTGCTTTGTGTGATTGACTGTCAATCAAATAATATGAATAAGCATGTTGGTGAATGAATAGCTTTCTGCAATGTCAATAAAAAAACTAAGCATTATTGTCTTAGTAAAGACAGAAAATGTGATGATTCATGGCAAGAAAAAAAAAAGATTTATTCCAAAGCACGTTATTTTGCACTAATGCTGCTCAGTGCGTTTTCTTGCCAAATTTCTTTCTGGCACTGCACTTTGATACCTGGATCGGAGTGACCAAGCGCCCCCTTTACCCCTCTTGTGAATATGATCTTAATTTTCCATTTCTGAAGTGTCTACTTGTGGCCATCTTGTAGGCTGAAAGCTTGCTTTCAGTCCTCTCATGAGAAGAACATTCTCGAATAACATATTCTACCAAAGGCCTTGTCGACTATACATTATTGTTTGTCAGTCACCATGTGATGCTAAGCTCAAAAGCCTACCTGGGATAATTGCGGGTTTCTGTGATATTAGCCATATGTACCGGAGCCAAGTATGACCTCACTGCTACCGATAAGCTGCACGTCTATACCTTCAGGCAAGTTGTGTAAGAATGGTTTACTGAAAAGGCTTTTATTTTGTTGCTATTTTCAGCATGTAATGTACACAGTGCAAAATGTAGTCTAATGCCCCACTCATGTTTGAGGAGATGTCAATGTACTTATGTTTTTGCGACGAGGCGTTCATAATACCTTAGGTGGACTTGGCAGCAGTGTGAATGTAGGTGTTTGTGCAATGTATTTGAAAATAAGATCTCTCCCACCATAATTCTTCCTATCAATAATAAAGCTGAATTTGGGTAGATTTTCCAGGCAAGAGAACTTGAGGAGGACCTAAGAAAAGAAGATGGGCTAAAATGAAATATGTTAATGTGCCGTTGCGATCCCTAAAAGGACAAGTCCAAAGGAAAAGATGACACACTTTGACTAAATGTGTTAGAATGTAAATTATAATTTTTTCTTCTTCTAATGATAGGTTGAAGAGGAATCGGGACACGTGGTGAGGTTACTCACTGAAATATTACACCAAACAAGTATTGTCTGCAGTCTTTTTATCCCCCCCCCCCCCCCCCAAAACAAAACATTTGTCGTGACAAAATCAGAGCTTGATGTGCACAAAAAGCAAAATTGTATAAAAATGATGAATTCTTAAAATAATACCCATATTTGTGAGGTTATGAATTCATACACTGTAAACAGCAGGAGGTCAATAGCTCCCTGGAAGGGCACATTTCAGAGGAAGTGTGTGTTTGCCATCGCTGCCATCTAACCTAGCTTTGTTAAAACTTTTTTTTCCCCTCTGCATCCTTCCCTCTTTGATCTGCTGCCGTCTCCCTTCTTTCTTCTCACCTCCCACAGTGCTCGCCTCTCCTTATTACTTTCTGTTTGTTTAGCGACCCCCCCCCCCTCTCTGCTCACCAATACCTTTTTCTCCATCTTTTTTTCCCCATTTCCTTTCTTTACCGCCCTCACGCCCTGCAACGTGACGTTTCACATTTTCAAAGTCACAAAGAATTAGCCTCAATGCTAAAGTCAGCCAATGTAAAATCCGTGCTCAAGGGGTTGCCATGTTGTAGGTGAATAGATACAAGAAATATAACACTCAGTTTAAGACAGACAAGATATCAAAACAAGATATCACGTGGATTCTCTCTCCTTCTTGCACCTCATCCTTGCCCTCCTCCCTCCTGTAAGCGGGGAAGCACGTGCCAGAGCTGAGAGGGAGATGCTTTACTTGTGTGTTCGGGATTGATGAGAAAGGAGTTCGACCTACCACAGTGTGTTTTTCCAGTGTGCGTTAGTGTGTGTACTTTGAAAAGGTGGCGGCAACAAATAATTGGAGAGGCACACCTGGACATTGGTCACCTTTCAACCTTGCCCCATCTGCTCTTCAAAAAGCTCCATTCACTTGTGGACCGAAACCGAACATACTCATACTAGTACGCAATCAAAATGTCCGCACTACGCACATTGCCATTCAGGTGTCCCCATAATGCAGTCTGGATGTCTGTGAGTGTGAACGATGTTTTTGTTATCGGCAATCAGTCCAACTCACACCCAACATTGAGGTTGGCGGTCAAAATAAGATATGATTTCTTCTCGCTTACTTTGGGTGCTGCTAATATATCAGCAAATCCTTTCATATGACCTCTGCGCACTTCTCTTATCTCCTTCTTGTAAGCCGAATTGAAACAAGACTTGTTGAAGTGAACGCTGTCTTCAACAGTGCTTTTTATCGCCATTCCGTCTGTGTGTGTGTCTTGATCCTCCAGTGCATGCCCCTTGCTTTAACCTTATTACCCTGCAACCCCCCGAGACATGTAATGAAACACTTCCCTCATTCATTGGGTCAATTTGCTCTATTTCCCTCACGGTGTCTAAATTCTTCCACATCCCTTCGGCATAATCGCCTGTCTCTTCTACAGCGAATCGACTTTAATTAGCCCATGTGTTGTAGTTGAAGAGAAATACTGCAAAATAATTCCTGTCTTGCACTTACCTCATTGATTTCAGCTTTGAACTGTCAGGAATCCCTCTCTCGCCTCGTAAAATCTTGAATTGACATAGGATGACTGTTTTCTTTGCTTGGCTGCTTCTGCAACAAGATAATCATACAGTTACAGTCGCAATCAGAGGCCCTTAGCTGTCATCTGATTCAGTCTTGACTGTCAAAGTTTCAAAACAGACTCAACACGGCGTCAAAGTGGGACACAAAAGACAATTGGCTTGGCAGTGATGAACGATCGGTTCCTCAGAAGCTTTGTTTGACGTGACCATTGCAAGATGTTGCGTATCTAGTAAATTTGTTGGATCCATCAATTATTCATTATTATTTGAAAAGCACAAAATATGAACTCTTGTGCATGATTTGTACTTCAAAATTTCTTTCTGTTATTAAATAAATACTTGAAAAATTGTAAAACAATCCGATGTTCTGCATGTAATTGCTATCTTTGTTGCAAGCATTAAGGGACTGAAAAATAAACAGTTTTAGCCTTTGGTTATCAGAATTTTAGTATGCCAAATAGTGGAATTGTTTTTTCTTTTTCTCTGAACAAAACTATTTAAAAACAATGATGCGACAAGAAAACGTATTTGCAAACATTATAACAGTTGGCAAACTTCTCCAAGCACTTAATACTTGTGTATTGACATGGCTGTCAATCTTAGGGTAGCTTGGCAAATAGCGTGTTTCCGATACTTGTCAGAAGTGTAGCTTATTCACCGCCACAGAGGCGATGAAGCAACTCTGCAACGTGTTTAGCCACACTAGTTAGCCAGCTTGTTGCTAACCAGCTGGTGCAGTATTCTTACATTTGCTTTTCATTGAGTTTTAATGAGGTGCAAAGTGCAAATTTTGACTTGTAAACTGCTACGCAAGGCCGCTTTTTTTTTTTTCGATATGAAGTTCAACGCTCTTTCTTCCTCTTCCCCACTTGCTGCACGGGTGTCCGTCCATCTTTCCTTTGTGCACCTCAGTCTTGTCCTGTGTGTGTGAACAACAAAGACTGTCGGGGTCTGGCTGAGTGTCAGCGTGGTATTTAGGTGTGATATTTCCATCGTCTCCTTTACTGTCTGCAGTCAACCAATTTACTTTCCTGGGCAAATAGCAGAAAGAGTTAAAAAGACACAGAAGCTACAAAGACTAACTATCAGGAATGAAAAGGGCAGACCTTCTGTATACACGTATCAGGTGTAAAGTTCTAGGGCTGGTGTCACAAAAGCTATATTTCAAACCCAAACCTTCAATGTGTGCCAGATGATCAACTGTCATGTCAACAATGCCCTGAGCATCTGACAGTTCCTGACTGAGAAGAACATTGCTGTGCTGCTACAGCAGTCATCAAAGGGACAAGGCTTGGACGACATTACAAAGGCCGTGACGACAGAGCTGTTTAGGATCCTGGAAGAATCTTTCTAGGAGTAGGCTGGTGTCAAATTTTTGCCAGGCAACCTATGAAAATGGTCAATTTTAGGCTACTTATGGGAATGACATCACAGCAATAGTAGGTATAATATTTCGACTCTTCATACGACCAGCAGAATGAGTGAAAGTAATATAACTTTTGTAGCTAAAGTGACAATTTGCTCCAGGATGACCCAGTCTAGATGAAATATTATGTTTCGTGGTGATTATCTTTGCACCTGGAAAAGTCCATCATTTATCTGGAAGGACATAATGATTGTTACCCTGTCTACACCCCACCAAAACAACAGTTATGAATGAACCATAAAACATAAAAGAACCACAGGGAGACGATTCATCATGACGCCCAAGGTCCAAACGATTCCAAGCGGCAATGTTTTCACTGTATTTAATGCAAAGTGAAAAAATGTAAACCACAATATACTACACTTAAAAACTGAAAGAAATATTCCTGTTACTGGTTAAAAGAGAAAAGGCACTTATGATACTGTATGTTGGTAAATCAAAGAATTTCTCTCAATTTTGATGAGATTTACTGGGACAAAAATGATGAATTAATCATAAAAAAGGAAAAACTATCTTTACCTTAAAACTAATTTAAGGTGTTTGTCTTTGTCTTAATACTGAAATGAGTATGTAGGATAAGCTTAACATCTGATGTTTTTGATAGTCTATGATTGTTGTTATTTTTCTCTTTTGTTTTCCATACTGGGTTAATAGTAAATTGGCTGATAATTGATTTTATGTCAAAATACTGTTACTAAAATACTACCTTTCTAAACACTTGGGAAATGGCTTTCTAATTCCAGTGCACACGCAAGTTGCAGGCTTGGATTAGTTTCGGATGGAAGAACTTGATCTGAACGCCACTGATCACCTTTGGGATCAACAAAAGTCACAAGCAACAAGTTGTTGAAACCCAGATTGAAAACTTGTTTGCATAGGTGAAAAGGCCAGTTACCCCTGATACTTATTTTTCTATAATATGCATCTCCCAGACTTGGACGACACTGATCTCTGATCATTTCGTAGCTGTACCTAGTTCCAAGTCAGGTATGCGCAATGGAAGCTTATTTATCAAGCTTATACACTTCAGATAGTAGACAGGATAATACACCTCTGCACACCTGTAGTATTAAATAAACAAACATAAATGAACCTCATGACTTTAAACATTCATAACACAGCTCTCACCATCACTCACTCACTTCTTCTCTAGTGGTATGAACACTTTATTGGATGCCAGCAGGACCCTTGAGGGAAACATTTGAAATGTCTCTGCAATTATACATCTAATAATGGACATGCGAGTGTATACACACACAATCACAATGCACATACACGCACACACTTTTTTTTTGCCATGGGCTGACATTGACACAATGGAATTAAGTGGAAGTTACTCGGCTGGCCTGTGAGGCTATTAATCTCCGTCACCCGAAGCGTTGTGCAGTTAGCAGGGAGTAGATGTTTGTGCGGTGTGTTTGTGTGCGTGTGTGTCACAATTGGCGGTTGAACAACAGTTGGTTAAGATGGTCTCAAGTTGAACTCCAAGTCAGGCAAATTCAATAAGGTCATCATCCAAGATTTAAACAATTGTGAATATGGATTTTTTTAGAGGCAAGCAAGCAGCACAGCGTATTGTGGTTACAGCCTCTTGAAAATTGAAGTTGGCTTGGCAACTGTTGGAGGCCCAACAACAATGGAGAATATTTTGTAAAATGCCAAATTCAAACTACAACAACTGTATACATGATATCAATTTGCTATAACAATAGACAAGAACACTTTGTCATGTTTTAGTAGCTGGTAAGTTGATAGTTTGAGTGATGGCCCGGTGTTTGTCTTCATCCAAATGATGCTTGTAATTGCCGTCTGTTACATCAGAGTCAGATGTCGGCGCAATATGGCTGCCAGACGCCGTGTCCGTTTAATCCAATCTCACTTTATTGCTTTTTTAAATGGCTGTTGTAGTCTGCATTCAGACATACAATTTCCACACTGTATATTTTACAACATATGTAACCATTTACTTTCCCTTATTTTCAAATAGTCGCTTCGGGAATACAAAATGCTTTTCTATCCATGTATTCTGTTGCACCGATACAGAGGTAAAATTTTATTGTCGTATTTATTTCTTTAAAATTTCAGAGCTGTATTTTAGAGCAGTTGAATGGAGCTGGGTTGCATCCAAAAATGTCCACATTTTTGGCAGTGATTTCTCTGCCTTCAGTGGGGACTCCCCTGATTTAATCTACCTTCCTATTACTACTATCATGTTGCAATTAGAGAAAACACAGAAAACAAAAACACAATTACACATTTCCTGGCATAGTTCAGAATGAACATTTGTCAAATAGCATGACCAAAGGAAAACAAAAATAAACTGATACATCATAATTTAGTGATATGTACAGATCACTATAATGATTTCCTAATTAAACTGGGCTGTGACAAGTGATGCTTAGCGAGGTTCATTTAAGATTAAATGTTGTGATCTATGTTTTTGTTGCACCCCTGTCCGACGCGGAGCAGCTGGCCCGGAGCAATACTCCAGGCGGCCCATTGCTGATGGCATCCCTGGGGGCACAAGCTCATCAGATGCTTCTTTATGGGGAAATGAATGTCTCCATGTGAGGAGAAAAAAAAAAAGCTACAGCGCACAGCCTCGGCGTTTTATATTTGATGTACTACTATATGTGACCGGAGAATGTTGTTGATATGAACAATGGAACAATATCCCTCCAACAAAAATTCCCATGGGAAGGAATAAACCACATCCAGACGGGGTCTGAGAGCCCCTCCCCTCACAAGGCGAATCAATTGTGCTGCAATGTTGATCGGATTTATTTCAAATATTCGTCAGAAGGGAAGAGGCAGGCTAAACTCGTTTTTATTTTTTTTATATTTTTTATGGAAAACCTGCTAGTTTTAACTAGGAACCCCGAGATTCTCTGACCTGATTTCAGGCTTAACATTTTCTTGGTTAGATGCTATCACATACCTTGTTTGTCTTCCCTGTCGATTTTTTAAAATTAATACTCTTCTTAGGTTTCTGCACTCCCACCTTATCATTCTTGCATTTTTTTTTTACAATTCCACGACACAAACCGATATCTGTGACTCTATCTCATTGGTTACACAAACACAAAAGTGTGGCATGGCCAACGAGGACTAAAAACATTTTCACTGGCAAGAATGTTTGAGCGTATATGCGAGTATTTTCAAACATATTCTTAAGTATACATATCCAAATACATGTTTGTTGGTATTACTATAATGTTGGTTAAAATCTTTAAAATGAAACATTTCTCACTTGAGTCAGTCAAAACACCGATTCAATATTGCCACTGAAATATCATTCAGTGAACAACGGTTAGCAAAACCTGAGAGGATTTTGCAACATTGCAGCAACACACAAACAAGACATAATATAGAATTGCTCCATACATTAATTTGCTGTTTTCCTGACAACACCAATGAAAATTCTGAAAAGCCAAAAAAGAAGTCATCCGAGGTGTCCTTGCATAGTGAAGAAGCAGGGCTGTAGATAAATGTTGTTCCCCGTGCCGCTCGCTTCTCTCATATATCTGTGTTAGACGACAGCAGCCATGACTGCACAAGACAAGGCCAATCGGAGTCCTCCGTGCGTTTGTGTCTCACATAATTGTTTATTAGAATAGATGGGACAGGTGGGCTTTTTTTCCGTTGCGGATAAGTCATCAAAGCTGCCGCCAAGGTGTCGGCCAGCAAGGACAACAAGCACGTAGGCAGATATTTCCTCATGAGCTGCTTTCTTTTAGCTGTCAAGTGTAATTAAGGTTAGTAGAAATATGCTTCGCAGACACAGATATCCAAAATGCAGATGTTTATTTATATAGTTCACATATCAAATCTGGACCTGTTTGTGTTTTAACTTCTGCTTCCTTTTTGTTTTTCTAAGTGACAACAAGAAACAAACATTTGTCATCTCTCATTTTAGGTCACATTTTACCCGTCGACCCCTCCCAGCATTGATTCATAAAACGCAGTTGAGATTTATTATTTTGGGTGCATTTATTCAACGTAAAGGTGTGTTAGCTCTCTTCCTTTACTCAGCGGTACCCGTTAGGTGCGTAGGCTGTCAATCCGGTTGTATTTTCTCTTGCATTCGTCTATTATCCGTAAAAGCGGCATAAATGCTCTCAGTTGTCAAAGAGAGCAAATATACGACTGCGAGTCAAACTGGGTGCGAGTCGGCCCGCAGAATTTAAATACACTTTTTACGGCGGGATTTGTTAAACCCATACACATACACGAGGCCACAATTTAGCCCCTCTTCATTGCTGTGTTTCCTCACACTCTCCGTAAATCTCCATCTCCTCCTCGCCACTCAAAAGTCCATTATGCCCCCCGCCTGCAGCTTTGTGTTTGTCCGCCCCTTCTCACGTGTTCCTTGACTCTGCCATGGACTCCTCACTATCTCTTCATTATTTTTGCTCAAATCAGATCTGATGTTCTTTCTCCACCGCTGATTTTTGTTATCATCTCACACTCCAGCCACTTCTCCTCGCCATTTATATTTGTCTCTTTGCAGTTGCTGTGGGTATAGCACGATGGTATTCTTAAATATTCCATAGTCCTCTCTTGCTTCTGGATGCCACTATCTGCTCCATGCATGCACTTTATCACTTTTGTCAGTGGAAACTTAAAAAAAAACAAAAAACATACAGATTGGGTCCTCCAACACAATGTGCTGAAGGATAAAAAAAATAGATAACATTTTGTCTTGGATTTCAAGCAAAAAAATAAAATGTTGCCCAATTATTGAATTGTTGAGGTGGACATTGATGATATAGGCCTGTGTTATGTCACAGACTGGTTAGCAAAAAATAAGCTTTTATATCCATGACAGTACCGCTGACAAGAAAAGTCCTACAAAGCATGCATTCTCAATCTTCCATGACTATAAAGCATTCATGAAATTGAGCTGCAGGTATAGATTTTGTTTTTTTCCCCTCCTTTGAAAACACCCATAAGTGATCTTTTTAAACATAAATACACATGGTAAAAGTATATCAAAGAAGATGAATGCATAAAATTCATTCAGGCATTGGATGCACTGTAAATATTTTAAAGTACTTCTTAAAGTACTTCATGACCCAATTTTTCAATCCCAAATTGTCAATTATCCACTAGCAAATACTTTAATTATATATAATATTACATTTGGGGGGGTACATTGAAATGAATTATACATGTGAAAACCTATGAATGGTCCTAATGGGCTTATACTTTAAAGCCGCCCTTTTGCAGTGTTGCAGAACTGCACTGCATCATATAAAGCTGTTTCAAATGAGAGAGATGCAAATTAGAAATTGAGTGATGCTTTAACTTATCATTTTATGTCCTTCTGCTTTGAGTCAACAGCATCTGATAAAGACAGTATGCACATTTAACACAAAGTATTTGGATTACATATACAATATGATTCACTTCATTATATGATTGTATGCATTTGACATTCTAAAGATCCTCGCCTCTCCTGTCATCACACAATACTTTTCATGCCTTCAAGGTTGGAGTTTCCATTCACACAAGTGGATTATCTCAGCGGGTTAGCTGTCATCTGTCTGTACTCTGTTTGCGACGCAGCACTGCTGCTGTCAGGCCAAATAGCAAAACGTCAAAGGGCAAAGCTACAGAGGTCAGAATGTGAGCGCCCTTTTGACACATAGGCACATTTGCATATTTCACTCACACGCAGTACGTGACAAACGTGGGGGGAAAAATTTTAAAAATACTTTTGATTTTATAACACTGGAACATTTTGAACGTTTGATGGTTCATTTTTCATACCGCCTGTCTCAACGAGATGTGGGCAAGTTCTGGTGAGGCACTCTTGTGCACTCCCTTTCTGTGGGGAAAAGTATTGTCTGCCTTATCTTGTGTGTTTTTGTCTGTGACAATAGAAAATTAAAGCATATAACAAAGAGAGACATGAAGCAGTACAGAAATTGCCACTTGCCAATTGCAAAATCCGTGTTATTTACTAACTGCACTAAACAAGAAAATCTATGTAGCACACAAACCAGAGAACTATTTGATGCCCCCTCTATCAATACCAGATGCCCAATTCGTCAAGACAAAGCTGTCAGCCCCGGTCAGAGTGTAGATGGAAGATTTTCTAGCTTTATGCCTCACCAGCTGACTGTCATTGATTCTTTTAGGTGGCCGTTGGACGCTGTCAATGCGGATGCCTGGGGCGATAGCGTCGCCCTTTGCACACCCCTAATGGGAGGACAATGATCATGTGAGTGATTTCAATAATTACCAACAATTACTTAGGTGGTTGGGAAACAGTTCATATGGGTTGAGATAAATATCGATATTTTGACACTTTATCGCTAAAAATCCCTGCAAATTTTCAAAAGATTATTTCTAAAGTGTCCCTAGGAAATTGCATCGTTCCATATATTTTTCCAACTAGCCCACTCGTGCTCCAAAGGGGCCACCTGGTTCCCTTTGATTCAGAGGTTATGGACTTTGAAAATAAATGAATTCCAATCAACCATTTAGAACAATACAAGTTCGATCATTAATAAATAGAGAGTAAATATGAAAAGAAGGAAGAAAAACAATAGCCAATTTAGGCTCGTCTTTTTCAATTTACATCCTGACATTTGGAATTTTCCTTGCTTATTTTCCTTCTCTTGACACTTGTTGTAGTGTGAATAGGAAGAACGTTCACTTTATTTTACGATGGCTTGTTAGCACAGTTGAATGCCTTATTGGAAGCGAAGGGGCACACACGAAGCAATCCCGTTAGAAGCCTTAAAGCAAAGCGGGAGGGGTGGAGCAGAGTAAAAGGGGGACGAAGAGGACCTGTGGGTTGCCGAGTGTCTGCGAGCTCCATTTTGGTGTTGCCGCCGCTTGCCATGGTAAAAAAGGGGATAGCCGACGAGGGTTTTGTGAGCAAGGAGGGGGACACACGTGGGAATGGAGGAGTAGTTAGAATGCAAGATGTTAAAGAATGTGTGGGCAGAAAAAAAGTCAAAACAGAAGGGCCAGGTCATGTCTTACATAGACTTTGGTCTGCGAGGAATCTGGATTACATAAAAAAATGTTTTTGATGAGCGTGTGCTGAACATCTGTTGCATGCCGTGCGTGCGCTTACAGTTTATGCAAGCCAGCATTTCAGTTTAATACTGAAAGCAGTCTTTTGTCTGGGATACTGTTGAGGAGAGTGAAAGAAGGAATGAAGCATATTTACTCTTTTCAAACATTCGGATGGAATGAAAGAGAAAAATTCAATTTGTCCGTGTCTGACTTGCCTGAAGGACAAATTCTTTTCATTGGCGCACGCACACACACACACACACACACACACACACACACACACACACACACACACACACACACACACACACACACACACACACACACACACACACACACACACACGGTGATGAATGTGAGGCAGACTCGTGTCTCTGTGGTAAATCAGCATGTCGCAGCTAAACTAATAATGCGGGCAGCAAACTTTATTTAACTATTGAAATCTGGTTGGGGAGAAAGTGCTCGTTGAAGATATGAAAGTGTAACTCTTTCACATGGAACCATCGACTTCACGCTGGTACATTTGATGCTCAATTGTCTAACCTCATAACGCAGTGTGAAGTCTTAATGCAGTGCGGAGAACCTGCAAATGGAAGAAATTTGTCTTTTGTTGGCTGAATTCATTCCTTTGGCTCTGCTTTTGACTTCCATCACAAACTGGCATAGAGGTTTTTTTTCTTCCGTCCTTATCTCTTGCTGTCTCTGCACTTGCTTCCCCCTCGAACGCGCATCCGACTTTCTATAATGCTTTGCTGTAGAATTGAAAGTGGTGTCTCGGGCCGTCTTAAATTGAGACTTTGCTGTATCAAAACAAACAAAAACCTTTTGTCAAATAGTCTATGTTAAAATGTTAAAACCTTTGGAAGGATTTTAACAAGTGACGGTTGTAGAATTAGAAAAGTTGATAAATGAACAAGAGGGGGTTGAAAGTATCGGAGATGTAAAAGGGAAAAATTGATTCTTGGGTCCAGTCACAATCACATCACAGTTTGTCTAATTGAGTAGTGGCCAAAATTTTCTTCCCGCAGAGGCTCACAGAGCCAGACCTTTAGAAAACATTGAAATACATTTTATTCTGAGACATTTGCATTACCAGCATCACTAAAATGATTGCACAACCATGACCACGTACTTGTAAATCAAACGCTCTATCTGACAAATGCTTGAGTACATGTTTTGAGTTTAATGATAATATTCGGATACACAATATATTTATTTGAGTAGATTTGATTTGATTATTCCAGCTTTGATTCTTAGATCTGCTCTTTAAATGTGGACTTATTCATTTTTTGGGTCATTTGTCCAGACATGTCAACATTATGAACAGTTGATTTCTTTTTGCAGGCATCTATTGATGAATGGTTGGGACTGTTTTATATGTTAATGGTGACAGATTTTATGGCACATGAATTCTATCCAATTTTTTTTAATGAATTTCTTATACTGTATACTTTGCTGAATTGTGTCACATTTATTTTCTGCTGGTTTTGATAACAAAACATTTGCCCCTCATCTGGCTCTACATCTGTTTTGTAATATTTTCACTATTCTATATGAACTAATGAGAAGACTGATGGATTTTTCTGTGCATTGTGTTTCATTACATTTGCGTCATTATTCAGAAAAAGAACACACAGTGTGATAGTCTGTGGCTGCTTTGTTATTTCAGGACCTGGATGACTCATTGTAGATGATAAAACCTTGAATTCTGTTCTTTTCCGGTAAATCTTGAAGGAGAATATTTGGCCATCAGTTCATGACCGCTAGTTGAAGTGCAATTGAGTTCTGCAGATGTCCCCGATATTGTTGGGTTGGATAGCATTCTAATTTTCTTCCTCTCTTATCATTAATAATTGGTTGTAGCCAATTTTAGTCTGTTTCCACAGACTCGTCATGAGGTGCCCAAGTACAATCACTGAAATATGTCACAGTTCTTTGCTTGATAATAAAAACAGCTCTGCAAAGGCGAGAGCCATTTGCAAGTCAACCTCATGCAACGATTCCATTGGTGGTAAAATCTAGAGTCACACCTTTCCACATGGAGTGATAATAAGGAAAAGAAAACATGATGAGATTTTGCCTGATAGTAAAGTAAAGTCAAAATGTGCTCACGCATTCCTACTTTGAATAACAGACTCCCATATTTTACCATTAAAGTTAAAACTATTGCTTGCATTAATTTACACAAACAACACAAGACTTTGCAAGGCTTTGCTTATTCCTCCCTCTTCTTGTAGTTTATAGCCCCCTGCTATCCCAAGATGGTCCTCCATCCAAACTTGCAAACTAACCAGAATCCCTTACCTTGGTATCTCACAGCCTTCATTTCCTGTCATCTCTCTCCTCTCCAATAAACAGGTTGCTCAACTCTCATGTCTCCATAAGCACATTACTGAATTTGTTGTATACAATTCAGACTTCCTAATTTAGAGACGAATAAACATCGTTTCATGAAAGCAATATTGGACAATAACTAGTATATGGCTCGCTAAGTCACAACCATACTTTAACCGTAGTGCATCGTGCACATGTAAAAAAGACACACTGCGTTCCTCAAGCTGGCGGTATTGTAAGCGAGAGTGTTAAAAGTCCCACCGGCTGGTCAGCTAATTATAGACTGCTGGGGCTCAGCGGCAGTTAATGCTGTTCAATTATGAATCAGAGAGACGTGCACAATCAATGCAGGGTAGTGGCATCGGGATGGTGGGATACACAACTTTAAATGACAGAATGGGGGGGGGGGGGGGGAGAGAAATAAGAGGACATATGGGGAAAGAAAGCAAACCAGGCACAAGTAGGGTTTTATTTGATATTTTTGCAGCTTTGCCTTAGACAGAAGTTCCAAGTCTTGCTGAAAACTGGGCCTCAAGCATTTGTTTTGGTTCTTGCAACAGCCAGAGGTCCCTCATTCCCACTGTGTGACTGACTTGTCATATTTTCATTTTAAATCACAAGGCTTAGTCTCTGTTGCTGTCGTTTCTCTCACTTTTTGCCGTCTCTGCCTTTATCTGATTTAGTCTGTAGATCGGGAAGAGGGAAAGGAAGGATAGTGATGAGTAATACATAAATGTTAATCCTATTCAATATTAGAAGCGGATATTCTTAATGTATGTGGTCAACAATGAGTTCAGTTCGAAGCAATCTGAAGCCACAGGGCAGTGGTCTGCATATAAGTGTCCTGTGTCCCTCATCCAGTAGGCTAGGTAAAAAATACTCTATATTTCGTCAAATTTACAACATAACAAGGTCTGTTTAAATGGAATTTAAAGAAATGGTTAGGGTTCCCAACTAGGTTTTAAAACTAGGGTTAGGGTTTGCGCCGAGGGTTTCGGGCTACTTTTAGGGTTTCCAAGATTAGGGTTTCGCACTGGGCTTTCAGGCTAGGGTTAGGGTTTCCGACTAGGGTTCCCAGCGGGTTTTGGGATCGCTAATTAGGGTTTCAAACTAGGGTTAGGGTTTCCGACGAGGGTTTTAAAGCGCCGGTAGGGTTCCCAACTAGGTTTTAAAACTAGGGTTAGGGTTTGCGCCGAGGGTTTCGGGCTACTTTTAGGGTTTCCAAGATTAGGGTTTCGCACTGGGCTTTCAGGCTAGGGTTAGGGTTTCCGACTAGGGTTCCCAGCGGGTTTTGGGATCGCTAATTAGGGTTTCAAACTAGGGTTAGGGTTTCCGACGAGGGGTTTAAAGCGCCGGTAGGGTTCCCAACTAGGTTTTAAAACTAGGGTTAGGGTTTGCGCCGAGGGTTTCGGGCTACTTTTAGGGTTTCCAAGATTAGGGTTTCGCACTGGGCTTTCAGGCTAGGGTTAGGGTTTCCGACTAGGGTTCCCAGCGGGTTTTGGGATCGCTAATTAGGGTTTCAAACTAGGGTTAGGGTTTCCGACGAGGGTTTTAAAGCGCCGGTAGGGTTCCCAACTAGGTTTTAAAACTAGGGTTAAGGTTTGCGCCGAGGGTTTCGGGCTACTTTTAGGGTTTCCAAGATTAGGGTTTCGCACTGGGCTTTCAGGCTAGGGTTAGGGTTTCCGACTAGGGTTCCCAGCGGGTTTTGGGATCGCTAATTAGGGTTTCAAACTAGGGTTAGGGTTTCCGACGAGGGTTTTAAAGCGCCGGTAGGGTTCCCAACTAGGTTTTAAAACTAGGGTTAGGGTTTGCGCCGAGGGTTTCGGGCTACTTTTAGGGTTTCCAAGATTAGGGTTTCGCACTGGGCTTTCAGGCTAGGGTTAGGGTTTCCGACTAGGGTTCCCAGCGGGTTTTGGGATCGCTAATTAGGGTTTCAAACTAGGGTTAGGGTTTCCGACGAGGGTTTTAAAGCGCCGGTAGGGTTCCCAACTAGGTTTTAAAACTAGGGTTAGGGTTTGCGCCGAGGGTTTCGGGCTACTTTTAGGGTTTCCAAGATTAGGGTTTCGCACTGGGCTTTCAGGCTAGGGTTAGGGTTTCCGACTAGGGTTCCCAGCGGGTTTTGGGATCGCTAATTAGGGTTTCAAACTAGGGTTAGGGTTTCCGACGAGGGTTTTAAAGCGCCGGTAGGGTTCCCAACTAGGTTTTAAAACTAGGGTTAGGGTTTGCGCCGAGGGTTTCGGGCTACTTTTAGGGTTTCCAAGATTAGGGTTTCGCAAGATTAGGGTTTTGCACTGGGCTTTTCTACATCTATGTCAGAGCTTCAAGAACCGGAGCGTGCTATGCAGAGGAGGCTCTTCACAGAGTGAATTTTCCCACAAAAATTAGCAGCTTCTCTTAATGCATGAATAATAATCATGCGGACTACGAGGTCATTAATATGCATCACTATGATCCAGCATGTGATGAAAACAAACTAAAACAACACAACAAGGTGCTCTTGCTATACATAATGTAGCCATTATTAGAGAAACAGCAAGTCGCAAGAGGAATTGTAAATAGTGTTGCGTACAGTGTTTTGGGATAAAATGTGACATTTCTGAAAGCGCTGTTGCCTAATTATGCACACCATGAACATCATATTTGGTCCAGTTGTACACTTGAATGTGGCCCAATACATGAAATAAACTATTGTAGTAGTAGTCATGCCAATTGTTTTGAAAAGTTTTATAGAACACTTTTTTCAGTGTGCTCTTATCTAGTCAATCATGACTAATCAATTGCAACTCATGGCACCATTATCATTAAAAGTGACTCCAAATTGTCTAATAGAAAGAATAGTGAAACTGTGCTATTTTCCTTCTGGCCAATTGTCTTTGCCTTCTGCATTGTGTATTGCCTTCATCATTCACATCTCAGAAGGTCTAAAAATCCATCTTCACATCACTTATCCTGTTCAGGGTCAAGGGTGGGGCTGGAGCCTATCCCAGATGACTTTGGGCCAAAGAGAGACTCCAGCCTGAACTGGTCACCAGTAATGCCCACAGTGTCTAAGTGCTCAGGTAACAACCAATCACGGGTTACCTGTTTCCTGGGTTTGCTTTGGTAATGTTTGCAAGCCCCTACAGGCAGTCTTAAAGTCATTTTCAACAAATGGCAAAATAGCTGCCCCCTGAGATGGATAAAAATGAGTGGATTATGGTGCTTAGTTTATATTTCACAAACAATTTTAAGAGATTTGTCTTATGTTTCAGTTTGCTGGAGACCATTTTGTCTTGTGCATGCTTCTGGTGGGACTTATTTAGTGACGGACAAGTCAGGTATTTAAAGAGGTGGAACTTTTTGGAAAGGTTTGTTCAATCAGGCACAGGCCACATGGGCTGAAGGTAAGAAATGCCTCCTTCGTCTAGCACTTTGTTAAAATGTCAATGTATGTTTTCAAGTAATTATGTAATTCTTAGCATATAGTGTATATATGGACATTTGATTGTTTTGTGTTGTTTGTACCATTATGTTTCAAGGTTGAAAATCTGCAAAAAGAAATTGCAATAAACATGTTTGTGGCACCTTATGGGGGGGAAATATCCAAACAAACAATATTTGTCACAATGCTTATCCGTGCTTAGATGAGTGGGTCTGTATAGATCATATTTATTATAAACAACATTTTGATGTGTCTTCCCCTTTTAGTGGACAAACCGATTCCACGTTAAGTTGTGGCAGGTAAAGTAGGACTGAAAGTGGTTCAGGTGGAAAACATTTTTTTTTCCTTGTTATCATTACCTATGTATGAAATGTGCTCTATAAATAATGCAGCCCTGCCTTGTCTTACCATTGCATATGCTCACTTCCTTAGACATAAGCCGTGATTAAATTCAGTGTGTGCTAGCTGGCCACGTTTCAGTTGTTGGCCCATGCGCAGGCGAGACGGAGAGAGTGAGTGTGTGTGTGTGTGTCCTGTAATATTGTCTTCAGTCCCATGGGCTTTCGCTGAGCAAACTCAATCAACTCCCACTCACCTCTGTGGCTCTGCCTACTACCGTTAGGGCAAGACCAACTTCTTCTCTGGTTTGAAAGCGAAAGAGATACACAATGTGTTTGCTTATGTTGTGTGTGGTCCACCCTGTAAGAAAAGACTCAGCAGATTGAAGAAATCATTGTGTATGTTCAATAATAAATCTACAGTTGTGCAAATTAAGCCATTTGTATTCTTTGTATCGTTGTCAGACACAGTTACTATATAGTTTCAGGTCATTGTTAAATATATTCATCAAGTGTCCATATGGAGTAATGTACTACACTTATACACTTGTCAATGGCCGTGACAAACTGTTGTCATGGGTATGGTGGCTCGGGGGAACGCATGACGCCGGAAGAGACAACACCAATCAATCATCAAATCAATCATAAATGGTGTACTTTGCATATTTCTCCACATATTTGTGATTATCATTCATGTATGCAAATTTGCAGCAAGCTATTGGGTCCAGCGGGGGAGAGAGGTCAGCATTGAAGTTGGACTTGTTGCTGGGTGAGATAACAATTCAGGCTTTTATTTAGATTTATGCAGATGTTGGCAGTAATGATATACAGCCGCCACAATGTCCTTCTTTGTCACTAAAGCACGGTTCTTCAGGGTTGAATAGAAGATTAACTCGTTCGTCTCACTCGAATTGCATCTTATCCTGCTGGGGGGCGATGAATTAAAAAAAAAAAAAAAAACACGTCACAGAGGACTTTTCATAGTTTCTGTATGACCGTAAGAATGATTACTTGGCAATAAACAAAAGCTGGACATTCATCAGTTTGTAACGGATCTCCTGATCATCGCATTGACAAAGTGAATCATCCAAATACTTTGGACTTTCCTGCAGGAGCGTGAAAAGTTCTACAGACAAGGTGGCAGTATCAATCACTGCCATGACCTGAACATCCCACACGGCACGTAGAGATGACTGACAATCATTGCCATTCACATTATTTTCCTTGACGTTATCACGGCGTGGGAAGTCAATATCGAGATGTCGTTAAAAGGTTTCCGGACTGTACAGGTAAATAACTGTACGCGTTCGACTGAAGGTCCTTCGAGGCTGTCCTTTCTTCCCTTCTTTTTTTCTCTTCTCTGCAGCATAGAAACTCCATTTAAAATGCATCGATGGAGGAAAAACTTTCAATTAGAAAAGGTCAGCTCAGGTCTCAACTGTCTGCTTTAATTGTTGGCAGGAATTTTATATCTGCACTGATGTGCGTTGTGTCCTTGTCATAGAGTGTGTTTGTAGCTGTGGGTGGATGGTTTCAGCACGCTGTACCTATGTAAACAGTCAGAAGTAGGATAAGAAAGGAGTGGCGTTTTGAAATGTCAATCCATCTATCTATATTCTAGACTGCAATCGTGTTTAGTGTCACGTAAAATGGGCATTGCCCATTCTTGACTGTGTTGCCGCTGTTTGATCATAACTTCATGCACAAAAGTGAGTCTTGGACTAAAACCTCCTGCAGTCGGAAGGTCTCATTGAGGTTCTGGTGGGGTGCAAAAATCATTAACTATGAACATGATTCACATGGAATGCCCTCAAGCATTTGACCATGTACGTGGCTTGTGTCACCGTCACTGGCAGAGCCAGGAATATTTTTTGTGAGGATTTAAGGATATATCAGAAAATACTGACAAAGATTGATTATATGTTCCATACAAGGGATGGGGAGGTGTTGAAAAACACACAAAAATACCCAGAATTTAATTATCGGGACTTGGGTGGGGGGGGACTCCAAATATATTTCAGAGGGGGCAGTGCCCCCGTGGTCCCCCTATAGCTCTGCCAGTGGTCACCATCAGGTAATAACTAAGATTACCTATCTGAAACCACAGTACAGTCGCTTTCTGTTTGGAGTTAAATGTGTCAGCGGCGTTAACGAGCACGTTATGTCAGTGTGAAGACGGAAATAACAGTGACATGAGAAGAAGAAGAGACAGGCTGGTGCTGAGTGACCATCTGCTCAGGGTTTTTTTTTTTTCCCTAACACCCTCATTTGTC
Source organism: Syngnathus leptorhynchus (assembly GCF_054491065.1). NCBI lineage: Eukaryota > Metazoa > Chordata > Actinopteri > Syngnathiformes > Syngnathidae > Syngnathus > Syngnathus leptorhynchus. The sequence goes on along the minus strand of NC_141200.1, from coordinate 6,637,953 downwards.
AGCCACCCTCTCACACACACACGCACACATATGCACACACAATTTTGTTTGTCACATCCTTTTTCAGTCACTCCATATTTGTGAGGGTACAATAAGCTTACTGTTAGAGAACCTTACAGCATATCTAACTTTGCTTTGACTTACATATTGCACTTTGAATACCCTAACACCTCCATTAAGCTTGTTGTCCACTCTTTTTTTTTTCCAGTGTCAATGGCACACATGAAATGCGTGACTCATTTATTACGTGTTCAGATAATGACATGAAACGTACTAAATATTTGATACAATGAGTGAGTTTTGGGCACTTGATGCAGTGTCAGTAGTGGGTCGGTTGTTGCCATAGCGACATAATTTCAAACTAATGTATCAACAAGTGTTAGGATTTCAAAGTAGGGTTAGGTTTTTGAAGCAAAGTTTTAAACTAGGATTAGGGTTTCAAAATAGGTTTAGGATTTCCAATTAGGATTTTGAATTGAGGTTTGGGTTTCAAAGCAGAGTTTCAAACTCTAAGGTAGGGTTTACTATTGACACTCATTTGTTTCTTCCTCCCAGGTTACTTGTTATGCTTGTTCATCATCGTAACCCATTAAGAGTTAATTTGATAAAACATATGCAAAAGTAATGGGTCGATGGATGGATGGATGGATGGATGGATGGATGGATGGATGGATGCATAGAACTTTCCATCGCTACCAGTCCAGGTTGTAGCCCACCTAACACCCAAGCCTGCTGGGATAGATTTCAACTCTGGCCCTGAGGACAAGAATGACTGGCAGGCCTAACTGTATCCTGAATCTATTTATCTGCTAATTTGAAGCAAGCAAATGAAATGTAAGGGCAACAAAGTCTCCACTAATCTGACGGCGCAGTGATCCATGTGAAAGGCTGCGTGTGCATACGCTGTGGCTCAAAAGCCTGTGGGTCAGTGTAACAGTGATCACGGTCTGAATGTTCAACACTGCTTTCTGTCCCGTCACATTAGCATCCTTAATGTGGCATTTATCAGCTGGGCCACACCGGGTCATTGCTTCCTAATTAGTTGGAAAATGCACACTTGCCTTCGTTCCTCACGCCATGACTCATCACAAAAGGGGGAAAACGCTGACGTTAATGAAGAAAATCAGCGGCGAGAACCGTTAAGATAGCGGCACTGTTATCGCCGCTAAAGACAGGCATCATCGGCATTTGGTTTCAAAGGATGCTGGGAGAGATCAATGCATGCAGGTGGCTTTTATGAAAACGCCTCAGTATGTTGTATCCACAGTAAATCTATTAGTCTCCCAACAAAATATCTAATTGTTTTGGTCTTTGGACTCTACAGTTTAAATTTGTATGACTTGATTCTGAGTCATAAAGATCAATCCAAATTTTTATTTGTTGACAGATGAATTAGTAAAATTGTAAACTAGATTAATTCATTTTGGAAGTCACTAAAGATTTAAATGCATAATACATATGAGCACTTTTTAAAATGTCAACACTTCATGGTGGAATGCAAAATAACCAGCAGTGAAAACTAAAGATTTCGTTTTTCTTTTCTTTCTTTGAATTAGCAGAGACGACTCAAATTCCAAAAAAACGTCAGACCGTCCATGGCTTAACTCAAGCGAGGGAAAAAAAGAAGCAGTTAGACTTTGCCTTTTATCACATGCCAAATATTACATTTGAATATTTACCACTATGTCACGAGCAGGATGGAGTTAAGTTTGTATGTCTTTTTTACTATGCAATGCAGTGCCATTTTTCTTTTTTTAAACCATAACACACACACACAAAAAAAAAAAGAATAGAAAAAAATGTTTTGGGGCCTAGTTTGAAAGCAGTCCATCATAATTTGTATTTTTATCTAAATTATATTTTGTTTTTTCTCATGTTATGACTTTGTCAGTTGTTACATCTGCATAAATATATAGATTTACGCATGAATTTTTAAAAATTTTTATTTTACTGTGATGACATGCGGGGTTATGCAAGCCAAATTTGTGATTAATTACAGTAGTGAAGTCATAATTGTAATATATTTATATGAAAAACATTTTAGTATCATAGGTTTACAATATGAGACAATCCAAAGAAAAGACACACACACGTCTAAGTGAACTCAATGGTGAACGTCTTTCTTTTATGTCCTTTAAGCACCAGCGTACGTCACACTATCTATTCCGGCAAATATTTGATGCTGATATGAGCAGTGGATCACTCAGTTGAAACCTCTACTCCAGTATAAGGACTTCTCTGTATCAAAGTGATCTAATATGATGTGAAGCGTGCGCCTGTCCCTTCCATAATGTAAAATTTTTCAAAACAAAAAAAAGAATGGGGTTGGACGTTGGTGCAGAGAGGATCTTAAAGCATTAAGAACAATGGGAAATGATAGTGGAAAGAGCCACATGTTGAAAAATGAAGAGTTTGAGCTAAATTAAGAACACGAGTGCCACTTGGAGACTTAGTAGAAAGGAAATGAATCATATGACATCGGAGGAGGACTTTTAAATGAACTTTAGAAAATAGCAGTGTGTAGAAGCACATGAATGTCCGAGAGAAGCAAGACAGAGGAGAGAAATGCATTCGCGGCTGACATTTACTTTCCATATTCTTCAGTAAATAAAAGACACCAAACACAAAAGTGGGGTCGGATGCTGTATATTGACAGTATCCTTCTGTCATATGTAGGTCAAATTTTGTGTTGGATGCATTGACCTTCCGTTGTGACTCTGCTCAGACATTTTTTACATATTGTAATGAGAATCTAGTACAGTCAAGATCTGACTGTCACCCACATAGTAGTGAAAGGAAACTGTTCAGTGTTTTCTTAAGATGGAACCCAAGGGGCAGCAAATACAATGAAAATATCAGGGGGCCCATAATTGAACCTTGCGGAACACCATATAATCCGTGGGGCAGAATGAAAAAAGCGTGGAGCTTTTCAGCTCAAATCTTGCCATCACGGTCATCCTTATTTCACATCTAACTTGAACTAATATATGCATTCTCGTGTGGTGGAAGAAATGTGTGCAGCACAGTCACCATGAATCTGGGGGGGGGGGATGCTTTGTAAACATAAACATAGCCTATGCATTTCAATTGCCCAAATGATTTTATATGCTGACTTTTGGATTGTTTCTAGCACTCTATTTTTCCCTTCTCTGCTCACGTGGCCTTTCTTCTAAACTCCCTTAGTATCAGCACTTGTAAGCTTTTGACCTCTGATTTGTTTAAGCTCTGTCCGGGTAATATGACCTCTTAAACAAGGTAGCTGTGGACTCAGCAGTTTTAGGGGTCTGTAGTCTGTATTATTTTGGAATTTAGTGAGCCAAACTCTTGAGTGGAAGAATGCACTGACAACATAAATGAAGACAATAGACGGTATGGTATGATCACTACTTTTCCCATTCAAGCTTTCAATCTATCAGTGTTTACGATGAATTTAGTCCCACGAGGCACTTTTGTCCTTTAGGTGTGATCTATTTCAGTAAGTAATGTTCAAAGGATTTTTTTTTTTGTGAGAAGAGAAGCAAGTTGCTTGCTGTTCAAATCCAAAGGCCTTCAGGGCAATGTGCCCAGCGCCAAGTTACATCTGTTCTCCCTTCACAAGATAAAAAAAAAGTTCCTTTATTGACCATTTTCCCTTTGTTGTTCTTGTTCTCCCCTGTTCCCCTTTCACCTCCTTGTCTATATTGTGCCACCCTCCACAGGTGGCAAACAGCTGTCCACCGAGAAGCAAACGACTGATGTCGACAAGCATCTGGTATAGACGGAACGCAGCATAAAACAAACAAACAAACAGGTTGACAAATGGTTTACACCTGTGGAGAAACAAAATCCCATCCAAGTCCTTTTAGACGGCAACAGAGATAGAACAGATGCTTAAAGGACACCATTCTCAAAAGATTTTTCATGATGTATTTTCATTTGGTAGAGAGAAAAAAAAAACATATCAATCATTCTTTTTTGACACATAAACAGAGATCCTAAGTCCACTTTCACTAAAGTGTAGCAAATACATGTCATTAATTGAAAAAATTGGAGGAAAAACATGAACTGAGTGTCAAGGAGGTAAATATCTAAGCCGAACCGAGCTGAGTGTAGCAATTATGCGATTGCTGGTTAGGTGGGATGGATAGATTCCTCTCTCCTCCATCCAGTGTCCAAACAAGTTCTCTCAATGTGTTGAACCCTCAAATACTCTTGATAGTATGACAGTGACTACATTTACACACACTCCATATTTGGATCAAGATCAAAATTATGGCGTCTGAAACATTCGGAGTAACCCGTTTACATGTCCGAACGGACAGTTACTCCCTCATTTAAATACCTTGATTTAAACGGCGTTGCACGGACAATGTTGTGACTCATTTCCGAGTTAAAGGAATGTTTGTAAGCGTGTGTGCGGGAGTGTGAGTGAGTGCATGTGGCATGGTTGTGGGGCAAAGGTTAATTTAGCCCTGCAGTGAAGAGCCCTTGATAAAGAGCAGACTGATCCCTGTTTAATTACCTTCCGTCTACATTTCAGCGGTTCACACCGGGTCATACGTGTGCATCACCGCTCGTGTGGGGAATGCACGAGTTTGGCTTTTGCCACACACAGTTCCACGGACTCACAAGTGTGAGAGGGAAAGATGAGTTACGTTCACTTTTGGATGCATCAGGGCTGGTTTGTTGGAGTGTGTTCAGGTTGACGAGTGGACATGGAGAGATGCTGCAGATCAGAAAGCTTAGATGTGAAATGAGCGATTGCAATATATATTTGTAGTTTTTTATTTATACCCATTAAGTGAATAGTGAATATAAAATGACTAGTTGAATAGTGATTGATCAGTACACAAATCTTAAAATATGTTGAAATCATTTTTCCTGCAGTGCGCAAAAAGAGGACATGTATGGAGAGTATAGAGAATATGTGTAGCCCTGTTTTGTGAAGTAGTTTGAAGTATTCTTAAAGTCAGCCTGCATATTTGATGATACTTTTAACCAAGCTTTCTATGCTCCTTCCGTCTTCTTTATGATGTCATTTCAGACAAGGTTCCTCAGTAGATCAGGTTGGTCCAGATTTTATTTTATGCCGTGAAATTTCACACCAATTTCCTGAATTAATATGCAGAATATGAGGCACAATGACAAACATTAAAGCTACAAAGCTCAATGTGCATGTCCAAATGCACATTATCTCCTTTAAATGCACCACAACTTTCTCGTACGCGCGCACACACACACACACACACACACACACACACACACACACACACACACACACACACACACACGCTATGATAATGGCTTTGCTCTGTGTTTTGAGTGAGTGTGTCGCTGTCGGCAGAATGGAAATAATGTTAATTAAATTAGGCCTAATGAAACAGCTGTCTGCAGCAATTGGAAAGCTCCTCGCAAGGATGGGAAATCTACCAGAATTAAATGGTTGCAAAACTATGTGTACGCGCACACACGCACAAGATGTAGCTTCTCACTTCTAAACCAATCTTAGTACAACGCTTGCTGCTAGTAGACACACAACAATGCAAACACAAAAACTACACACAAAATGCATTCTTTTGCCAGATCTATGGAAAAAAGGAAACATTAGCTACCTGAGTTCAAACTTTATTTAATAAAAAAAAAACGTGAGGCAGAATTTTCTCATGTAGTGATTTTAGGAAACTACCTACGTTTCTGGCTCACAGTCAGAATTTCTGAGTTCTGAACATTGCTGTCTGATGTTCCCATTCAGTAGAGAACATTTCCCGAACATTTGAGATGTTCTGTGGTGAATTTCATTTTACAGGCTTTATTTGTGTAATTTTGTTCATCACTTCTTTCACTTTTCTACTTTCTTTTCTCTTCAGTTCAGCTCTCTCCATCAATGTCGGGTTCTTTCTTTTCTGCCTTGTTTGGCCGTCCTTGAGCTGAAAATAAAGACGTAGGCCACAGTGAAGGGAGACAGATATTGCTTTGACATCCTGTAACATCCTTTTGTTTGCACCAAACTCATTCCGGGTTGTGTGTGCGTGTGTGAATGTGTGCATGTGTGCTTTTTCATTGAAACGCTCAGTGAGCGCACTCAAGGCTGCAGACTCTTACAAAAGCAGTGAACTATATGGCAGATTTCAATGAACATAAATGAACACAAAAAAACAACGAAAGGATCGAGAAAAAAAAAAACAGTATGGATGTGGTGAGCCAGCGGTTGCTAGGCAATTTCAGTAACCTTGATCAGTGATGTAGCTTGTGCTACAAGTACACTGCGGTATGCTTACGAACCAATCGGAGGGCGCTTCATTGGCTACGCTAAGCCAACGAGGGTCATCGCAATAGCAAAAGTACACCGACATATATCTCTACCTAAAACAAGCACATGAATAAACATCTTGTTAGAATACTTACAGCTATCTCATTAGATTATGTATGCACATGCTATATTTTATCTTCTTAACCACCCCGGTCAGGGGAACAGCTATTTTAGCACACTATATCACACGACAACACCATTCATTGTTGTACACTTTGAAGCCACTTCCCCTCTTGCTGATCAATCTTTCTTTACAGCACAGCCGTAAGCCCCACTTTCTTTCCGCCATCCCTTTTCATTCTGCCCTCTATCACATCTCCCCTTCCTCTTGTCTCCCTCGTCCCTGTTGCTTATTAATGGTTTTAATTTACACAGACAAAAGACCCCGGTGCCAGCAGAGGTGCACAGTCTGTCCACCCCTCCCTCCCCCCTGTGTATACTTGTGCGTATAAAAGACGGAGCCCCGCTAGTCCCTGTGTAACCGAGCCGCAATAATGCTTTGTCTTCTTTAACTGTGCTGCTCCTTCAAGGTATGCCCCAACTTGCTGGTGCCATTTTCACCCCAACAATTGTTGTCTTTTTTGCCTTCCTTTTGTCCGCTCTGAGATGTTGTTTTGTTATATGATAATGATTTGTTGAATTGATTTAATTCTACAATGATTCAGAGGGGCTGTCCCACGTTGTTGTTATATTTTATTTCTAAAGGAAATATGATGACTTACACCACACAGAGTTCATCTGATCTTCAAATCCACCCAAATAGCATTACACCACCTGCGCCGCAATTTAGACCTGCTCTTAGAAAGTCTGAAATCTAGTTTTGAAAGAAGTGAATGTTTTTATGCTGAGCACAAAAGTGAGTCTCATGAAAAAATGTTTTCCCATTTTCTCTTTTCATAGCCTTTCTTTTTTCCCATCCCATTTTCTTACCTTTAACACTATTGCTGGAACCTTTCCTCTCGACCCAATTACCGCAGGCTTCCTTGAGGTTAGATTTTCCTTCTACAACTCTGGCATATGTGACTGCTCAGTTTCCTGTTCCAGCAGATACATATTTAGACTCGTCCGCACAAATGAGATGGCAGAAAATACAATTAAAGTGAAAGTAAAAGGTAAAAAAAAAAAAAAAACACACCTTGGCTCACAGCCTCTCCACATGCTTTGTTTGCCCTCATTAAAATTGATCGGTGCTCATTACACATACGCAAAATATACAATAAATTGATATACACATCTTGTGTATTTTTAAACAATTGAGAGTGTTAGTGTAGCCTTAGTTTTAAGATCAATCACATGCGCTGTATATATTTATTCATTTAAAACACGTTTTTTTTTTAACATAAGCAGCTTAATCCCAGCCCATCACAAGTCAAAGCATTATATATTACAAATGAAAATAACTTCCAATATTTTGTCACTCCAAGAATTTTGAAACGTCAAAAATCCAGTTCACTTTTTTGATCAGGCCAGCCACTGAAATAGGGAATTGCAGTTCTGTTAAATGTCAGTGCGTGTTTGTATAGTGTGCATACGTGTGTGTGTGTGTGTTTCTATAGGGCAAAGAGGAGTGTACACACACGCCCGCACAAGCACACACGCTCACTCACTGAGCACCACTGGGAGGATCCATGTGTCTTTCATACAAAATGTCTGTAGCATAGTATGCATTGATTGTAACATCACTGTAAATTGATTAACATAGCTACTTTTCTATCCGGGCTTAATGTTTTGAGGACAAACGATTGTTCGTCGTGACACGCACCTACAGGTGTCTCGGTCAAACGCACCCCGGGGAAGCAATGCTGCAGTTTGTCGCACAGTCAGGGTCATGTGCAGCTGCGTGTAAACAAAAGCAACACTGTAGAATCGATCCCGAGCTCATCCTTTGGTGCTCACGTGTCGTCGTATTCAAACGCCTGCGTCTCTATGTGCAGTGCCGATGGTGTCGCCCGGTGCTGCTTAATCACCCTGCTAATGTCACTACACTGATTGGTGGCTCGGGTCATTTGGATGTTTGTTGGAACAACCGCCAGGCGACAATGTGACTAAGTGCTGTAAGTGACTCAGGCAAAATGGCTGTCATTGCGCAGGCTTGCCTGTCTCCCTTTGTGGCCTTTTCATTACATTTAATAGGAGCCGCATTGGATAAATACACTCGCATGCGGTATTTGGACAGAGGTTAGAGGACGGCAAAAACATATGAGTGGTCTGTTGGGAAAAAATAAACAAACAATGAACCATACAGTCTCACACACATGGTAGCAGAGGTTATATGCTATAATTTGAAATTTTTGGAAAATAATTGCAGCCTGTGTTTGTTTCTTCTTTGCCTAAAAGCCATTTATTTCAAGAGAATGGGAAAAGGAGATCCAGACTGATTATTATTGTGCATGTTCGCTTTTGCTGACTTGCTTCTGATACCGATACAGTATGATGTTTGACCTCAGTTATGCATTTGTGGATTTAATTAATAAGTTTCCTGTGTTGGTATTGCATGATTGTTCCTAAAGGTTTGTGTTGGAGTTAAATAAATGACACTCTTGCTCTGATATTGGATCATCCGTCTCTCCATCCATCTATGCGTGCTTTACTGTCAGTAATGCAAAGTTTGCATGTTTTCCTCAGTTTTCTTCAATAGTCTGGCTTTTTTATTACATTCTTAAAACATGTCTGCCTCTTGCTCAAAGTCAGCTTACATTGCCGCAAGTTCACGACACTGTGGAGAAGTGGTATAGGGAAAAAAAACCCGAAGTACATCAATTCAAGAGTGACACAGTAACCACTGGATGGAGAGAAACAATATCAAGAAAATAATACAAGTTATGAACACCTCTGTTCTCATCACATTATAAGGCACCTCTCATTTGTACATCGCACTAAAACAGTGCTAATGATCACGCTTCATTAGTGCGTACACGCTTCTCCATGGTGACACAAAGTGGCGCACACAAATTATGAGAAATTGAAAGGACCTAAAATGTTAAACAGAAAATTTTGCTCACGTAGACCAACTCTGTTGTATGCTGCAGTCTTTTATGCCCAAGGTCTCTTGGAGAGTCATGTTTGCTGACGCTTTCTTTCAACAAAGAAGGTTTTCCATTGAAATGGCGAGGTAAAAAAAACAAAAAAAAACTGACAACCAAAGAAGTCGGCGAGAAAGGATAATTGACCACAAATGTTTCATTCCTTACAAACCTTGACCTCAACTAAACAATCAAAAGCAAATGGGGAGGAGATTTACATCAGAATAAGCAGTAATGGTTGCATGTGGTGCTTAGAAATGGAATGTCACCTTTTCTTTCCTTAGAGTGTCATAAAATCCACAGCTTTATACACAAAAGATGACGTTCTTTCAGGCAAAATGGCAATCTTTCATTAAAAAACAATTATAGTCAGCAGTACCTGAAGGCTGTAGGTTTCACATCCTCGTAACCTCGTTCACTCTGGTCACATGTACTAATTAGGGAGATAGACTGAAGAAAAAAATAATTAACCATTATGAATACATGATATTCCATGCTAAGCACGAGCCGAGGCAATTGTATGTGTTAATTTGCTGGGCGACTGTTTGTGCCACGCCACTTTTCTCAAAGGCACCTGCTGTCAGAAGAACATTTTTGAGAGCAGAGGGCCTAGCTCATATCATCTCTATTCCTTTTCATCCCAAAGCTGTCCAAGCTCAAGGTGTTCACATTCTTCCTCATAAAACTCGAAACAATATTTGAGTGATTTTGATTTGTGCGTTGGGAAATGAAAAGGGTATTCCCAAAAAGTTGGTTACATGCAGTTGCTTGTTAGTGTTTTTCAAAGCGATATACATACTTGAATGTTTTTACAATCCAACCAATTTTCAAAATGTGAACGACCCCATGCATGTGTCTACAAAGCGATTGTAAATTTTTGGCAATTTGAGACGCTTAAAGAAAACGACTAAACAAAAAAGCAAAGTAACAATTAAAACCCAATAATAAATCGGCTTCTTCACCAAAATATATATATATATATTTTTAGATCACATGACACCATGTCATGCTGTGTAAACAAGTAAACAAGCTGAAACATGAATTCCTTGCCAACGTAATGATTTCAGTCAAAGGGACACGGAGATGTTATGTTGCGAGGAATCGCAGCTTGGTAATAACACAAATTTTGCAAGTGACTAAATGAAAAAGAAAAAGATGGAGCAAAAGCAATGAAGGCAAAGATGGAGCTACAGGTGAGGGTTCTGGCATATGACAAAAACAAATAGTAGCTCAAGAGAGGGCAGAGGAGAAGGAATGGTGTTTGGCCAGGGAGGGAGAGAGCTTTGTCTCCAGAAAAACAAGTGGAGGATCGACAAATCGAAGGAGAGAAAGCAGTAAAAACAGGCTGAGGCCGAGACAGCGGCTGCAGGGGAACGCAGCGTGAGTGCTACAAAGCGGATGGAGGCCAACCAAGGGAGGAAAATAATGAGGAGCTAAATAGGAGGGTGGAAAACACCCAAAGTGTGTGTGTGCGTGTATGTGCATATGTGTGTGTGAACAAATGACAAGATAGAAGAGACATTAATGAGAGCCACTGTCAAGATTTTGAGCTGAGCGGAAACTCAAATGGTATGAAAAGTTAAGTAGGAATAAAGTAAGTGGAGGAGATGCTCGAATTGACTGTTGCGTATCCCACGTGTCGTTTTTGCTTTTCACAGGAGCTATTTGGGCTCCATAAAGAAGGAATGTGTTTTTAATGTGAGCGGGTCCTGTATGCCCAAGGTTGCTAAGAACCTGACTATGTGTCTGTCGGTCTTTTTGATATTTGGACACAAAAGTTTTATAGGCTCACAACCAGTCATTGGCTTCTTATCGTCCAAACTGAAGAGAAAATTCTGGAAGATCTCATGTAAAGAGACAATAATCACCGCACCCATCAATGGGGCCCAATGGAGATCCATAAATTTTCTATTTTTGTGTGCGTGTTACAGAGATCAAGATAGCAACATAGGCGATAACTAGCTTCCATATCTTTCCCGGCTGGTAATCAAACTTCAAAAGGTCATGCGACTGCTGTGTTTCTCTAAGGTCAATTGATTGTTGTGCAAGTGTAACACGCACGCACGCACGCACGCTTGTCCCATGTTTCCCTCACCTTCATTGTACCCCCTCACCCCCAATTCGCCTTGCTCAGAGGTGTGTGTGCTTGCCGCTGTCCTTCTCCAATCTTCCTCCCAGGCGTGTGTCCTCTGGTACCATGGTGACAACACAAGCATGTGTCTTGAGTCTCGTTCCTTGGGAGGATTATTTTGTTTACTCTGGTGTCAAGCCCAATATCTTCTGACAATTCGTGCTTAATTTACACTTTGCTCATGTCACATCTCCTTCTCATGTGTAGTCCATGTCTTTGCCTCCTCCTTGATATTTGTCAAAGCACATGTTTGACTGTCAAGACTTTTCCGTGACTGTTGCCATGACAACTAACACTACTTTAAATGATAGAACCTTGAGCATGTTATTGCACCAAAATAATCTTCTCGCCGAGCTTTGAACGAGTTACACCGACTGCAGTTAGATAAATATATTTCAACCAAGAAATTTAAAAACATTTCACATCTTATGATGAATATATGTTTTAACGGAAATTAGGATTTTTTTATTTTTTATTTTTTTTAATAGAAAATGTGATTTGAATTATTAACCAGCAATCAAAGTTCTGAACCGTGCATGTTTTGACGAGACCTTGAAAAACGTGGCATGTTGTAACTCCTCATTAAGTGATGGTCGAAGGTTGTGACTATAGGCATACATATGTGGCCCCAGCATGGTGCACAGTTTTCACACAGCTGGCAACTGAAATATTCAAACCACCAACATGCTGTGGACTACCAGAAAACACAGAAACAATTGGAGTTCAAAAACATATTTTTATACATGTGCAACAATTGAATTTTTATGTTACTGGAGGTTACTAAAGATGTTGATGTCAACTTAGCCTTGCAGATAATTAATTCTTGTTCCGTGACTTTTCATGGGGAAAATTGCTTCAACCTGATTTTTGAGTGGCCACTTTAATAGTGAGTTTCAGTATACAATACTGATGTTATTACATCCTCTTGTATCGTAAGGGAGAAACATCTTTATGCAAAGCCTGTTCTAATTGAGTCATACAATATATTGCCATGTGACCTTTAATAGAAATAATTGTGGCTTCCAAGTTCAAACGGTAAATAGAATCATCAAAAGAAATTAGGCAGACACCCCAACCCGATTCCCGCCCCATCATCTTCTTTTAGAATGCCTGTTGTTAATTTCACATTTTTTTAAATTGAAGATTACTTATTTCCAACGAAATGTTTATAAAATGTGCCTCATCCTTCCTGTTTTCCTCCTTTCTCCCTTCTTTCCATGCCCTCTGCTGCCAATCATGATGATTTATGCACAATTTCACTTTTAAAGCAAGCTGCATTCACAATATGCACGCCTCCGTCAGCCCCTTCGTAGCGGCTTCCAAAAACCAATGACCTCGCCTTTATTTAGAGGAGCAATATTTTGAATCCATTTTCTCTCGCTTGTGTGGATTTTCCTCTCTTCAGCATCATTAAAGCCTGACCTGACCAAGATGCCTGGTGTGCAAGGATGAAGGGTCAATTTTTCGTGTCCTTGCTCACTTGTGTCAGTAAATGTCAGTGGCATGATAGTGTATTCCTCTATGTGTGTTTGCATGCCTTTTTATACTTTGTATGTGTGTGGAAGGGAGGGGGGCGAACAATACAGGGGAAGAGTTTGGGTCCTGTATAATAGCTTGACATTAACTTTGCTTTTATACCCTTCAACTGTGACCTCAGGTAAGCTGGAGTCACGCTCTCGCTCTCTCTATATATATACGCGTGTGTGTGTGTGTTTGTGTGTGAATGCAGCCACGCTGACAACAGTAATGTTAAATTTAAGTGAGGCAAAGGTGAAAGTATCATGCAAGGTTTACTCCATATTTCAATCATGTTCTAAACTATGTTTGTCCAATGTGGCTTTCATTGAATTATTTTACAGGTGAAGGGTATTTACAGTAAAAGAGGCCATGAGATCTAATATTGGGCATTCATTGCGGATTTTTCTGTGTCCCGTTTTTATTGTAGTAACACGCATTGAGGTTGTTTATCTTCAACATGAAAAGTCAAAGTGGGATTTTAATGCTGTAGTTCCAACTAGTGTTTTTTTTCTTTCACATGAACACAGTAGGAAGGTTCGAAATTCAATAAGATAAGATGCGGGGTGTGCATAAGAGAAGACCTGACAATCTTGACACATTGGGAGCACATTTGCACAGAAATGTCAAATTGATGAAGCAAATGTGCTCCAACAATATTGTGATATAATATCTAGGTGTGCACACTTATGCAACCTTTTTGGCGTCCACTTTAATTTAGATCCTGTATTTTTTTCTGAATGTGACCAGCTAAGTTCCATATGTTTTCACTAGACAATGTTAAGTGTTTGCACAAGATAAAATTAGATCAAAGTGTACCAAAGTGCCAAGCCCAGATTTATACACCTAAATGTCGCAAAACATATCTAGTGGAGTCGTCCAGTTATTACATTGTGATCCTACAAAGTTATGGCAATATTTGAAAAGAACTACATGAGTAAAATGAATGACTTTCTAAAGAGGTAATATTTGGAATATTAGTGTTTAATGCACTTTTATCATACACTGTTATATGTTTGTTAATGAACAAGTAAAAAACGTGAAGTGGGCCTGAACGGCAGCACTCGCGTTTTCATTGTCTCCCCCCTTCTATGTATATAATTACTGGTATATATTTTCCGAGACCATCCAGGGTGCACAAATTACTCCTCCACTCGCCGTACAGCTCGGGACCCATAATACAGATGACATTTTCCCGTTGCTTCAAACAATGATGTGCACACAGCTAGTGCAACACTGCCATAGACAATTTAGGTTGTGAGTGTCTGTGAATGCAATTTACCTGACCAAATTCATACTGGTCGAGTAATCAATCGCTGATGTCAGTTTCGTGGGACTAAACCATCATTATGGGTGAGAAAGGGGCAGAAACGAAATTAAATTAAAATAATATAATTTAACAAATCAGAACAACAAGGACAAACTCATGGACATAAAATCATTGCCCCCCTCGTTTCTGACTTCACAATTTTGAACCCTGCAAAAAATGTGTTTGCTTCTCCATCCCCAGTTCTTGACAGAGAGATGTCAGAATCCACTGATGGCTGACCCGCACTGACTACATAACCAATGAAAGCACCACACAAATAAACACGCAACACCTGAAAGTTCTTCGTCAGTATTCCAAACTGTGCCTTTCACTCCTGCACTTCCTACTTAGACTGCACGTTATGTCAGTCACCTGTATGTGTGTGTACGTTTGTGTGTGTGTGGAGGGAGGTGAGATCCGACAGCTGTTCATCACCGATCTTCCTTCCTTTCCTGTGGACAGTTCACACTGTGCAGGTGTGCACCAGTTCTCCTCTATATGTCCTACCAGCTCACTCACACTCAACTCACACACACACACTATCACTGTTATGAGAGAAGGTGACAATGGAACAAGAAGACAGAAGATTGAAGGAAGTGTTTGAGTTTATTATCAAAACCGACTCGATCTAATCTATTCAATCCAGATTGCAAGTCATCTCTTTTACCAGAATTATGGTATAATGCAAATGAAATCTGTGGTGCAATTAAATATTTCAGCTTTTATGCCACTTTAGATCAGCCGAAATTTCATCCAAAGCATAAATTTGTCCACAAAAACACAAGTTTACACGCACACACACGCACACATGCACAGGCACACACACACACACCACAAATGCACACGCACACCTGCCTGTCTTTCCTGTGAGGGCAGAGTCAAGTGTTCCGCTGATGTTTTCCTGTCTTCATGAATATTAATGAATCACTTTCTCCATCAAAACACAATCTCATTTAAGCAGGACCTCTGTGAGAAAAAAAAATGGAGTGATCTCATGGAGTGATCTGCATGCGTGCCCACATAGAGGGAATATGTATATGGAGATATTCGGCTCCTACATGTGCCCTTTACAATATATTGTCAAGTGCTTTTTGACATGACTTGTTGATCGGCATGTTTAATCTCAAATGGATGCAATAAGGCTCCTATTACAGGAATAGAAAATACACTGCATCATTTTATGGCCTTTGACTATATTTCAAGTGTTTTTGCAAGATTAATGAAACAGGTGATATTAAACGCATGCACACACGCGCACACGCACACACACGCACACACACACGCAGCATTGTATATGGAAAAAGAAGAATCAGTGCTTAGTGCAAGTGGATTGTGAAAGTTGCTTGGCCAGTGTACTCAGATTTGTGGTCAATTAAGTTGGATTTAGTGGGCCCATCGTGAGATCCTCAGCGCCTTAGTGCATTTATATTGGACTGGGATTTTGCTAAGCCTCCTGCATTCTTCCCCAATTCCAACTTTCTTTCTCTGCTCTTTTCTCACTGTCCCCTGCACAATCTCTGCTGTAGTGCTTCCACTGGCCACACGGACAACAAGTCCTCGAACTTAAGGGCCGAAGGTCAATGACGTTATTTCCACTGCCCAGTATCCCTTTTCTGATTGGACATAGAGGCTGTGAATATTTCTAATACAAGAGCTGCATTAATAATTTTGCAATTACAACAATAATGTTCAGTTTTAATAGAGACAGCCAGAGAGGTATTTATGTGATTTATTATTGTGCTTCTAGTTTGCAATAATGTAGAAATGCATTGACTCGCGCTGTGTGCTGTTTCTAATATTTTGCCACGACACGTGCACATGCGTATCGATGTCTCATCGTAACAAAGGTGCATATAAGTTGAGCTGATATTGTGATGGCGTGACTCTCGCCGGAGCTCACTTTTAAGCTGCGGGAGGTTCTGAAGGCTTGTGTAATGAGGTTTCCTGCCACTGAGGGGATGAATGAATAATGAGTGAAAAGTATTGCTAAGCATCCTCCATCCGTGTCGGTAATGCAGAAATGGACCACTGTCGCTCCTGATGAGGAACTCTGGGAGAGATTGTGTGATACAAACTGACAGTGGAATTAGATTAGATAGCGTTCAAGAGCTTGACAATTGTCTTTGCAGAATATGAATTACACATTCCAACGAGAGCTTTGAATTGCCCAAGTAATCAGAGTAATGACTGTCAATGCTTGGTGTTGACCATTTTGCTGATGGCATTAATGAAATTGAAAAGAATAATGTATTAATTGCATATGTTTATCTTTTTGGTTTTTAGGAGGATTAACAAATTGTCTTTGCTGTGTGTGCTGCACTCGCTGAGCATTTGAGAGAGGGTAACTATATTTTTTGAGGGGGCAAAAATATGAATGTAGAGGGGACGTTAGTTGACACAGTTCAATGGCCATTGTGATATAACTAAATGAGACCAATATCAATCATCTCAAAACTTTTCTATCCTCAATTAATAATACAGCACAACTCAATTGATTTTCTCATCATAGTTTCAAGAGGGCAGGTACAAATGAACAACTGAGATAACTCCCCTTTCTAAGTGCGAAAACTCTACCCATGCACGCAATTACACTGAGCTTTGCGCTGGATTATGTTGGGCATGAAAATAGGGCCTAGTGTGTTGGACAGGAGGGATGAGTCTATCATTATATTACCATTCAGCCTTAGAAGAGGTCTAAGATCAGTTCTTGTTGCATATTTAAATAAACCAACTGTTTGAATTGGGCATCGATAAATAGTCTGAGCCACAGTGTACTTTGTCATTGCTGAATCTACTTGATACTTAGACTTAGGTCAAAGTTATTAAGAATTATCATTAACATACTTTAGCAATTTTCTTTGGTACTATATTGAAAGGATGAGTGCACTTTAATACTGCTCACAGTGAAACCCATGAAGGTATAGAGGATGCTTCCAAAAGTCAGTCTGCAGTGTGCTGGCACCAAGACCGACCGCGCTGACTGCTCGACCCCAACAGATGTAGCGGCCTCTGCAGTAATATGATACAAAGGTTGCTCCGTGAGCAAGTACAAACCAGCCTGCTGTATCGACAAAATGTCCATGTATTGCTCAATATAGCTGAGCAAAGTAGAGACAAAGGGCGTGCAAATACAAATTGCTGAATGGAGTCTCAAATCGCAAATAAGTCAAGTCATTCCAAGACCAGGTTGAAAGATGACAACGTAAACATTGTGGGGCACTCAGACAAAAATAGAAAGGAGTGCTGCAATCGCTACACGTAAACAAATACATTTTGTATGAGTTGATGGAGTCAAATGGGAATGTGAATGGTTGTCTGTCTCTACAATATACTACATGTCCTGAGATTGACTGGTGATGAGTCTAAACGGACGAACACACACGTCAAAAAATGTGTGCTCGGCTAAATATGCCACCGCTTTCCCCAGGAGCAAGTGCACATCTGTTCACCTTTCTGTCTCTATGTCCCTGTGTGGGAAGACTCAGTCACCTCGTGTATCCCCGGTGTCCAATCAGTACGGTTGACCCACTCACACGGTGGCAGCACCTGGTGTCACATGACCACATATAATTGGACGGTTACTGCATGTCCGTACTGAGCGGTGTAGCGATGGCACATTTTTAATGCAGGACTTTACACAAACAATTGTTTACTGACAAAGGCCAAGTAGAAAAAAAATGTCAGCTCTAACAAATAATTATGTTCAAACTTTGTAAAAATCTAGTTTAAGATTTAGAAGTGGAATTCAGGTCTCATGCAGTATGAGGTCCTCTGCCAGGGCTGATGGACAGCTCATCCAAGGTCATGCCAACTGAGCCCAACTTGGCCTCACAACAGAACCATGTCCAACTTGGTTCAACTTTGAGGCTGAGAAGTATTTTTTGACGGCCTTTTGTTTGTCAATTAACTACACAGCTTAGTATCCAGAAAACATTGTGCAATGTATATGAAAATATTAGGAGCAATTTTAAACTTTCCATTGCCAAATTTGACCTAATAACAAGTGAGAGGTCCAGCCTCCAATATAAAATGTATTTCAAACTCTTTAAAATCCCTCAATATGGTCCACTGCAGTTGTAAACCACTGCCAATTAAATCCATAATAATAAACCTTCTGTTAAAATGAATACCTCTGACGGCGTCAATTAAAACTGAGCCCCATCTTTTTTTGATACAGCTCTTCTCTAGGGTCTCCTAGGGTTATGCAGCGGTTCCTAATTTGCAATGATACTTATGATAGTGGTATGAATGGAATGTCAATGTTATACTAAGTATTAGTAATGACATTAGCTTGTGCTAGCCTTGTGAAATATACTTATACTGACCCCTCACCTGTGTGTGTGTGTGTGTTTATGTTTATGATGGAGAGGCTGCTGTTTTTGTTTTGTTTTGTTTTTTTCACCTCATTGCATCACACAATAAGTGACTTAGCATTGAACTCCAGCACACGCACGCACACAGGCATCTGCCAAGTCTCGGCTCAAACTTGCCGAGAATTTATGTACAAATAATTACTTTTTAATAGCCACTAATGTGATTTCCTGCCAAAGAAATATTCAAATGTATCTCAGGCAGTCCGGTATATTATGTGCCTGGAGCTATGAAGGCGACATAGGGGAGACCGCGCTGGGAAGACAGATTATTGTTTGTGTTGTAACAATAATTATTTCTCAAGCACTGTCATCTGCATGGAGAAAATGGAAGATCATGCATTTCCCTCCTTTATTTTGTGGCTTTGTCCTGCTTGATGCAGACACTTGAGTTTCTTCAAGCAAAGCGTCAAGCAATCTTTTTATATCTTCATTTACAATACCATCTGTGAATGGGAGAGTTTTTTGGGTTTTTGTTCAATGAAACCAAATGTGCCCCAGAGAATTGGTTAACCTTGTTTGAAGCATTTATTTTAAGCTAAGAATGAGTGGATATGAAATCAGTTTTATTGTAATGAATTCACTTTATTAACTCACTTTATGATTTTATATTTAATTCATTGTTTATTCACTGTAGAGAATTTTATTTTAAAAACTTGCATCTAGTATCAGAGTTCCTTTGATACATACCAACGTGATCAGGAAAATAAATTAAGTTGACCACTGCGTACTGAAACGTTAATATTTATAATAAATTCTTTTTTTTTTTTTATTATACAGTTTACAGGCCTCCCTTATGGTCCAGTGGTTAGGATGCGGAGCTTTCACCGCCTGCGACATGGGTTCGATTCCCGGTCAGGGAACCATATGTAGCTAATGTCACTATGTCAGTGCCGGTCCCAAGCCCGGGTAAATGCAGAGTGTTGCGTCAGGAAGGGCATCTGACGTAAAAACTGTGCCAAACACTTCTCACGCGAATCATCTGGACAAAAAACGGGTGTTTTGCTGTGGCGAACCCTTCGGAAAAAGCCGAAAGGAGCCACCATCACAGTTTACAGGCCTCCATAAATTTTTAGATGTTTACGTACTGAAATTATACTATTTATTATAAATAAAAAATCTTGGGAATTATACAGTTTACAGGCCTCCATCAACTTTTAGATGTTTGCCAGATGTTTGCAAACGGTTTTAATGGTCAAAAGGTTTTTCTCATAGCAATACAATTTTGAACATGTTAAAAATTTGATGGCCACAACAAAAGCGTTCGGAGTGTCTTAAAAACCTTGAACGAATCCCAGACACCAAAACAAAACACATTTACGATGTTAACTAACACCCGTATTTTTGAGTCAATTTGTCTTTTGCAAAATATTTATTGACAAACTATAGACACAAACCTATTTGTTTATTTAAATATGGTGCAAATCACTGATTTGACCCCTGGGGTCGAACTTAACCCCGGGGAGTCAAACCGCTCGGTGTGCTTTGAATGTGTGTGTGTGTGTGTGTGGCATCAGCCAAATCGCCACTCTGTCGTTTATATGCAAACAAATTACAGCACGTTGCTGCGGTACTATCAAGAAGCTCACAGAGAGACAATAAAAGACCCAAAAAGGGATAAGAGTTCCTGACAAATAAGTAGAGAAGAAGAATACAATGACTCACTTATTGTCATTCTTATTTTCACTCCTCTTCTTCCTCCATTTGTCTGTCAGAGCTGTGTAGCACATCAAAACTGTCGAATTTTGTGATCATGTGTCAAGGGACAGATTAGTGCGTATCTGCGTGCGTTTGTTTGTGTGCATGTGTGTTCAGGTAGATGTGAGTCTGTATGACAAGCTGATAATAGGACTGGCTTTCGGCCACACAACCTACCTGGAAACACATGCCTCATGAGAACACACACACACACACACACACACACATTGTGTCTTATCACAATGGCAGCCTAGCCAAGAGGAGTCAGATCACTTACAGTCACGGATCGGCACACAGACTAGACACACAACACACACACACTTACACACGCACGCACACACGCGCACACACACACAGAGCCACCATAACTGTGATGTCGGTGGCTCACTAAAGATGATCCTTTCGAATCATCCTCTGACCTCACTGATGCTATCAGACCAATGAGCCACCTTCTGGCTGTCTAGATGGTAAACTGTCTTTTTGCCATTTCAGAGGATCGAATAAATGCACGGGGGGGCATATGATGTTTTCCGCAGCTTTATATGAGGCAAAGAAAGAAAACATAAGATAAGACAAAGAAACAGAAACAAGGAAAAAAAAATGACGATTGGGTCAAAATTGGTTTAAGGGCTTAATTTTCAAAACATTTTTCAAATATTTTCCCTTTTTTTAACCACCATACCTTTCTAACCTCTATGTTCACTTTTGTTGCACATTTGTCCCTTTAGTTCATCGTCATTGTTCTTTTTTTAGGCTTTCTCCAATTTGTCTTCATGTACACTTTTTTATATCACACTTTCATTTCTTCTCACAACCTCATGCTAATGATTCATGCTGCACCCGTGATAGTGATAGGAAGCCCCTGGCACACTCACATATTGCACGCATTCATCACTGCCACAATTCCAATTCTACTTTGTAATACAGCCACACACATGTATTGGCATGCCTTTGGTCATGCACGTTTGACGTAAGGAAACATTATTATCGTGAAAGTAAGATGGACAAATAGCATTTATTGCCACTAATTACAGTCACTGTATTTAAATCAGTGCTATCAAGGCAACTAGTGTCTCAGTCTACAAGATTGATCTACAGTCTATTTTATCCGAAAAGAAAGTGTAACAAAAAAAGTGGGAAAAAAGTTACTGAAGGCTTTCTGATGGATGACAATGTGGACTGAGGGCTCCCTGTCGGGATTAAACACTGATTTCGCTTTTAGGCTCACTCCCCGAGTCAACTTTTTTCGTACTGTAGTTTTGTTGCCTTATATTTGTCTTGGAGTTCTCTGGGAATAGAGAATAATCACCCCCCCCCTTAAAGCAGTTTAAAACACACATAAAGGCAAGATTTGTCTTGACTGATTATTGATACCAAAGTGGCTATACTGAGCAACAACCTAATTACATGAAGTCAATTAATTACTTCCCTCACTTGCCCTGTTTTCGGCCAGGAGATGGTCTTGATACCTCTCGTTCCCCTTAGCTAAAATCAATAGGAACAACAACAGTTTCTCTCTTTCCGTTACAAGTGTCTTGGGAGTTAATTTGTTGTCAAAAAGCACTTGGATGAGAGGGAGACGATATAATGTGTCCTTTGAGGATGCTCGGCGAGAAAGCCTGCTAACCGCAGCAGCTTTTAAACCTGACAGAGTATTCAATGAAGTAAGTGATGACTAGCATGAAAGCCTCCTCTTTGTCCACCCGCAACTTACATTTACATCACCGTGACATGACCATGAACTGTGCAACCCCAAAAGTTACAAGGCAGCGTTCCCTCATTTTTTTAATGCAGAAAAGTTTCAGGATGTACAGCCCTCCTTATAAATTATACGCCGTAGCAGCACAAATATTCAAATTTTATTTACATTTTCTAGTGGTCTGTCCTTCATAATTTATTGGGAAAAAACTTTTATCATTATCCACATTATAATTTGTGTGATTTGAGTAAGGCTTGCTATGTTGACTTGTGTATCTGATTGTTGCCTTTTTGTTTTTTGTCATTCCATAAGAAGCCGCTCCTGTATTGCCTCTGCCTCCTGCACAAACTCAATTCACAGTGTGAGCTGACAAATATATCATTTTTGTAAACAGTTCAACCTTGGTAGTGGTCTTTGTCTGTGTTGATATGTCACAAACTTTGGTGTCACAACGCAACACAATGCAAATTCCATTGGCCAGCCTTTAACGGTCTTTGACATCATCAGGCAAGGACAGGTCGATACTAATCAAGTCAGAGTGGGGACATGGAATATGATTACTGTATCCTCCTCCCAAACAATATATTCTTATTAAAAGTTTAGACAAGGGGAAGGAGAATCGGACTGTTTGCTGGAATAAAAACTTTGACGTCAGCAGTGAGGTTGCTCATGATGTTAAGAAACTGCAGACAAAAAGAAAGAGAACACAAAAATGCACACTGTTCTTATCTTATTGGTAGAGAGTCAAAAGTACAAAGAAAAGGTGACAGCTTGACGTGAAACAAATAGGAATATATGAAGACACAGAATGATGCCCGGACCTAAACTAAATTTATACACAAGATTAAAAATTCTTAGAACAAGCACAAATAAATGAAAACTGAAGAAAAAAAAAAAAAAAGAGCACAGAGGCAGAGAACATACAGTATAGTTATCAAATATTCAAACCCTATCTTTATGTACAGCACCAGTGAAAATGAGTTTTACTTCAGCATTTTTGTGTCATATTTGTGTTATATTTGTGTGTGCTTGCGTTGTGCTCGCTCCTGTTAATTGAAAATATTACAGCGAGTCGCACGTTTCATTTAATGATGTTAAAGATCATGTATACAAGCCAGGCAAAGTGCAGACAATGTGTGCTGCTCCACCATGACGCGCAATCTACGATCCACTCCCACAACCATTGTAAGCAAATATATGAGTGGCAAATCATTGTGATAGTTGAAAGCACGACCTGCTCACAGCTGCTCTTCTCAGAATTTACTCACATCATTTCGATGCATTAAGACACACACTCACACACGTGCATGCACACACACACACACACACACACACACACATGCGCAGGGCCGTGGTGCAGCAGCTGCGATCTCTGCAGTAAACTCTGTCAGTCTGCAGGGGCTGCAGTCAATTATAAACACATTAGATTTTGTTTCCCATAATGCAGAACGACAGAAATACCTGCAATATAGCGCAGAGTCTCATGCACGCAGTTCCCTCTTCCACAAATGTGCACTTACAGGCCACTTAAATAGGGATACCTTTTCAAATTCTTGTATTATTGTAAAAAAATTTAAATGTAACTGGTGCTTCAAATTCTAGCTGATTTTTTTTAAACTGGAGTACAAACAGTGCATACTAATTTGTGCATTTTCAAAGACTGTAAAGAAACAACAATGAATTGATTCATCAATTATTCTATTTTCCTATCCATATATAAATGGAAAATCAACTTCACTTTTATACCACTTAACTTTTAAACCTGATCAATATATCAAATATCATTTCAATGTGTTAAACTCGGGAGCGATTTGTGTTTAAATCCCTTTTGTTAAAATAGTCATTATAATTTGATAGTAGTACAGTACCAATATGATCTGTGAAAAGAGAAATCATCCATCTCTGGCCTAATTTTGTGCATTTTAATTTGGGGTACAAAAAACAACTAAAATCAAAGAGAGAGAGGGTGTGACTTTGGAAAACTCCACCCTGAACACCATTTTAGGGCCCTATCTCGATGACTGGCGCAAATCCAGCACTGCACTTAGCACAAGGAGCCGGGCCGGAATTTAGCAGAAAGAGTGATCTGCACCACCGTGGATGTGAAAAATACAAAATGTACTTGAATATGATGACGTAAAGATGTTCTCAGACCTCATGCCATTGAAAATGTTACAGCGAGATAACATAAATCCTTCATGTGACCGCTGGGCCATCATTTCTTGACAGTCTTGTAGCCCTTTAGTATTTTATTTAAAACCATGCAAAATGAGGTAAATGATGCTCGTGGAATGCAACGGGCTACGACAGTAGAGCTAGATACTCCTCTGTTACAGAAAGACAGAAGAAAAGAGAACAAAATCATAAAGACAGTTTCTTGCAATACACTTGGGGTAGGCAGACTTTTTGATACAAATAAAGACTGACTTGACAATTGAGAAATTCACAGCCAGGGTTAAAAAAGAAAACTCAATTTGTTGAAGAGCCCTCTTGTACAAATCACAAGCATGCACTTTCAATTCCCAGCAGTCGTGTTGCGTTTAATGCTACCAAAGTATCAGAGCTCCGCACTAGACGGACAAAACCGTAACTGACAGACAAGACGAACAGAGAAGAATGTCTTTGTATTACTTCATACTTTCATCCATAAAAACACTCAAGGAGCTTTTCAACGGGGAGCTGCACGGAGGCGCCCGGCATGAAGAGGTGTAGGCGACAAGCTTCTTTGAGTATTAAGCACGTGTAACGTGAAGCATACACCCACTGGCCACAACGTTGGCTACGCAGTAGTCATGCTCACTTTTGATTGACACTGTTGTTCATTGGATCGCTCGGCCTGTAAGTGTTCTTCACACTCTATGAACATTTACACTCATTATGACTTCACTATTGGGTTCACGTAGGTCAATTGTAGACTATGATGTGTTTCATTCTTTATTTGGAGTCCATTATGTAAATTGTTGAATATATTGGAATCATTTAGACATACACATTGAGTTGAAAATTAATCTGGTGTTAGAACAGATACTCAAGCAGTGGTATAGCCGCTTAAATTGATATAGTTTGCTCTGAGCCGTCTGTTGTAGATTTGAGGTCAGATTTGTGTTTATCTGCACAAAACACAACTGTTGGATAAAAGCTGATCACAAAGTTTTAGCAAATGAGAAAAAGATAGAAGTTGTACACTGTTCAAGTGTAAGATACTGCTAGATGTCAGTGTAACCTTTGTACAGCTCTGGTATTGATCTTTTTTCTGTCATTTTCAATAAAAATGCTACTCTGTCACTTGGAGAGGGAGCAACTACACACGAAGATGATGAAATAAGAATCATTTTTACTGGTGGCGTACATAATGATAGGGTTGGAGTATTCGAGGTGGGAATGTTTTGATAACGGGGATGGTAAAGAGGAATGGAAGAGACAGGCAAAGAAAGTTCAATGTTAAATTTGTTTAAAAAAAAAAGAAAAAAGAATAACACCACAGTACCACCAAAACAGCCTGGAGAGGTGCCAGTTCACATTTTTCGCACCTTATTTTTAAGCCTCCTTTTGGGCAAAGCAAACGAGCCACACATTTCCATTCGGTTCATAATTAATCCATACGGAGTCACAACTCTGCATTACATTTGTTCTTTTTTTTTTTTTTTTTTTCTCCCAGATCATAAAAACTTGTATTATTTTTATTATTCAAACAGAGCATTTGTAATATAGTTTTAAGTTAAATATCAGTGTACATATTACAAATAAGCCAACAATTGTTTTGGTTAAAATGACCCAAAGGTCAGCCTGACATAAGATTACAATCAACCAACACTTAGGAATCTTGACTATTTGTGTGACGTTAATGTCATATTCGATCCATGTTCTTAACAGACAAACCTGTTCATTATGTCGTTGATACAGAAAACACAAAAAGAGAGCCAAACCTTTTAATGAGCCTCCTTATATCACGTGACGGTAAAATGTCTCTCTTTTTTCCCCCATCAATACTCATTCCCCTTCAGGCAGAAAGAAATGATGGTGACCTTTACCCCGCTGAAGGTGGGACATCATTCATGATTGTCCACATGACAAGGCACTCAAAATGCTGCGCTTTGCAAACATCTCACTTCCACGCCATCATGACTCATTTATTCGCATCACAAAAGGACATGTACCTGTGTGGCCGTGAATATATTTTGAAATATTTGGAGCATCATTTAAACGGGCACCCTTTTTAGTTTAAAGGCCATATGAGATTCTTGTCCCCCTCCACCCACCCCAAAAAAAATAAAGGAGTTGCCCCAACAAAGGTCATTAGAAAGAAACTGAAATAGAATACACACTTAAAATGTATTAAAAGCAGACAAATACGACAACATCACCGGTTATAATATGTAATATAATATGTAGTGGGAAGCCCAGCTAAAGATAGAGGAAATAATATTGAGCCAGACATGTGTGACAGAATCTGAAAAAGAGCCTATGGTGGGAGAATAAGAGAGCAAGAGAGATGCTAAAGGGAATATCTGAGTGATACTCATTAAAAGCGATTATTAAAGCAGCAACAGTGAAGAGCAGCATTCATGCGTAGAAGCAACATCCCAAATGTGTCTCTTGAAGCGTGTGCGTGCGTGTGTGCGCGCTCGGGCGTGTGTCGCCGCCATCACCAGATAAATGCTGTAGTATTACAAATCCAGTGTGCTACATGTGGATAAAACATTGGAAAATACATATATGTTCATTTTGTTTCCCTTGTCAATCACTTTTTTTGGTTCTTTTATCACAAACAATTTTTTAATTTTAGGTTATATTACCTGATGAATTTAAATTTATAAAAAAAAAAAACATAATTTGCCATTAAGATCTTGGTAATAACAGAAAAAAGTCAATTTACAAAATCACCAAATTCATGTGTGATTTATTGATTTGGGCAGGTTGCACTTAAAGTGCAGTCATGGAGATCAATTTACTCGTGCTGCAAGCGTTGCACTTCTCCGCCTCAGGAGAGTTGAGGGAACGCTTTGTTTTTGTGTTATTTCTATATATTGTTGTTGGAGTGCAGGAGATGGACTCAAATTCCTGCCGCTGGGTGTTTTTTCTTTCATGTCTGTATGAAAAAAACAGCATCAGTTTTGTACAACATGCTTTAGGCAATGCCTTAAGACATGGACGTGGATCTGAGATGCGGCAAGTGCTACGCCGCCTGTGTTTTAGTCAAACAAAGCTTCAAATTGTTGTTTAACATCTCTTTTTTTTGGTGAGCAGACTGATGAAGAACATTGAGCAAACAAATCATTTCAGTTATCCCAATTAATCCTCGAGTTGAGAAATCACATAAATCGTACTACCCGTGATTTATTTGTGGTAATGTTTTTTTTAAACCCAAATTCAAAACAAAATAGAATAACTTTAATAATTGCAAACCTTTTGCATGTGTTTACATTGTATGAATGAGTAAAATAGATGTCTAGCTTCTTGTTATCCGTGTCTCCCAATATAGTTCACCAATCCAAATAGATTACTAGCATGGGATGTCTTCTCTCCATTTGACTTTCCTCATCTCTTAACAACCAAAGGACAAGACAGACTTTTATCCATCAAGATCATAATCCCACTTCTTCTGTACATAATCTCTCTCTCCACACTGCTGCCATTTACTCTTCATCATTGCTTCTCTTCCTCAGCCTTTCAATTGACCCCTCACACACGTTTGACTTTCCACTGATGGTGGTTAACTCGCTCAAGCGATCACGGCACACGCTGGCTTGATGGCAAGCTCACAGTGTTTGCCGTTAACTAATTGCTTAACAGGATGGGAGAGAACAAGGAGCTGTTTTGAATTAAATACCAGGGGAGAGAAAAAGTCAGGAAATAATGTTGAATAGGAGACACACGTTGTGTCATGTGTTTCAATGGAGAAAAAAAGAAGTTGAAAATGTCTGGATGTATACTGAGCCCTTATTTCACCCCATATATTTATCGAACTTTAAATCGTGTTACCAGGTCACCATGGCCACGGCAGAAAGTTTTCTCCTTAGTTCAAACCAACGTATCATTCATATCATTGAAAATCAGTTAACAAATTGCCAGATAAGTGTACGAACCCTCTTGGTAAAGGAGTCAGAGAACTCTTTTACATTTCCCAAGATTCTATTTTCTTATTGGCACTTAGTGCTCACGTCACCACCATATGACTTCAACAGCTTAGTCACTGATTGATGGTTCGCCGTAAAAGCTCATTTCGCCTGGAGCAGCCAAATTCAAGATGATAGGAAGAGGGGATTTAAGACCATTATTCTCTTACAAGGCTTGGAAATGAATGTAGGGAGTTGTGTAAATGTGTCCTGGTCTCAAGTTTGCCATTTGTCTAAGCTATAACTGCTCAATATTTATGCTAGATATTTATGGGTCTATATCTACTGTGTGTGCGTGCGTGTGAGTTATCATTTTATATTCTGATGAACTCAGATTTTAACAAGATGTCTACTGAAGTAAATTTAAAGTTAGTTCAATGGTTTAGTTTTTGTTAAATGCATTTAGTCAAACATGAGTGCACAGTGTGCAGGCGCCACATCGCAGGGATTGAGCATGTTAGACTAGGCCGCTTTAGCGACTTAGGTGACTTGAGCTAGGCTGTTGTGTCGCTGTGACTTTTCCTTTTGGCTCTTCATCGTCTTACTGAATTTATTTCCAACCTTACACACTTACAAGTTGTCAACAGTCAAGACTGTGGAGTCCAACATGGATGGAAAGATAACAGAGCCGAATTCCTTTGTGGGCGTGGTCGAGACTGTCTGAGTAGGAAGTTTTTCTTTTCTTTTTTTTAAAATACCAATTATTGTAGATCATCTTCGGCATCTGGCAGCAAAAGGCTTTACGGCTGTCTTGCGATCCATCAAATAATTTAATATTCAGAGTTCTGGTTCTATATCTACTGTGTGTACAGTATTGCAAGCACTACAGAAACTACAGAAACCAGTGGAAGTTCAGTTGGTGCTTTTTTTCTTTTTATATGATACAACAAATGGGCATTCTCATATTAACGACGTTTTGTGAAATGTATTATCACATCTATATCATTTGAAATACCTTGTCTGCATTTGGATGAATACATTTTCAACATGAAGCCCATTTATTTAATATGCTGCCAAGGACATGGAGTCACTCAAATATTAATTTTTTGAAAGAAACATTGGAGCATACAGTACATATTGCATTCAATAAAGTTTGCTACATGATACATGAATCAAGGTGACTCATTGACTAGAAGAATCAAAAGGAAAGTAAAAAAAATATAAACATAAATCAAATTATTAAATGTAAAAATATCTATTTTATAGGGTTTTTTTTGTTTCTGCTTATTGTATATTATTTCATTTATTTTTTATATTCAGATTCTACTGATGTAGAATTTACAGTTTTTATTCGCTGGGAATAAAATAATGAAATATTTGCCTGTTTGTGTACTTTATTCCTATCCGTGGAAGACCTTTAGGACAAATCCAATAGACGTGTATGTCCTATACATCACGCATCACCACATGGAAATTTATATGGGTTTGTGTGTTTGTTTTTAATCAGGAAATATTGCATAAATCATCAGTGACTGGACACAGCTTCTTATTCTTGGACACACTTTTGCAAGCCTAAAAAAGAATCATACAACAACAAAAGCTTTTGTGCACAATATGATGGTCAACGGAATAGAAAACAGCAAAGTCATGTGATCGCCTCCAAACGCAAACACGCACAAAACACGTACATGCACACACCCTCTTCCTCTTCCCCTCGTCCATCCCCATTTCTCTGCCCAAAAGGTTAGTAAATGTCAGATGGGAGTTGTCATCATCTTCAATGGCATCATCTTTCTTCATAGAAACACTCTGTCTCAATGAGCATCTTTGTGTGTGTGTGTGTGTGTGTGTGTGTGTGTGTGTGTGTGTGTGTGTGTGTGTGTGTGTGTGTGTGTGTGTGTGTGTGGCAAATGGAAGGGAATAAAAACTGACCAGGATGAAATTGGACAGCATATTGAAAAGGGGCACGAAACATGCATTCACTGTATGCGTCTTCATTTTGTTAGGGAAAGCCAGAGCACACAAACTTTGGCAAACAAAATTGCTGAAGCTTCCACTGTGTTATCCAGTAATACACACACACACACACACACACACACACACACACACACACACACACACACACACACACACACACACACACACACACACACACACACGCACACTGTGGGCTGCATCTTCACTATATTTTATGACTAATAGAAGGAACAAACCTTTGTGGCGATGACAAATCTCGACACAGCGACATTTTTACGAGCCCTAAAGAGCCCCTTGACAAACGATTGGACTGTTATCCTAATATTGTAATGTTGCAGGTTATTGTAATGGTGTGTGTGCAAACAAGCCTAAGCACCGAAAACAAATCAACAATTTGTACACACAAGCAAGCCAATGTCATGTTTTATGTACTTTAAATGCAGCATGTGGGTGGAATGGTGAAAAATATGACAGATGATGAGCGTTCAGTTAAACTATTCAAGGCTGTCCAAGGCTTTGCGGGTGGAATGGTGAAAAATATGACGGATGATGAGTGTTCAGTTGAACAATTCAAGGCTGTCCAAGGCTTTGCTAACTTTGTGCAAGGGCGGTTTTACATTCTACATGAAATTCTTTTATACTTTAAAGTATGCAGTTTTTCTGTTGCTTCTTGAAAAACTGGGCACTTGTTTTTGTCACGAGCCACTTTGTAGTTCAAGCTTACCTCAGAAGGTTGTTATGATGGTGAAACTAAATAAATTGTCTCATTGTATATACACAGCAAAATCAATTATTGTTCATGTTATGGTAAAATAGGATAACAAAAAAAAAATCTTGCAAAATCTGTTATTTGATTCCATTTTGGTGGAGATTTTTACACAAGATATGCTTTCTCAAGCCGCATAAAATGATGCGCTGGGCGGGACTGGCCCGCGGGTCTTGACTTCTCAGACACCTGTGTTGCATAATGATAATAACAAGCCTGATAGCTGAAGCCACCCGCCATTGTGCTTTTTACAGATTCTAGGAAGCATAAAATTGTGAATTCTGGGAGCGGAGCGCCCTAATATTTAGATAAGGCACTATGAGTTCTTTTGGGTCCTTTGGTGCCTGACCATTTCGTGCTTTCTAGGAGAGGAGAATGATTTAAAATTTCAATCTAGATATTGCGAGACGCCACTACTGCAGTGCTATCATCTCTTCTTCTAATCCTAACCAGCTTGGGACCAGCTCTGTAGAAACCTCATATGTTTTCTTTCTTTTTTTCATTTTTATTTACCTGTCTTTGTCTTATTCCATTTGTGTGCGGCATAACAAGAAAAAGCTGATTCACCGTGTTTGCTTTGAACTTTGGACATCGCTAATTGACGGTTAAGTTGCTTCTTCACTGGCTCAATAGTTAGAAAGGTCTGAAAACGTAGACTGACTCCATCATGTTTATGCTTTCCAAGTCTGCTTTAAGGCACGGCGTCCCACATGCTTCATCATCCTCTCATAAGTCTTAAAGGAGTGTACATGTCTCACACCTTTTCTGTGCTCTTCTCATCCATAATCCCCTAATGGCCACGTGCTGTTATTTCCCTCGAGGCCTGGCGGGCCAGACACTGTTGTGGGAATACATTAAATTCAAGAGTTGTTGACGCACGCTTAACAGAAAGCAATAACCTGTGCGGGGGTCATTTCTTCCCCCTTTCCTTTCATTTTCTGAGGTTGCAACCGAATTGCCTTTCAGACCGCGCATGATTATGTTGCGTTTAGCATGGGAATTATGAGAACCATCTTGAGAAGATTAAAACCTGCCAGTGGGGAGAGAAAATAAGGGTCAAATGGGAGGAAGAGAAGCGCCGAGAGTGATGAGCGTGACATGTAGCTTTACTGTTTTAATAACACCTTTTCTTGTACCTTTTGTAGGGTGAACTCCAATGATGATTGACAGTGTTTATTCCAGGTATCAATCCCGTCCGTAGCCTACAGCCTAAACAATGATCGCTGGCTGTTTAAGACAAAACAGGAGAAGCTTTACAAACATTTTGTCGCCTCATTCTCAGGTGTGTTGTTGGCAGAATATGTTTTATAATAAGAGGACCACTTCCCTCCCTGGCCACCATTTAAAAACCTTTGGAAGATCACAAACTGTATTGTACAGAACGTCGAGCAACTTGCGGGGCCCCGCACTGAGCCATACCATAATAACCAAGGAAAATAAAACATAAGTTGACTCAGTCGTTTCCTTTTTTTATAGTCTGTACTGAGAGGAAATCTCATCGTCCTTGTAAGGGGATGCTAAATCCCAAAAGCCAAAGTCACACACCTTTTACAGGTAATTGCCGTTACTTTGTTGTAATAAACCCAAGTGTTGAGCAAAAGATGGTCAAAAAAATTTTTTTTGCTGAAATGTCCAAATTCCTAGATACATTTGCTGTTGTTATGCTAATTGCACCATATTTATCATGAAAATCAGAGTATCATGAACAGCTTCTAAATCCTCTACGTATTCTGAAATGATATTTTTGATGATCCAAATACAAACAAAAATTAAAAAACTATATGCATACCACCAGCTGTGGCAAACCAAGTAGACCTGCATCTATTTTTTTTCTTTTATTAATTTAATTAAAAAAAAAATATTATTTTGATAAAGCTTCCCATCCGTACTTACCAGCAGCCTGAGCAAATGCTTGGTATATTTAGTTCACCTCATTAAACTCAGTTAACTGTGACATATTGATTTGCATGAATCCGAATTAGACGTAAAGCGTTTCCAAGAGAGCAGCTCACGTCAGTTCATTAAGGAGGCGCTGTCACTTTGTTACCCGGGCAACAGGCTGGGATCGATGTGTAATGTGCTTTTTGTTTATTGGAGGTACGGGAGCAAAGACACACTCGGCTAATTGAGCTCTCCCAATTATGCTCGAGGTCTTGCGCTCAGCTGGCGCAGTGGCAGGACAAGACATTTTGTTTGCCACACCTACCCGCTCATTTACATGATCACTCTCAGAAAGAAATCTAACTAACAGCAGCAATTGTCGAAAACACAGTTGCCATTCCTGTAGATCACTTTTTAACAAACCTGCCTTATTCAAATGTGTTCTTCAAGTCAGCAAAATCACTGCTGTGTTCTGACATCACTTTGTCTCAGACCAAAACCTATAGGGATACATTTGTCTAAAACCCCACTAATGACGATTGACTAATATGACATGTAATATTACATGTTTTCACTTTAATTATATGTATGATATTGTGTCTGTGACAGGTGCTATATAAATAAAGTTTCTTAACTAATAGTATGTCATCAATGTTGATAATGAGTATCCCAAGGGCTGGGAGCGCAACCTTTCGCAACACTTCTGTTTCTCGGCGCGCACGCACGCAGGCACGCAGGCACGCAGGCACGCATGCGCACACACACACACACACACACACACACACACACACACACACACACACACACACACACACACACACGCACACACGCACACACACACACATGCACACACACACACTACTGGTCCAAATACCACTCTGGCGTGGCATTACTTGTAAACACAAGCAAGTAATTAATTCGCGATGAGTAATGTCTGTGCATTGCATAAACAGGTCATTTGCTCTTTTAGATAATGCCAAAATTGAAGAAAAAGAAGGCACATTTCTGTTGTATGAATATTATACATGTTATGATATAGTTCATTGATGCACTAATAACTCAACAATATTAATATGTTTGTTACATTAGATCAAGATAAAAGTAACTTTTTTCAATGATTGTATTTTTTTTATTCCAGATCTGCTTTTGTTTTTTTCATAGCACATCAGATTTGTAATATAAATAATAATAAGAATGATAATGATTTGTAATATATTTTGTAATTGAATTGGATTAAAAATTGGGATTTTGGGGGGGGGGCATCATAGCTATAAATTACAATGCCTGCAAATAATTCATGATTCCTGTGTATACGTCAAATCTAGAAGCAGCCAATCAATATTTTAAAAAGCTCAAAAGTTAAGAAAAAAATCATTATTTTTTTTTTTAAATGGGTCTCAAAATACATTTAGGGACACATAAAACCGTCTCTGATTCAAATTTTCCGTTGACCAGTGTAATCAACCAAATAAAGGAGACATTTTATCCATCCATCCAGCTCTCAATGCATCAGTCTACTATCCATCGAGCTACCACCAATCTTTTCAACATCCAACTACATATCCATCCACCTATCCACCCACATCTACATCCATTGACTATTAAGCCATCCATCACGCCATCAATCCAACTATCATCCATTACTCCTTCCATCCACCCATCATTGACAATCGAGCCACCAATTTGTCATCCACCTAAAAACTTCAGACCCAGTCCAACATTCCACCCAAATTATAGGCTAAAATGGAACTGTAAATGTTAAAATAGTGTTCCAACAAATGATCATCGCTGACAACGACAGACTTTAGAGACTATCTTTTTGGTGCCTGGAGTTCTTGCACTAAAAAGGAACGATTGTGTCCAAATGGAAACATACCAGAATGTCAAATCGGAGGTGTGTCACTGCAGCTGACCTGAATGTGTACTGTAGATTGTGTGTTATGAGCTGAGGTGACGAGGGAGTTCAGACGAGCGAGCGGAGCACAGAG
This sequence comes from Syngnathus leptorhynchus, assembly GCF_054491065.1. NCBI lineage: Eukaryota > Metazoa > Chordata > Actinopteri > Syngnathiformes > Syngnathidae > Syngnathus > Syngnathus leptorhynchus. The sequence continues at coordinate 6,603,251 of NC_141200.1, read as the reverse complement.
TTACAGAAAGACAGAAGACAGAGCAAAGAAAAGAAGATAATGAACACGGACAGCTTATTTCCAGCAGTGATGTTCAGAGGAGAGCACACTCTGTATGTGGCTGAGGGGTTTCATGTTTGGATTTAATAATACAAAGATTCTCTCGGCAGCTCTGGACCAAATCTCATTGTAAATGACTTCATGCATCGTCACATGCCTTTCTTTACCCGGGAAGGGAACATGCAAACTTGACATTAAGATTCCTGGATGATCACAATTGTTGTTCACTATTAAGTTATGTACAAGGAGATCGTTTATTCTGGTGATGTGAATTCCCCGTAGTGGACTGGTGGTTAACATCAACTTAAAAAATATATGACCCGCTGTATAGCCCTCACAGTTTTTATAAAGTCAAAATACATCGTTGTTAGTCACCTAACTGTTATAAGTGTTTGTGCACACATGTGCAACCATTTGAGCATCTTATTTTTACTTCCCCTCTTCAAAAGGTAAAAAATTATACCTTTAAATATGATGAGTTGTAAGTCACGTTAAAAAAGGGCTTCAAAATGATTTGGATCTTTCTATCATTTACTTGTATCACAGAAAGCTTGCATTTGAAGAGGCGTGTGTAAACTTTTTATATCCATTGTAAATAAAAATTTCCAGGGTAGTGGTGTGGTAATGGAACTTCAGCAGAGTCCTTTATCCCGTGTCCTTGCCTCGTACAGATTAGGAAAGCTGCGGATGAGGCCCATATGGCATCTCTACAGGAGAGGCAGGTAAACTCTTGGAACAGGTGACTTGAGCCACATGAATCCAGCGGGAAAAACAGCACTAAATATTTTTCACCACCACCTGTACAGAGTCGTTTATACATAAAAAGGGAAGAAAAACAAATCGGATGATCTTTATTTTAACAAATGGACATTGCGGTTAGCTACTAATAAAAGTGTTTTCAAATAGCTCATGTTGTGCTTTTTCAGAGGACTGGAATAGGTTGATGGCATTTTGCTGCGGAATATTGATTTATTAAACCATCCGTCACACTGTCACAATGGTAAAAAGTGAATGTACAGAAAATGTTTCGCTTAAGTGTCAAGAAAAAGTGTCTTCGTTTGGAAGAGCGGTGACCATAGGGCAACTCTCCGAGGAGCACATTTTTTATTTATGAGTCCTGTTAATTCCTATTCCCAACGCAGTGTGTTGAGGGCCCCACTTGAGACGTCCGCACACTATGAAGTAGACTGGACTTTTTTTTTTTTTTTAACTCTAATTGTGTTTTCCTCTGTCCTTTTCAGGGTTGTGCGCTTTTCTGTGTGTTTATTATTTCTGTTTGTGTGTGTGCAAGCACTCATTCATCTCTGTGTGTGCATGTTTTTTGCCAATTAGGCACTCAATGACAGGACATGTGGCGAAGCTGCTAGCAGGACTATTCATGGATCGGCAGTTATGAGGGGACATTTCCAAATACCAAGTGGCCACACGCGCAAACACACGCAAGCGCTAATTTAGAATGATTGGCGTAAGGCGATTTAAGTGATTCAGACAGCAGGCAGATGAGTGTCCGCAGATCGGATGTTTACATAGTCTTCCTCCTCTGGTGTCAGCCACATTTGTTCAATTGCGAATGCTGTGAATTATTAATAATGCCTCCAGTTGAAATGCGACACAAAAATGGAAACAATGCGCCTTAATCAGCAATGTTGATTTTTCTTACATGAAACTTGAGGAAAAGCAAAACATCCAGAGGTAAACCTTTGATACTCACTCGGGTGGCATCAGGTTTGCAGCAGTCCATCAAAAAAAAAAAAAAAAAAAAAAGCTAAACAAGTCTCTGATCTTCTGGTGATGTCTGTCAAAGGTTCCATCATAAATATGCAACTTACATGTTTACAGTTTCTTTATTCCAGCTTTCCCACACTGTCTCTAATGAGATTTGCTTGTTGAAATCAAAAACTGTTTGGTAGTGATTTGAAGTAACAAGGTCATAATGAGGATTGACTTGTCTTGTTTTAACAATGCAACCCCTTAGGCAAATTAACAGCAAGAAACAAAAAAAAATGAAGATACTCACTGTGTCTCAACATCTGTTTATGTCATTACGCTGAGCCAGTTCCTTTCTCTCGCCCTCATTGACGGACAATCATGGGCAATTTTACACTAAATTAGTCCCAGTACAAGCTGGAGAGCGACAGGCCTGGCAATCTGGCACTCGGTGCTTGCGTGTAAACATGATTATATCTGGGAAGTGGCTTCACATTTTTGAGCGCACAGTGACAGCCAATTAGGGCCGACGTGAGAGTCGCTAATTTTTCAACTGGTGTGTGTGTGTGTGTGTGTGTGTGTTTGTGTGTGTGTTTGTGTGTATCAGGTGAGGGGCGGAGGCGACGGGCCTCGTGATGGAGGGAAGAGGAAGAGGAAACTTGGCTGGACTAGAAGAGGGGGCAATTAAAAATAAAGGGGTTGAGCAACTTGTGTAATTATTGCATGGGAGTTATGCTTATTTCTGAGAATAATGGTGGTCGGATTTATTTTACCTGTCAATAGTCTAGTCAAGCTGTGTGATTGTTTTTGTCTCAAGATGCCTTTGGGTGTCGTAAAGGGTGTATCTATATATAGTCAGATAAGATAGCTCACAGAGCAAATTTACGAATACGCTGTACTTTAAGAGGTAAATTATAAATTACATCTTTAGCAGCTGTCTCCATTGAAACAGCCATTTCTCCAATGTGAGATATTTCTTTGATAATAATCTTTTTTGTGTGCTTCGGACTGGTTTCTATTGTTGTGGAAATTGATTTTTTCCATTATTAAAATGTGATTTGGGTTCAGGTGATTCTTTGTGTTGAGAATGATTCGGAATGGCATCGAGGCAGGCTTGTCAGGGACTAACAAGTTTCTCAGAAAGTTGTAGATTTTAGCATCTGTTAAACTGAGGCGAGTGAGGAACTTTCTTTTCTTCTCTTCAACATCATTTGCAGCAAAGTAAAGGTCAAGTCTTCCAGTCTTCAGTTGTGTTGTCAAATGTTTCTATTTTGCCAATAAAGGCCATATGTTGTCTTCACTCACTGTGGTATGCTTCCAGGAATTGACTGTTAACTGCTAGCCTCGTTTGATTCGGCCGCTCGTTGCTCTCTTCCCGCCGTCAGTGCTCCATAGACTCCCGCAACTGTCAGTGCGGTCGGATATCTCCAAATATAAGTGGGATCGTGCTCATTGCCAATTTATTGTGTTTCTTAAACAACTATTGAAGTAAATGAGGGTCCGAAACTGTGTCTTCACCTTAACTATGGGAAAGTTTACTTGTTTGCTTTAATATCACCTTGTTGTTGAGGCAGACAAAATGGCCTGAGCATTTTTTTTAACTGAAGTTAGTCAAATTATTCAAGGATCTTTGAACAAAATTGTAATTTACATTGAGAGCTTAAGAGAAAGAGAGAGCTGTCACAATAATAAGCATTAAAGCTCTTCATCCAAAATCCAAGCACAACAAATGCCAGACATGTCATTTGTGTTTATACTCATTTTTAATTTTCAGAAACAACATAACAATCTGCTGATTAAGAATTTGACTTTTCTTGAGAACATCTGTCTGTCCGTTCGTCCGTCCATCCATCCATCCATCCATCCATCCATCCATCCATCCATCCATCCATCCATCCATCCATCCATCCATCCATCCATCCATCCATTCGTCTATCCATTCAAGGTGTCATAACTCATCATTGTTAAGATGTTGCGTCAAAACAAGGGCCGATTATATAAACCTTTGCTTAGAAATTAGACATTTTCCCATACGGTAAATAATATACTACAGATAGTTTTTCAGGCTTTCGTCATTGAAGCACTCCAGGCTAACAGTTTTACCATGTGCATGAGTTATGCTGAAAGGATATTTCTCTTCAACAAATTTCCCCCAATGCTCTAAATTTGAGTATTGAAAAAAAATTCAGTGAGAAATTAAGATTGTCTGTAGATGACAAGCAACTTTGAGACAATAAGTAGATGAAGCTGTGTTTACAGCGAGAAGCCAAGTCTTAGAGCATAGAATTGAGGACAAGATGTTTAAAAGAGGGACAAGTGGCGGCAAGATAAGATATGAAGAGGGAGAGATGGAAGGAAAAGATGAGGAGAAAGGAGGATTGAAATGTTTGTGGGGTTTTCTTTTCTTTTTTTTCAGCACAAATTTTCCCCCCGGAGCTCATTAGTCTGGAGAGAAACAAACCACGAAACCTTAAAAACCAACAGAGTGGAGAAAGACAGCAGAAAGGGGAAAGGAGGGCTCCAGCCTGAGGAATACAAAAAGGATGGAAAATAGGCAGCAGTAGAGAAAGTCAGAAATTAGTTACAAGTGGACAAGAATGTGCTACTAAAAGATTGACTGAATAAGACCAGACCAGACGTGAAATTGGTTAAAGAAAAATAAAATTACATTTAAATTTTATTGATTTCAGACCAAAGAAAAACAGTAGATAATAAATCCATTTGATTGGATGATAAATTGGACAAATAATTTTTAAGTTCTAAATATTCACATGTAGTTTACAACCAAGATAATAAAAATCATCATCATAATAATAGTGTTCTACCTTCTGTTAATATACGTAATATGTATGTAGTATCTGAGCTTTTTAGCCACAACTTGTTTTGAACTAAAAAAAAAAACAAGAAGCAAATTTTCTTTTATCAGAATAGCAAAACAGCAGCTCAGTTTTCCACACAAAGTCACTAGAAGATCCCCTTATATATGTTTTTTTTTTTCATATAACACTGAAATACAGAATATACAGACATTATAGTCATCAGCCAGATTCAATTGAACGTATGGATTTAAGGGATTATTGTTATGATCATCATCGTCATCATCGTAGTACCAGTAGAAACAGTGACTTGAATTTGTGATGTAATATCATGTATGTACTGTATATTGTTGCTTTTAAGAGTCCGAGAGTTCCAAGTTTGATGTTGAAGTAAAGCAAGGATCAGTCCGTGCTAGGATGCAAACAAATACAGCAGCAGATGAAAGTACACGTGGGGACCTTGGGAAGAGGATGAGATGGATGTTGGGGGGGGGGGTGTGAAGGTAAACTAATTTGTAACCTCAACCCTAAAATAAGGACAGAAAACCAACACTCTTTAAAAATGTCTTCCGCCTTTGCAGCAGTTTTGAAGCGTGTTGCAGCGTCATTGTTTTTTGTTTTTTTTTATCTTGCAGCCCGTTCGCATGGATTTGGAGTCTTTTGGAGAACTTGTGCTAAAAGAACCCAATGCAGTTGACTAAAGCTTCTAGAAGTAGGAACATGTGGGTTTTGGTGGAATGTTACTTTGCTTGCTCCCAAACTTGAGCAACTTCACCATCAAGCATGAGTTTAAAAAAAATGTCGATGGGCTGAACTATTGACAAAACATTCCTCAAAGTAGTGGATGGGATGATGGGAAGGGAAGTTACTCTGGCTTTAAAACACTCACATTATATGCATATGATGGAACGGGGACTTAAATAAAAAAAAAGTTTTTGGCCATCAGAGCAAGAGCAGACGGAATAAACGGATGGAAAAATGAAGGAAAGTGAAGACGATGGCCACACTTTTTCAACTCTTCAGTAGCATCCCAAACAGAAGTCCTCCATCACTTCCGTTTCCTCTTACCCGCATCTTGGCATCTCTTCATTGTACTTCCCATCAACAACCAACTTCTTCTTCAACTCTTCTCCTCTACATGGGGAACACCAAGAAGCCAGAGAAGGTGGAATATTTCCAGCCTCCCATCAAATTTCCTCTCTCCAGTTTGAGGTAGGCTCGGTCTCCTTTCTCCATCTCGATCAAAACGCCATTGCTGGCCGCCTCGCGGGTCACATCCTGGTCGCCAGCAAAAGCCGAGATGACGGGCCAGCCGTTGTGCACGAGGCTCACCTGGACAATAGAGAAGGAATCACAAATGGAGCAAACGAGGGGGAAACCTGACAATTTTTCTGGGAACGAACTGAGGCTGCATACTTTGATTGGTCTGACTTGGAGAGCCGAGCGGCTTTGCGACAATACGGTTTTGTACTTCTCAGTCCATCCAGTTGATTGAAAGTTGATTGATTGAAAGATCATCCAGTACCGCCATACTTTTGGTCTGTAGAAATTTGGTCAAAAATCTTCAACTTTTGATTTGTTTGCCTGAGTCAACTGGAATGAGCCAATCAATTTGATATGTGTTAATAGAATTTTTTTTTTAGGTCTGCGTCTTTACCACAGTGATGCTATTCCCCGTGTTGAGGACGGATGGACAGATAGATGGTTTTATTCCAGTAAATTACATCTTGTGTTCACATACAAATCAGTGTGTTAATAATAACTGTTCAAACAACAATATTATAGTACGATGCTTAGGCCAAACCAAAATCAAGAGGCTTGGCGGAGTTAAAGGGTTTTCAAACTCCTCACAAAATCGGATGCAGAAAAACCATAAATATACACTTAAACATCACTCCACCTCCTGACACACAAGTGTATGTTTGTGCTGTGCTGTGTGTTTGCGTGCGTGTGTGTGCATGTGTGTGTGCGTGTGTGTGTGTGTGTGTGTGTGCATGCGTGTTTGCGTGTGTGGGCAGGGTGAGTGGAGAGTGGAGAGCTCTTATGGCTAGCCACTCCTCTTTAATGGCCAACTTGTTCGTGGTGACTCAAAGTCAGAGACCACGTGCGAGAACGAGGGTTAGTATGTTGCATTGAATAATGACATGAAAACACTCAGACGCTACTTGAACTCCTTTTTTTCATTATATCAGAATGGCGATATGTCATAGGTCACCATGGTTGAAAAGAATTTGCAGTTTCAAATGCCAAAACTTAAATTGGGTGGCAATAATTTACAGTATTTATACAAGGAATCATTAAGGAATGTATATTTAAAAAGTGAATGCATAAAATAAATGTTGACAATATCTTTATGACTTGAGCTTTAGGTCTCATCTATACTAAGTAGTGATTCACTTCCTTTACTTTTTTTTGCCTATTTTTCCAATTCAATTCCTTGTTTCCAGCCAGTCAGGCAACATTTTCGTTTTGTCTTTCCACTTAATGTACAGTACAAGCTTAGCAGTCATAGCATATCTGAAAAAAAAACAAAAAAAAACTGTCGTAGCAGGATTAATCTGCCTGGTTTGACTGAAACCTAGTGAGGAGAAAGTTCAGGTTCAGTTCAGAAAATGGATGGATGGATGGATGGATGGATGGATGGATGGATGGATGGATTATCCGTAAAGGAATTAATTCTCTAATGTGTTGGCCAAAAAACTGGTTCCAAACTGCTCTTGACACATGTTTTACAGAAAAAGACCATTCCAGTCTAATGATAAAAATTAAATAAATTAAATTAAATAATTTACTTGATTTATTTAGTTGCCCCCTTACTTTGACGGAAACTTTAAGGAGTCTTTTATCAAATGTTCTTGTGTGCTAACAATGCTGACAATGTTCTTGTCGGGCTAAATTTGGCCGACAGTTATAGTAATTTTGTATTGACTTTGTGTTAATACTAAAATTGAAAATTGTCTTCACTTTGAAAAAAAATAGAGATGTTTCTAGCTATTTTTATTACCATTTATCTTTAAAAATGTGAACAGTTTTTACTAGTCTCTGATTTCAAAACTAGTTATTCATCAGTTTTGTTGTGTAGCCTATACTGCATATAATATGAGACGTTCATCCATCCATCCATCCATCATCCATCCATCCATCCATCCATCCATCCATCCATCCATCCATCCATCCATCCATCCATCCATCCATCCATCCATCTTCTATACCGTTTGTCTATCCATCTTCTATACCGCCCACGACAAACATGAGTTTGACACCCCTGGACCACATCAAATAGACATTAAATAGAATTTGACCAAAGATGTCATCTTAGCCCTATAAAAAAGAGATGCCAGGTTGCAATGTATGTTATACATTCAGCTGAGACGCACATACACAGTACGAGTACACTCTCACAATTACCAGGCATAAAAATAAAAGCATGATAATAGGGCTGCATGTTGGTCAGGCCTAAATTGACCTGCATTCATTATGCATAAGCATCAATTAAGTGCCTTATTATGGAGCAAGAGATAATAAGCGACCAAGTGCAACAAAGGGAATGCAGGAAGCCAGCGATTAAAAGAAGGCACAGAAAATAGAAGCCAAGTATGAAAGGTGGATGCAGCGAGAGAAGCATTTTATATATAGTCTTTATCGATTATATAATTATGAATTATTTGATTTCATTTGCTCACTTTCAGCAAGCAGCTATGATCCAGTAGGTAAGATATGGTAGACAAATTAAGAGATATAAAAAAAACGCCTCGTGTGACTTTCCCACTAAGCAGTTATAAACACGATTAATTGGCAATAAAAAGGCCTCCAATGAAAATCTATTTTTACGGGATTTCAAAGAAATTCTAAGCACTCAATTCTAGTGCCGTTTTACGTTGGTTCAGGAAGGTTCATCAGGCATCCGCCTTCTGGAAGAAGCCCCAGGAAGATTCCAGGGAAACGATTACAGTCATTTCCGTATTCTCAAGGGTGCATTCTGTTTCTGTGATGCCAAAAGCACGCTCACACATTTAGAAGGAGTGTTTTGAGGTCAGCCGAGAAGCTGGCGCATCCGCTTCACAGTGGTAAGTTTGGGGGTTCAAGTCCAGGTCTTAACATGCCGAGTTCGTGTGTTCACATTCCCAAAACATACATGTTAGCTTATTTGTTGGTTATTAATTGTTCTTTGGTGTAAATGTGAGTGTCAGTGATTGTCTTGACACGTCTTGCAATGTCCCCAACCTTTCTGTCAAAGTCAGCTGGGATAAGCTGCAGAGGTCATTTATGCCGTGCTTGCACTTTGGATGGACCAGGCTCCACTGTTAGGCCTCCCAAAGTGCCAGTTTTCAAGAAAAGCAGTGTTAAAATGGTGGTAGAAACAAGATCAGAAAAGACTCAAATTTTGTGAATCACTATGACTGGAGTGACGCATCCATCGTGCGTCAACTAGTCCTTTCAAACAATGTCCCTGACAAACCTTTTCAATGCTTGCTTGACTGAATTTGACTCATTTCTATGCGTATCCACAAGGCTGCCTGAGATAGCCGCGGGGAACTTTTTTGTCACATTTCATTTTGTGTTAGACTTTCTGCTCACTTGTCTAACTGTGCAACGATTACACGCAATTAAACATAATAGTTTTAAAAGATACACAATTCATAAGTGCCCCTGTTTTGAGCAGCCCACAGATAATGATCAAAAACATCTGGCTGCACAGGTTAATTGACAAAAGGTATGCGTGTGTGTTGGGTTTTTTTTGGTGGTGAGGGGGGGGGGTAATCGGTATCAGATGGAAGTATGTTTCCTGCTGTATATGATCACTGAATTTGGTTCATTTAACTGAAAACATTCAGAGCACAGTACATATGCAAACTGTTATCAGACAGTATTATTGTGTCGATTAATCGAACAATTGGATAAAAGTTTATTTAGCAAGAAAGTGCCTTAGAATTTTTTTTTACCCGATTACTGTTTCCAAACCAACTTGTTTGGTATCATTTAGTGATTTAAAAGAAAAACTAACGCGCCGTGCACTGATATTAATATCAGGACTAGGCCCGGCTGTAAGTTTCATCGGACAGTTGGACTCAAGTATCTTAGATTGATCACAAGAAATACATATCAGGGTCATGCCCATGTTGTTTTACAGCTTGGCCAATGAATGCTAGCACATTTCATCGAGTTTCAGATCAAATGACTGGACCCGTAACAAACTATATATATTACACGTATTTCATTGTAGGAAACTACTCAATTATAAGAAACTCATAAGTCTTATTAGCAAAAGTGGTCTTGCTGGCTGTCATGTTATCTGTAATATGCTGGATGTCTTTGGTTTCCAATAAGAAGTTAGTTGGTAATTGAATTGAAATCTCAAAATGAATACGCGAGCCAACCTAGTTCCTCACAATTAATATAAAATCAGCACTTCCATGCACTGGAAAAGTATCTCATGATCAATGCTTCTCAGACTTTCTTCCCTCCATCTTCATTCTCCCAGCAAAGTATCGTTCCCCGTACTTAATGCCCATCATTAGCTCCTTTTCTCTCCTACCATGTTCATTATTTTTCCCGTCCATCCCGCCTAGAAACATCCGTGCGAGTGTTTTTTTCACCTTTCCTTTCTCTCACCTTCCTTTTCATGTGCCCTCGCTACCTTGCCTTCATGCTTTCCGATGTGTGTTTTTCATCTTGCTGCCTCGCATCTTCTGCCTCTCAGGCAATTAAACAGTGGGAGTTTTCAACACACCAGGTGCCCCTGGATGGATAGGGGCATGGATGAAGGAGGGTGGGGCTGGGGGGGGGCGGGGTGCTGTCATGGAGGAACAATCAACATATATTCTACATATGGAAGCATGTTTGATTAACTTAATGACTTTTGAACGTGTCTCGCATCTGTCATCTCCAGTTGTGTTTGCGTGCAGCCAGACAACTATAACCTTCTTGTTACCGCAGATAAGCCGTGTTAATTAATTTGAGACTCCAATAATAACGCCCAAGTAGCAACGCATAATGCCAAAACGCAGGGGACCAACAGCATAATTACACAACAGTTTAATTTGTAAAGAACACATTGAGCACATGTTTAACACAGGAAACGAGTTTGGGACAAAAATGTCCCCATCACTTGACACAACAAAAGACTAAATGAGGCAGCACAGAACATGTGGTGAAAGAGAGTTGTTAGTGGCATGAAGGGGGAGGGGTGTGTATTAACATAGTGGTTCCCAACCTGTGTACCCCAAAGCTTTTTTTTTTTTTGCATAGCATGAGTACTCCCTAACTCAGGTGTGTTCGAAACCGGTCCTCGAGGGCCGTCATCCTGCATGTTTCAGATGTTGCCCTCCGCCAACACACCTGACTAAGACAATCAGCTCATCGGCAACGTGCTTGATCATTTGAATTGCTTGTGTTGGGAGAGGGCAACTTTCATAAAGTGCAGGATAGCAGCTCTCGAGGACCAGATTTGGACACAGCTCCTCTAACCTGATGATTCCACATAACAGAACGGTTTTCAAACGATGAACATAAATTATATGAATGAAATAAAAAAAAAAATCAACATCAAGCATAGCTGCTTCTGTTTTATATTTTCTTAGCAGAATAAAAATGGCGCTCCTTTGACTAAGGCATTGAAACTTAGGAAGGATCACTGAACAAGACTATACAATATTCAGACCCATCATAGCAATTTTTCTTTTTTCAAATCAGCCATCTGCTTTTTAGCGAGACACTTGAGTTGACACGCAACTGTTGGGATTTTGTCGCCACTGTACCACAGGTTAGTTATCTGGAATATAAACTATTAAATACTTCCACGTACCCCCTGCAATGTGCTTACGTGCCCCTAGGGGTTAGGGTACACCAGGTTGGGAAACATTGTATTACCAGACCAACAGATCAATATTTCTGTGCAATAAAATCAAACCTGCGCAGCATGGAACCTTGTTATTTGAATGGTGCACGAACTAAACGGAGGTGCTGTCCGTGGTGCTGAAGCTGCATGAGCCGCAGTATTCCGCCCTCCTATTGCGTTACAGGCGCCCTGTTTGGTTGTGTCCTCTGTGCGTGTGGGTTCATTATGTGTGTGGAGAGCAACTAACCTTCATCTGTTGATGCCCACCCCTCACCTTTTTTCTTTGGGGAAGGAAGATGCACACGTACACACATATTGCGTAAACATACACTAACCTGTATTGTTTGGCGGTTGTAGACTTTCACCACATGGAAGTTAAAACTGTAAATCCCTTTTCGCGGAGCGATGAAATTACTTCTTTCCTCGTCAAAATTCTTCCCGATGTTTACGAGAACCTGACAGAAGGAAAAGAACAAAGTTAGGTTGTCGACACAAGATTGTGCTGCATCGCAATTTAGTATGCGGCAAGATCGGAAATTTTGTGGGGGCACACACAGAATAATATTTCTACTCTAATTAGTCTGACTGTTTTTACTGAAGATGCTCAACTGTTAAAATGAATCTTATCAATCAAGTCTCTGATTTATCGAAGAGCACTTTTTAAATGGGCACTAAAAATACCGGTACACGCAATCTTGTCTCACAGCATTCAGATTTCCCCAACGATGCCAAAAAAAAAAACTGGATTCCATTATCTGCTTCTTTCCCCCACTTTATTGGGAATGGAATAAAAAAAAAAAAACTTCATTGAAATTTCTATCATGCATCGCTGCAGCCAAGTGTCTGCTTTAATGGACAAAAGCGGACCGTGACGGGTAATTGAGCGGCAGTTTGAGTGAAAATTAACCTTTCCTGGCAAGCAGGCACGACCTCGCTCCCGTGACCTGTTGTTACTAAATTATTTGACGTCAGATCACATAGCCAGTAATGTCATGTCGAAAAGCAGAAGTAAAAGTTTTTTTGTTTTTTTTAAGGCCAGACTTACATTAGCATGAAAAAAAAGAGGATCACGCTTGTTTCACTTTTAGCAAGCCTCTGACGATTAGGAAGCTGGACTGATATGAACAGAAGCCGCCAATGTGTCTTTCCAGCAACTCATGCTGACCTGGATTTTTGTTGTTTTTACAACCTTTTTTTCCCCCAATAAATCGAGAAGCAATAGATTTTGTTAGGATTTATGCTTTAGGACCACAGTCTAACGGTTCAAGTAACATTGTGGATAAAATGAAACGACGCAAGTTTACTTCCCTAATGCTGGACGTGCCCTTGAGCAAGGCACTGTCCCCACCCACCTAACTGCAGCACTTTGTGCAGTCCAAATTGCATTTAGGGATTATAGAATATAGATATAGATAGCCTTTATTGTCATTGGATAGCAGGTATACAACGAAATCTTGAATAAAAATAATGATAAACACCTACAAGTATGTTTAACCCACAGAGCCGGTCATGATGTAAGATTTCATGGAGAATATTAGAAAGGTGAAAAAACACATTAAACTAACATAGAACTTGCAAATGAATATCTTTTTGTTAATAAAAATACTGACTGTCAGACATAAACTCTGCACTTCATCAACAACACATCCGTTTATAGTGATTTTAAGGTGAACATGAAAAGCAGATGTTGGGTTCCTACCCGATCAAAGTAGATGACCATGGTTCGGTTGCTCATTTCTGAAGGTTCGTGGTTGGTGTTCCGGACAGCCGAGAACGCCACTTTGGCGCTCCCCGAGCGCACCGAGATGCCCAGCGCGGTGCCCGTTGGGTCCGACGTCGGATTGGAGTCGCACACCACCAGGCACTTTCCCTCCAGGATGATCGGTTCCGTTTCGTTCTGAGCGCGGCTCGGGTTCGGGCTGGCCGCGAGCCACACAGCACTCAGTAAGCAAAACGCCAACATACCCGCAATCACAAGCGACGACCTGGACGCAGGGTTTTTAGTCCACTTTCAAACCTCGTATAGGGCGGCTTGAATGTCCCCACCTTTGGCCCAAAGTGAAACGAACTCTGCTGGGAGTTGCTGATCACGCTTGCCGTGTGAAATTGAGTTGGCGGCTGGCGCTTTGCTCCTCTCCTTTCTTTTTCAAGTCCCAATATGTCCAGCTCGACTTGCTACTTGTAATTCGTGGTCCTTTGTTCTCCTTGTCACTTCTTGGCAGCTTTTCAGTGACTTGGAGGACAGTGAAGGAGTGTGTCGTGCAATGCAGAGGGGCCGTGATGTGTGCACGCGGAAAAAGCAGTCATAGCGCGCGGAGTGATGCTGGAGGTTGGCCAGCAGTGGGTGGTGGCGGTGGTGGTGGAGTGGAGTGGGGCGAGCTCCGTCTGGCTGGGCAAGCGCGCGAGACTGAATTATTGATACGTCACATATAAGAGTTTGAAACACAAAAGGCTCTAGAGGAAGAGACCCGGCAACGCAGCTCGAGATGCTCACGCTTTGCTCCTACTTTTTTTTTTTCCCCTCAACTGCAGAGTTGTCCCTCCCTCCGGTCACTGAGAGCTATCATCGGATTAGCCCGTGCGCGTCTCCCCTATTTTCCAATCGCCTCCAGCGCACCGGCCCCCATGATCCTCGCCCCTCCTATGCTTGAGGCATCTCTCTCTCTCTCTCTCTCTTTCTCTCTCTCTCTCTCTCTCTCTCTCTCTCTCTCTCTCTCTCTCTCTCTCTCTCTCTCTCTCTCTCTCTCTCTCTCTCCCCCCAACAAAATAAAATAAACTCTCTCACTCTCTCCTCCAAACTCACCTTTAAGTTAAATAAAATCTACCCAAAGAGCAACCTCGGCCTTGCACTATAAATGAAAACACTCCAGCCCGCCCAATAATAGTAATCCACTGTTATTAGAACTGAAGCCTTGTAAAAACACTCACGTCCATAATGTCTTATGGGAAATATATGAGTATTAGAGCTCATCTTATTCCTCTAATTGCATGTTCCTAGCTTCTCGCATCTGTTGACATACTAGCACCTCCCTCCAGAAATTCTAACAAAGAGAGAGGAGTGAGGCAGGAGAAAGTAAAAATGTTTGAAAACGTTTGATGAAGACGTCTACTATCTTTTCATTGACTCATGTCACAAATGAAATTTTAGCGCGACAGAATTATTACTACAGTGGAACCTCGGTTTTCAAACGTCCCGGTTCTCGAACAATTCGCTATTAGAACAAAATATTCGAGATTTTTTTTGCTTCGGATGTTGGGCGAAATTCGGTTGTCGAACCTCGCGAGATGAGCCGAGAGGACCCGCATGCCAAATGACTCGGTTTGTTATTACATTCTCGCTACTCTGAGGAATGCATTAACTCTAATCATGCTTCCAAAGGTAGCAAGTGGGAGCAGTAAAGCCATCCTAAAACACAAAGACGCTCCTAAAGCAATGCGACAGTGAGCGCCCGGCCGGCGCGCTGCGGGCGGTTGCGCGATCGGACCAAATTAAGCTCCCTGTGCACTGAGGTCCACTTAAATTTTGGAAAGTCCATTAGGATTTTAAAAATACTTTTTAGATTTCAGCGACGACTTTGTCACAATAATGCGACCAGCGCGGTGCAGTTGCGCGGTCGGTGACGCGCTACGGTTGCGCGTTCGGCGGTGCGCTGCAGTTGCGCGATCGGACAAAATTAAACTTGCATTTTTTTTAAAAAGTGTTGCCGGGTTAATAAATTTGGGGTTCTACAAAACAGGCATTTTAATAGCACATCTGTCCTTATTTGCACACTGCCATGTTGACACAGAAAAGTTAGTGGACATCAGATTCCCTAATTGGCCAATCTAAGGCCAGAAGAAAACTATCCTTGAAAAACCAAAGAAAAAAAGGATAAAAAAAAAACCATCAACAGTGTCGAGAGCAAAAGCGCAACTGTAAATATGCATTACTCCTGAAGATTGAAATCAATGTAAATTTGTGCAACCTAATACACAGCGCGTGTATGAACAAAGGGAGAAAACACGTATTTCACAAAGGCTCCACTGATATCCTGGAAGATGTAGAAAGCCTGATGAGGTGGTGCAGCAAAGCAGAAAGTGGAATAAATAAGAACCTTGGGGAGGCCAAACAACAGGGACGTACGCACATGCACGACATGAGGTACATGTTACTGAGGGTTGCCGTGACAATAATGACATTCACATGGGAGGGCATGGTAGTGTATGAACACCGTGACTGCTTTGAAAAGAACTTTCAAATGCTAGCATTGTTCTCAGCTGACATCGGATGCATACGTGGAACTCTACGTCTGGCCAGTAAGAAGCCAATTTTTACCCACCAACCACAGTGACTGAACGCTGGTTAACGGTGGGAGCCAACAGGTGTCAGAAAGTGTTCATGTACTATAAAGTGAGGATAACTCACCTTGAATCTTCACACTCACAAAGGAATGTGTTTTTTTGTTCTGCAAGGAACTGGTTGCCATGTTATCTTTTTATGGGCGGTATTTTTGGTTGGTTGTCAAGGAAGTTGAAAGTGTCGATTTCTGAATCACAAGTGATACAGTCGTCATTTTGTTTTGACATTGACGCCCCAACTTTTGCGGCGTGTCCTTCACATTGGCACAAGTTGGCCGTTGTCAGCGGCTTTTCCAGCTAATTGAGCATGGCAAATCAGTGGCAGAGGCCACTGTTGACAGAATGTATTCCCGTGCCTGGTTGGTTAAGGGTAAACAAAAGAAATACTGACTTCAGCAAGAATTTATCGGTGTTTTTACTTTGATGTAGTCTGAGCATTTCACCGAGGTTATGTGTATATTTCACTCACTCCCAGGTAAATATGGAGTTTTAGGGACTCCTCTGAAAAGACGTGTCTCCCAATTTCTCTTTTACTTCATGCCAAATGCGTTTGATGCATTCCATAACATCACCTCAGCCAGCTTGAAAGCTATTTCACTCTTAAATTAAAATACAACCACTTAATGCTGTTAACATTGCGCTAGGATTTGATACAAAGATATTTATGTCCCGGAGGCTTTAATATCTTTAAAAAAATGACTTTTGATGCAGGAAGAGATATGTTAAAATCTAAAAATATTTTTAACACTTAATTCCACTCACCTATTGTCTACTCTCTTGTCCCTCTTTGTGTCTGTCTACTCTCCTGCATGACGTCTCCGCAGCTCTTTTGCTGCCTTTTGTCTCCCGAGGGTTCCCTTCAGGTCTTAATACAAGCTGACAGTGAAAGACATGCCAAAAGGACTTCTTTCAAATACATTACCCAGAAGACAAGACACTCTCCCCCTCCCCTCCCTTTTCAAAAATTTAACACATGCAATGTTGTCATACAATCTGTTTTGCATACATTTATTGTGACTCAAAGTGCTGACCAATGTTTGTTGACTGCATACATGCATTTTCTTCTTCTTAACCTGTTCAGGGTCATGGGTAAGATGGAGTCCATCACAGACATCCTGATCATCTGACTCCTTTTATGAGCCAAAAGAGCCTCGACTCAAATGTGGGAGGACTCAAATTCCTCTGCTTGAGGTGGGGTCTCTACCCTCTGAGAGTACCGCACCCTTTTCCAAAATTCCGACAGAGGACCAATGTCTCAGATTTGAAGGTGCTGGTCTTCATCTCAACTGTTCCCGTGAGAGTTGAAAACTGCGGATTGATGAAGCAGAAAAAAAACACATTTGAAAAAACACACAAGTGAAACTAAGGCCACCTCCTTTGATGAGAGGAATCAAGCTGATTTTTTTTTTTTTTATGCCTGTCTTTACTTGTCTGGCTGTATTTCAAGAGGACTGGCGGAACAAATACGTCACTACTTATTTGTTTACATTTGCGGAGATGTTGAAACATCATATTCAGTGCAAAGGCCATTGACAGTCCCAAGTCGATTTGTAATAATGTGTGGAAAAATATGTCTTAACTCAGCTGGCATATTGTTTATGCGTATGTCACAGGCTCCGTGTGCTATTTGGAAACTCAGGTGTGAGAGCTGGAAGTGGAAGGAACAATTACCACTTTGATATTTGAGGGACTATTTTAGTGTTATGGTGATACAAATGTTGGTGTCACCTTCCTTCTGATATGAGAATTTTCACTCCAGTTATTTCAACAAAATGATAACACGCTGTAGGATTGAGCTGGATATTGCTAAGTATGTTTAAAAGCAAAGTCATATAATTCCTACATTTTTAAATTCAGTCTCGTCGCATAACAGGCCTTGACTTCAGATAAACCAAGGTTCTATTTCAAGCCATCAAAAAATAAAGTGTATACCAGTAGATAAAGCCAAAATAAATTTAGTGTGTGGGTGGTGTTTGTGCTTTCAAAGCTTCTCCTCTTGAGGTATCTAATACTTTATTATTAAATATAACAACAGATAAGTCATCAAACAATGTAGGTGTAGGTAAGCTAAGCAAAAATACTGTATAACAGCCGTGAACCATCCTGGGTACGTTTTTTTCTTACGCTGTGACTCAAACAGACAACACACTATTTGAATTTCACTTTTTGTTTACACTAAGAGAAAAAAAAAGCATATCGCGGGATTTCAAGTCAGATGAAATATGAAATTCCACCACAGTGGTGTGTGCTCAAATTTAGCGGTTCCACCGTAGGGCATCTTGGTGTGCATTTGCCAACAAGAAAATATTATAATTGTATATGTGCATGATGCGGTTTAAATGACGCTTTGGATTCTCCCTTTTCCCAGTAAAATGTGAAGTGTCAATGTCATGATTTATTACCCAAACGAAAATATTATACTCCCATGTAGCAATCGGGTATCAATCTAATTGATTATTTAATAAACAGTTGTCCCCGGCATAAGATTAATCAACATCCACTGTGATGGTTTATAAGCATATTTTTGAAGGGTAGCTGCCATTAACTGAGTTATCCTCTGTCACCACATCTAGCACTTCTGTTGAAATAATCAGATCTCATATGTAAAGTCAAGCCTCTAATCTCATTTTCCAAACCTGATTATATTTTATGTTTGCAGGGCACGGCGGCCTGGCTCACCGCAAGGTTGTCATGGCCTATGTAAACTTCCTGTATGTGGCGACCAATCATTGATGGACCATAAAATAAAAATACACAATATGGCTGCTTTGTCTGTGATCTACCGCAGACTTTTTCATTGAAAGAGATTCTGAAGGCAAAAGTATTGCAGATAAGTCATCACGTAAAAATTGCTAGTTTCCATGTATTATGTCACAGGCGTCAAACTCAAAGCCCGGGGGCCAGATACGGCCCGCCACATCATTTTATGTGGCCCGCAAGGACAAATTCTTCTTCAGATTTGTGTGTCATTACAAGAATTCTAAATTGTCCTCACTTTTAATAATATCTTTCTTTCTTTTTTATATTTGACCAGTTTTTACTTGTCTGATTTGAAAACGAGTTATTTGTCAGTTTGTTTTGTAGCTGCTCATAGATTTATTTGGGGTTGACCGTCATAATGGCCCTCCGAAAGAAGCTATGACTACAATGCGTCCCGCGATAAAAATGAGTTTGACAGAGTATGTGGTTCAGAGTTAATTCAAAGTTGGTTCTGGCTTATCCCAAAGGTGCATCATGTAGTTGAGGCCCTTCTTCCATAAAGACACCCCTATAGTGGAAGCAAGGTTTCTATTCAACCGGCAGTCTTGCAATCTTTCATTTGAGTTTCTATATGAAACATTGAAATCATTGAAATAGTCTCTCACGGCGGCACGACACAGTGAAGTAAAGGACTTTACGCAACCATCTCATGCTGACAGTACAAAGCCTTCCAAAAAGAGCCTTCGGAAGAGGCTTGCTGAGATAGTTGCCATCGTTAAACGGCGCTACGACGTCAAGCCATGCCTCTCGTTTCCGCTGTTTTTGCAAAATCGAACGTTTCTTGTCCTGTTATTTGTCAGTCTCTTGCCGCTCTGTGGTGAAAGCCTTTGCGGTGACAAACTCCAATCCAATCATCAATAATACATGATGCCCTTCTACTATTAAGTAAATGCACTCAACAGCGTAGTGCAACCGAACATGTGTATTGACCGCATGCAAGACTTTATCTTGCTATATTTAGACACTCAAGATTAGCGTCTTATTTTTTAGACACGGACACCGCTGTTAAACAATCTTCCAGATTTCAGTCAAGTTACAATTGTGGCATACAAATGTACTGGCAGACGCGATATTTAATGTGACTCACATCACTGCGCCAGGCTAAAATGACTCCGCCCGCCTCTGAACACATTTTAGATGAATACATTCAAAACATTGGATGAATGGGGGGGTTCAAAAATGAGGGAGTCTATTACTGACCTTGCTTTATTCTCTTGTTCCTGCTCATTTCCCCAGTGTGTGCAACAATTCAATTTCACACACTTCCCTCTGTGTCATATTACCACAAAAGAGTGACATAACCTGATGGTGAAAGTGGAGAATTAAGAGGAACATTGACCTTGACGATGTCTTTCATGCCTATCTGATTAGCTGTCATCACCCACCCCCCAATGTCTTTATCCCCTTCTCACTTTCTCCCGCTTTCATTCTTTCCAGCAAATCTTATCACGTATCTCAGATTCTATGAACACCCCTCCCTGCATTATCTCACACACGCATTTTTTTTTTTTTTTTCCCAAACATTCATAAGTGGCTCTTACTAAGTCTCCCTAAAAGTCCCAATCTCTGAATGCATATCTAAATTAATGAGATTTAAGGGAGTCTGGGTATGGACAGTATTATGTGTGTCCCCCGTGTGCATACTCAGCCTTGTGAACAATAATAAGTCTCTAAAAACTCACTGTGGAAACATTAAACTGTCACCTGACGTAGCTGTCTGTGTACAAAGTCCTTACACCCACTAACATGCACACGCACACGCACATACACACACATACACACACAAATGTAATATAAAGTGCAACAAAAATCTGTGAAATGCAATTACCTTTTGCACTTTTTTTTTTGCAAAGAACTTTGTGTGGTATGAACCTCAGATGTTATGCATTTACTGTAGAGCTGGGTGATTCATCGAAACGTCAAGTTTGTCTTTTCGATTTTTATCCAAGAAAAACGATCAAAGTGCAATGGAAAGGGGCTGAAAAGGCACAAATTCTTCCCAACCTGCACAAAATAAGGTATATTTATAGATAAATTCTTCTTATCTGTGTGTGCGTCATCCATGCACAGCACCACAGTGACTCTAAGAGGCCAACGCACGCGCTCAGCAGAAACACTTTGGTAGTTGCTGTTATTTTATTATTTTGCGTTTTTCACTATTTTTCATATTGTTCTTTTATGTTATGGATTTATTTAGGCATTTAATTTTCTTTATCCTCAAAATTCAAGGATACAAAAATCCAAGGACTTGTTTTGGTATACTGATTAAAATTTCCACACAAAATACAATACACAAAGTCCCAGGTTAGCTCAATAAGTCCAGGTACAACATTAACATGGGTAGAACAATAACATGAAATAAAATAATGATGAGAATGAGATAAAGGAGATAAAGGTGTGGATGTAGCACAGTGCAAAGTGCATTATTGTTTCCAATCTCAATCAAAATAATCTCCATATTAATTTCCATCATTTCCATAATGGTGTCAAAATGATGTCAAGTTGACATTTGTTTTTGTAGTAGTTATATGGTGCACGCCATAAACGTTTGTATGTAATGATGTACCTGCGCTTGGCATTTTATTGTAGCCATTTTAGAGATCTTTATTTCTTTGCTTTATAATTTCTTGAAATCATTTGTTGACTGTTGACTTTTTTTTTTTTTGCTGCAGAGGGGAGCCTTTGATTGGATCCACCGTGTGTCTGAGGAGAAAGGGAAATAACATCAGGCGTCTCGAGTAGGAAGGTGAAAAATAACCTGTCATCACATTTTCCCCCCTTCTTCGCTTGCCCTCCTTCAGTCTCTCTTTTGTGGTCGTCCTCACTCTCACCTTCAGCACCTCTTCCCTCACTTTGCTCTTCTTCCCACTTCTCAAAAGCTCATAGCTTGTCAGTTTCATCCCCTTCCACTCACCTGACAATGCTCGGACTCTCGCTGTCTTTATGACGAAATCTACACAGAAGTATCGCTTGAGCAAAAATCCACCATGAGAATGTCAAGATGATATAATGTGCAATTCGAATATTTCTACAATGGTACGTTATATTACATTTATTGAGTTGACAAGGGTTAGGCTAGGGAGGGAATGTGGAGGGCAGCATGAGGGAAAACAAGCCAACTTCATACAAGAAGCCTGGAGCCAAGATTCAAACCTTGAACCTCAGAATTGGATCAAGTCGGTATGGAAGGACTCGAAAGATCTGACCTTAACCTCCTCCAACATATATGCACTATATCGCTGGAGTACGCTATGTACATATTTTGAGCATGAGCGGAAGTTGGCATACTAGAAAAAAAACAATGGCAACACAAAGAGAACATAACCTCCACACAGGAAGGCTAGAGATGAAATTCAAACCCTCCTTCACGATAGACAACATACAAGCTACAAATACCAAGAATACAAAATTAATCTTTCCTAAAATGTATTTCCTGTCATCTGTATTTTCAAGACACTGTGTTAGATTTTTTTTCCCCCTAAAAAAGACATTTTACAAAGCAGTGTGATAAACAATAAAGAACTGGGATTGAAGCCAGAGGGGTTCTTATTTCGCTTAGCAGCCTGTGCATCTGTTAGCATGGCAGGTGGCAAGCGGAGGACAGGTGGACCTTGTGATTCTGAGCGAGGGTGGTCAATGAAAGACAAATCATTCCTGCAATCCTAAGAAATATGAAGCCATAGAAAATTGCTGTGATAAAGGCTGATCACATTATATGCCAAATGGATTTCTTCAAGATTGGGTGAGAACACGACCCACCATACTGCAGAAAACACATGTCGCACGCCGACCTTTGCACCGTGACTAAATCATCCATTGGGCGGCCAGTAAGATCCCAAGTTCCAATTTTAGTGCTCCGTTATGTATCTGTGAGATTTGTTTTTTTTCCGAGAAGTGTGAATTATGAAATAGCACCGCAAAGAGAGAAGCTATTCCAATGCATTTGGATGGGAGGTGTGAAGTGGGCAGTCAGTGAAGTCATTGTTGTGTTCACAGGTGGAAGCCAGACATGTTGGAGGACATTTGGTGTGCAGAATACACCACGACAAAAAATATGTCACTGTGACCAAAAGATGCCCTGCTGAAAGCTCGTTCACTTGATAAGAGGTGCTTTCGTATCCAACCGAATCTGAATGAATTTATTGTTGATGAATTAATCTCAGTGCGACAGTGTGTGTGTGTATGTGTACACAAGGAGAGTGAGGTGATTTCATATGTGCTGCCTTTTTTTTTTTATGTTTGCTTTCACCTGTGTGCAAATATCAGGAGAGTGTGAGGTGCCATGTTGACTCAGTGGATCGATGTTTGACCTCCCAGGAAAAGAAAAAGGCCAATCCTGTACTGTAATAACAGTGGTAGAGGGTGTACACATGAAGAATAGATGCTAATGTAAAATATCCAAAGTGTCACATTTGGCTTGATGGAACTCACTTTGCGGCTTGTTTTGTACAGTACATGGATTTTTTTTTTCCCAGCAGCTGTGGAAAAAAAGTTAAATAAAAGTGTTCAAGGATGTCAGAAGAAAGATTAAAAGAAGCGATATAGAAAGCAGCTAAGAGCTAAGAAGAGGACGTGCGGTGAAAAGATGAGCTATTTAAAACACAGCCGAGAGAGACGGACCAAGAGAGGGAGAGAGGACACATTCAGCCAGCACTTACGTACGGGTCACACTGTTAATGGAAAAGATGGAGTGATGGGTGGATGGAAAGGAAATGTGATGAGTGAAAGAGGAAATGGGTCAGGGGGAGTGAAAAGAATTGAGAGATGACTCCCAAAAATCAGTGCCGGGGAAAGAAGCAGGTGGCAAAAGGGTTAAAAGGAAAATGATGTTTACATTTGCTCCAACAAGAATCAATTAGTTCTGAAAATATCGGATTGAAATTTTGAAAGGCAACTTGCCGTGTACACACGAAGCCACATCTCATGACGCAAAATTATTTTTCCAAATATTTCCTGATACCTTTCATCGACCAACAGCAGTCGGACATGATTGTGTAAGAAAGAATACATTTGCGACAGCGCACATCATCACCTCACTTCTTTCCTGAATTTATCATGGACATGTTTTTGGAAAACACTATTGGCTTTGCAAAACAAAATGATCACTCTGGGCTCTTGAGCGTCCTCTCCTCTCCTCTCCTCTCCTCTCTCTCTCCCCCTCTGCCGCACACAGATGCTGTGACGCAGTGGCCGGCTGACAGCTGCGTACAGAAGCACACTCCTGCACCTGTCCGCTCACATTACAAAGCCGATTATTCGCCGTGCTCGGCATACCCATCGTGAATTTGTAATACATTTAGAGTCCGTGCACCCTCTTGTCACACTGATCTATTTTTAACGCTACAGGAGTGTGGAAGTGGAGACCCACTGTGCAATATTCAACAGATGTACCACTCTGAGAAGAATCCTGACACCTTATTGGCTGTGTGAACTGCTGCTTTATAGAGTTTGATTGAATTGTCATCTTATAATATTGCCAAAGGTCATTCTGTTGGCGTTTTGGTTTTCTGCAGAGGAAAATCAATGTGTTGTCTGCTGCACTTCTTCTGACTTTTTCCTTTAGACCCCCCACCCCCTCCCATTTCTTACTTTCCTTCATTCTTTAATCCGGCCTCTGTGTTTGTGCTTCTTTCTCCACACTGAGAAGGTGAGCTTTCTGCTCGCTCTGTGTGTGCACGTATGCACTGTTGGTGGTGCAGGCTTTTGTGAGAATGGGGGTGTGCGCATAAAGGTCAAAGCTGACAGCCTTTTAGCAGGGCTGCCAACAGCACGTCGGAGGAAAACACATGAGTTGTCCGATGGAGAAAAGTGTGCGGAGACAGACAAAGTCCAAGGTCTCATATATTGTACGGTGGATGGTGAAAAGAACTTTATACACTCCTGTTACAAAAGCTGAACTTTATACAAATCCATACTCAGTATGTTCATTAAGAGAGTGATATTATTTAAAAGCGGGTGATCGTTAGTTAGAAACTGTTGCCATGTTTGTGTGGTGACAAATGAACCTCTTTCGTAAGCTGATTAATTACCAGTCGCGCAAAGCTGTCACAATTGCTGTCAGACTGCATGTGGGCTTAGTAATTTTGCATAAAAATACACTGAAATAAAGTTTCTACTTTGTCCAATGAAATCAAGTATATACATGTAAAAACTTCAGGCCCTATATGATGGGGATATTGTTTTGAATTGTATAATTTGGTCACCGGTGTTCGCGGCTAATGCCTAGAAGCAAACTGCTAACAGCGAGTGCTCGGTTTAGGCTCGCAACAGCCATTAGACTACTTTTCAAAAGGCAATTTAAAATTTCAAAATGAATCTGGATTTATTCTGATACAAATGCAATTTTTACTGATCTAACCAGGCTTACTCAAATGTGGTCCCGGAAGACATGTCAGTAGTTCTGATTTCATGTCTTCTTTCCTTCAGTGTTTCTCAGTTATTTGAGAAGAACTACCATAACAAACATGGCGAAACCCTGATATTGATTAATCTTACCTACTAATCTTTGTAGACATGAAAAGTAAAATTCTGCTGAGCTCATTTTGAATGGAAGAAAAAAAATCAATTATCTTAGAAATAAAACCAATTAGTCATTCACTCTAGTCATAATCACTGTTTAACCAAACAAAAATCCAACTATTTGATCATTTAATAAAAAAAAATAGTCAACTGGATGAGTAAAATATTCAATAACTGCAGCCCCAGCATTATTTGGTCGAAACAAGTGGTTAGCTAACTCATACTCTGCTTGTTGGTTTACGTAGCCAGCGAACATATTTTCTTTTCATGCCACAGTTGTATTTGAGAGAACACATTTGCGTAGTGAGAAAACGTTGATTCTTCCACCCTCCTGTCACGTAACTCATTGGTCAATCACATGCGTGGTGACAGTTACCATGACAACTGCTCACGTGATCCTAGAGCCCACACAGGTGTGCATCTGTGCATGTCAGCACAAAAGAAGACCCTGAGGTGTGACCTCGTGCATTAACACATCTTACGGTACACAGTGTTCTATCAGCAAGGTGTGGGAGAAAAAAAATCAACGTTTCCTTTCTAAGATCATGGCCGCCCAACCAAGCCCACACACCCACACACAATACGATCCATCATAACCCTGCTGCAGACCGAACAATCCATACTGATCTTATTAGGAATGACTTTGTAAACCAATTCAAAAGCTCATGGCAGGCTATGACTACTGTCAGATGGCTCACAATTCATGATTGTCGTCCCAAGAGCATACACATGCATAAAAAGCAAAAATAATTGAAGCGTCGGTGACACCTCTTTTTGTCGTACCACACGAAAACATGCCTCTTATACTGTTACGCCTAGTTTTGTGTCTTTGCAATTTTGCCAATGACATTAGGAATTTTACAAACTCACACTCCATGTCCAAAAGTAAGATCTTACTCAAGTCGGCGTATTTTGTTTATGTATTAGTTCGAAACGTGTTTAATTTTTTAACCTTTGCCGGTGAACGATGAACAATTGCGAATTTTCAGAAGGCAGCGAATGTTGCATTCACGTCACTGTTCGTGCAAGGTCGCAAATGTTCGTAAAATGTTCGCAAAATGTTCGCAAACCGTTTTTATTATTTTTCTCGTCGCAAGATTCTGGGTTCAAATCTGTGAAAAAAAGGTGGAATGTAACAGCGTGTGCAGATAAGCATGTTTATACCGTCATTGTTTACTTTGTCAATTAGTACGAAGCTGAGACTCACTGATGTTATTAGCCGGCGATCAATTCGTCGTGCCTCTCAATTGATCTTCGACACACACACAAGCACGCACACACATTTGACAAGGGGCTGAGGAGATTATGAGCAAAGGGCTGAAGAAAAACAGAGCAACAGAGATGTAAGGAAAGATGGATGGGAGACAGGAGGATAGTGAGTTTTGTCTCAACCTTTGTGTTTGCCTCAGCATTGATCTCTGTCTCACCTCAACACTAAGGTCAGCCCACACACACGCACACACACACATATTTGCTGAGGCCCTGGCTTTGACCGGCTGACTGGTCAAATTAAACCTAGATCGCTGCAAGGCTCCAGGGAAACACGCACACACACACACGCACACTCACAAATGCGCGCACACACAGACACACACACTTATAAGTCAGTCACAGCCCATGAGGATTTCCTGCAGAGATTTGAGACGATTAGAGTTTAACACATCAAGACGGAACATGAGGATGTGACACTTAAACCGCATCACTGTTCTGTATTTTTTTTTCATACAAAGCACAAAGAACAGTGTGTGTGTGTGTGTGTGTGTGTGTGTGTGTGTGTGTGTGTGTGTGTGTGTGTGTGTGTGTGTGTGTGCGTGTGCGTGTGCGTGTGCGTGTGCGTGTGCGTGTGCGTGTGCGAGAGAGAGAGAGAGAGAGACAGACAGAGAGAGAGAGAGAGAGAGAGAGAGAGAGAGACAGACAGAGAGTGAGCGAGTGCAAGGTGTCTCATTGTAGTTCTGCTGTGTAAGCACCTCAGACAGACAGCGTTGTTGTTGTGTATCCACAGAGGAAATAAAATAACAGCCCACGTCTTTTCAACCCACTGACAGCTAACTCTCGCTCCTTCACCCCCCCCCCCCCCATATTGTCTCTTCATCTTCTTTTTTTGCTCTGTTAATTTTTCTTCTTTCACACCTTTGGATTTATCCAACCTCATGTTATATCTGTGCAATTAGTGTGACATTTGTTCACCTTTTCTGTTTCTGAAATGAAATACAATACTACTGCTACTACTACTTTAGTTCGTATGTTGAAATATGTACAGAGGAGCCAAACCCAACCCCTACCCCTAAACTCTAACCTTAACTACGACGAAAGCCCAAAACACTATCCCTGACCTTACCTTAACCAAGCCTAACCCTAACTAAAACACCAACCCTTAAACTTTAACCCTAACCCCAACCACAACCAAGCCTATCTTCTGCTAAAACACTAACCCTATTTTTTTCTCCCTATTTTTTTGGGGGGTCTCAGTATTTGAGGATAGCCCCAACACTTGAAATACAATGCTCCCATCTACTGGGCATTTGTCAAAATGCTACCAATTTGTTCTCCCTTCCCATCTGCTCTCATAAAAGAAAAAATAATGTAATTGTATATTTGGAATCATCTCCCCAGTCACTTTTTTTTATCGTAGATAATGGTTGGTTTATACAGTAATTTGGATGGTGTTACAAGCGATGGATCCTATCCCAGCTGATTTTGGGAATTACTGTAGGAGACGTACTTGCTTGTTTTTATACTAGTGTATTTGTCAGGTGGAAGAAAAAAAAAATCATGTAAACAACAATAGACGAACAGCCATCCACAAAATTCACAAAAATACTCTGCTCTTACCCTGACCCTGACCCTGACCCTTACCCTAACCCTGCTCTCAGCAGCCAATGACAAAAACGACATGAAGGAAGCAAAAAAACATTAAGTACGATCAGAATTTAAATGAGCCTAGGTAGGCCATGATAGTGTGTCTTAAACTGAATGCATGCGCACGATAGATCAACATCAGTAGATCAACACAAACAACATTATCACGGTACATTTAGTATTCACTCATATGATAAATTCAAATCTATTGAAGAAGGCTGCCTTAAAAAAGTTGTGTTCATGTGATACAACGTTTGAACAAACGTTTAAGCTGCTTATAATTGGATTTCTCACTTCTAGGTCTATTTGGAGGTGAATATCTATATTTCCGCACCTCAACAATAAATCACACAAGTAACTTTAAGAACCATTTAAAAATTGGAACACAGAGACAGACCCCTGAGGCACTCAAAGACTGTGAACACCCCCCCTGATCGTTAATCAGCATCACAGTAGGAAACTCACACTCTTGATAAAATGACAAAATCATTGTGTAGTCTTCTATTCCATTTGGTTTAATACAGTACGTTTGGTATAAACTGCTTGAAATGAACTATGTGTGCATCACAATAGTCCAGTTAAACTTTGCCTGACCTGGTTATGACTTTGCACAAGGTAAGCAGAGCTGCACTGAGTTTTGTTGGCAGCACAGATTTATCATTATATACATATGTATCATATATAATATAGTATATAATGTTGTAGGAAGCACTGGTTAGCATGATTGCTTCACAGTTCAAAGGTTGTGGTTTCGATTCCATCGTCTACCTGTTTTCACACTTAAATTGTATCCTCAGTTTCTTAATGCAATGTGAGTTGCAATATTAAACTCACCCTGGCAAATACATGCGATGTGACGAAAATTAGCGCATCGAATGGAAACTTTAATAACAAGCAGCATGAGTTGATCGCCGCATGGTGCTCATCAGCATCGAGTGAGATCCAACATGTCCCA
This sequence comes from Syngnathus leptorhynchus, assembly GCF_054491065.1. Taxonomy (NCBI): domain Eukaryota; kingdom Metazoa; phylum Chordata; class Actinopteri; order Syngnathiformes; family Syngnathidae; genus Syngnathus; species Syngnathus leptorhynchus. Next base: position 6,574,420 of record NC_141200.1, on the reverse strand, counting down.
TCCATACATAGAGAGTGTCTTGTTAACCGGATGTGAAGGTGCAAACACCAAAAGCAATGTGGGAATGACTAAGTAGCTCTCACGGTGAGATCTATGATAAGGTGTGACAGACAGGCGCTGTCACCATGTTTGTGTGGTTACAAACGAAGCTCGAGCTGTTTTACAAGATGATTAATTAACTGTCACAAAGCTTCCACAACTGCTGCCAGCCTGCATATCGGCTTAGTATGATTTTGCACAAAAAAATGCACTAAAATAAACGCTCTTGACTGTCCAATGAAAGTATAGAAAACCCTCAGCCCCTAAATGGATGGGATATTGTTTAGAAAATAATCCTTTCTTTTCATCAGGCGCCTTATTTGTTCCCCTCCTCCTCTGTTTAGGTCTTCCTCCACCCCTTCGCATCATCCACAGGGGAGGCTGCTGCTGCTGCAACAGCTGTGCCCCAACAGGGGTCTTTTTCTGGAGAGCCCAGTGAAGGCTTAGTGAAGTAGCCCAAAAAGTTCTGTGGTTGACAAACGCTGCACAACAAGGCGACCTTGTGATGTGAAACTACTTCACTGAGGATGGCAGAATGTGATGACATTCATCACGAAGCAGATCACACATCTTTTAAATGTTTGAAAACTTATTTTTTCCTCATGACAGGTCTTCAATCTGGCACTAGAGGGCGGTAGAGACATATTAATTGTAGTTTAAGTTGCCATGAAGAGGAACTCTGAAAAGGTATGAATCTAAAAATAAATGTTTTTCTCATGCAAAAGTTTCTTCTCTAGCTTTCAACCCTATATGTTCTATGTATCTATGCATTAGACGCAAGGCGCTTTATTAAATAACAGAATTCGTCACTTTCCTGCCCAATACTTCATTTTAATATTTGCATTGCTTCCTAAGCAACCACAGAGCACTTGAACATCTAGAATAGTTTAGTTCTTTATTCAAATAGAAGAGCAGATAAAAACATTAAGGCAGACAAGCAGAGAGCGGTAAACTGCAGAATGTAAAATGAGAGTCGAACTCCACATGGCTTGATTTGTTAATAAGAAAATAGAAAATTATAAAGCCAGAGAAAAACAAACAAACACAACATGAGAAATTGCACGTGTACGCTTTTGACAGAAATGTGGTGTAAACGTGTGTGCATGCTGTATCAGTGCCCCTTGACCTTAAGGGAGAATAAAGTGCAGTCATTGTTGACCCTTTGAATACGGGGTGACACTCAACATGTGTTCAAAGTGTCAAGCAGTTGTAGTTGTAGTCGAGCTTGTTGGAGCTAACTGAGGAGCATGTGTAAGCAATTTAATCCGAAAATAGACTTCATGTAAACGGATGCGCAATTGCGAATGTCACGTGTGTATTTGGGATTTTAATTGTGCAACAGCGAATGCAGCTTAAAACATTATTTAAAAAAAAAAGACCTGGAAGGTTAGGGACATATCATAAAACAAGGATATATACGCATACAAGTGGACCTCAACACATTAGAATATTGTGCAAAATTATTTTGTTTCAACAGTTCAATTGAAATGACTGATTGATACATAAATTAAATAGAATTTCTAAATTAGGCTACTCACGTCCCCAAATTCACCAATGATAAATTTCAATATTGCATGAGAACAAATTGTTTTGAATAAGACACTTTGGTAGTGGTGAGATGAATAAATCCAGTTTTAGTTTCTGCATTCAACTACATAAAATAAATTTACTTTATAAAATATAAGTCATGATATTCTTATTTATTAAAATACAACTCAACAACCAGTAATAAAAGTGTTATATAGTGTATATATGAGTAACGGCAACCCATCAAAAGTAAACACCTTACTCCAAATAAATGTCCAATGTAACATAAATGAACATATATGAAGGACATAATGAATAAATGCATTAACTGTGATTAATACTGCAGGTTAGAGTCGATACATTTATATATACATTTTCACTTAGGACCATACTATACTCCTTTTCTAACATTATATTCACTTTCAAGACTTGGAAATAAGACGGCTAATAAGAAGGCTAAAGATTTGTATCATCTTGTGTGTCAATACAGTTAAGAGTCATTATTCATTCTTATTCAATGATACATATGAGTGTGCGTTAGGCAGCATGGCTTAACCCCTGGAGAGCCCATCCTCCAGATGCCCCCAACACCAGCACTGATAGGCAAAATTGGCCTCCAAATACACAAGCTGATTGGTTGTTCCCACATCAACCGATGTCTTTTCTTTTTTGCACAAAGATTGCTCTACTATACAATTTTACACATACAGAAATTGTTTTCTTGCAAATGGTTTCTAGCAAATGTGAGAAAAGCACTGAAACATCAGTAGAACGTACAGGGTGTGTGTGTTTTCCTTTTAATATGTCACCTCCTTGTCTGCTATGTCTACATGGTGCTTCCGATCAGTCCTCAGTCGGTCTTCTTGGCCCAAGCCAGGTCATCAGATCGAGGCTTTTGACCGGTCAGTCGCTCGATCAGATACTCCATGTGCCTCCAGAACCCCAACTGGTCGAGGGCATAGTTACACCAGCCTGGGTCACAACATCACACCAAAGGTATATGAGAAGAAAATAATCATATATAAAATTACAAGACAGCATTTTTTTTTTTTGACAGAGCTTAACTTTATTAGGGTTGTGGGTGAACTGCTGCCAATCTCAAGCAAGTAGGCAAGGTCCTGCACGCAAAGGCCAAGCGCTCCCTCGTAATGGCTTGTGTGTAACCATCCATTTTCCACCGGGAATGTCCTCCTCTCTTTTCCCCTCCAGACAAGCTGAGATCATCTTTCATTTCACAGTGCTTCACCTCTCATTAGTGACCTTAATGTCCATCCAGTGTTGTGTCCTCATCAGTCCTCACTCGCAACCTCAGTTTCTCACTCCCTCCTCACACACAAAAACACATTGCTGTGTTTCTACATTTCAAAAGCAGAGACGAGGTGCTTATGTCAGTAAATTTCTAGAGAAGAGGAGAGTTCATTTATTTCAATCAATCAATTTCAAAAAGAATAATTTCCTGGAGGTCAATTCCTCCTTTTGTGTACACACCGGCGAGAAAAAAACAAACCACGGGATATATGGGCATCGCCACCACTCGTGATGTTTACATGATATATGATAAGGCTGCGGGGATGCGTGCGGATTCTGCGCGCAAGTGCTTGTACGTCGCGTCCCTTCAGCGACCCACCCTCAGCTAGTAAGACCGCCTTTCGTCAACACGCGCCCCCCCCCCGAATCCCTACTCCCTCACCCTCCACTCTTTCTCCCTCTGCCTGTGAAGTCCTATTTGTTAGAACAGACAGCAGGTTAGCATTAAATATACATGGGGATTGTCAGCCAGTGGCAAACACAAAGGCAGCTATGCAAGCCCCAGTGGAATCTGAGCCTGGCCCAGACTGCTATGCTGAGGGAGACTAAGGTGGTGGTGTTGGGGGGGGGGGGGGGGGTGTCACTGTCCCCTGTGGGTGGACTGCCACCAAGCCACAACGGCACACACAGAGACAGACCCACACAGGTTAGAAAGCGTGAAGAGGTCACAAAAACTAGCTTGCACACAGATGCTCAAGTATGCATATGCAGGCCAGTGCATGCATCTACAAACACACACTTTTCCCAGTGACGCCCCCCCTTGGGTCACTCACGCACATCTGGCGCCCACTGGGGCGCCACGGTGACGTACAAGCTCCCCCCCTGCCGCTTTGCCTCTCCCTCTCACCCACATAGCACGAATAATACTGAGCGAAGCCCAGCGTCTCTCAAGAGACAGATGCAGGCACACAATATTTTTTGGTGGCGTTATTTCAAAGCCAGCGCCATTTTGTCAGACTTTTGTGAGGTCAATGTGCCGTTAAGGGTTTCAATTAAAGCTCTATAAAATGGCCACCCACCAGAAACACATAACTTGACCTTTATATTTTTTCACACTGGGATGAACATTCATTTATCTAATTTGGACAACACACTTTTATTTTTAATGGTAGATGGTCCTTTCTCCAATTTGTAAAGCAAATATTCCAATATTGCTTACCAGACAAGATTTTAACAGCCATACGAAAAAATGAGTGTGATCGTGAGACGTTGCACTTTTCGTAAATACACAATCTGAATAATTGCAGGTTTAGATAACATTTTTGGCCAGTGTTGGGATTGAAAGAGGAGGTCCTCGGATCATGATGGTACCAATATTTGGAGGTCAATGGCTCAAAATGAACTAGTTAATGCCATATTCACATTTTTGTCATTTGATTGTTTCATGTTGATGTTAATTAAATGTTTCTGTGAGCAATATAATATAAACATTTAATGTCTTTATGACAGTACTATTGCATTATGTAATCCAATATAATGTACCCAATTAAATACAAAATCAGATAAAATAGGAACAGAAATTTGTTCTAAAATAAGGGCAAAAGTTCAACACATAACAAATGGAGGTGAAGCAAGTACAACTTTGTCCTTACAACTAAACTGTTATCCTTATGAATTAAGTTTACGCTGCTAAAATAGCTTCAATTTGCACTTAAAGTATCTTAAAGCAAGCTTACCTGTAGTGATACAGTAGTACGTCTCGTGCGGTGAGACATGGTGGATGCGGTGGTGTTTCCGTGGCAACACCACATGCCAGTCCTGCAGCAGCGTGACCCAACGCGGGAGCCCGAAGTAGGAGTGATTCCATTTGTGAATCTGGTTGGTCAACGTGACGAAGACAGCCAGGGCGAAAACGTAGCAGTCCCAAGGATAGGACGCCGCCAAGGCCTCTGAAATGTGACGTGAAAGCGATGGCGCAAAAAGATGAAGAACTTTTTCTTTTTTAGTTTTAAGTGTTGTGATGAGGGCCCGCACAAAGGCGTAGCACTCCCACAGAGAGAACGCTGGCGGGAGCCTTCGTCGAGATGAAGGGATCGAAGGAGGGGGTGAGGAATGCGGGAGACAAGAAGACGTGGCGGCAAGGGAGAGATGAGCAGAGGACAAGTGTAGCACATGACACACTTGATGACGACGTACATTGAAAACATTGACCACTAAAGATGACTGAGGATGGCAACACACAAAACATGCTGCGTTCTGTTTTTGGGTTGAATTTTCTGTTTGTACAGTTAATTCATATTTGGATAAAGTGACCTCTCAACAAAGTTCGTTCTTCATCCAAAGGTCTGTTTTGTCCAACCTTGTCTTCCACTTGTCTTTCTGACTCTTAGCAGTCTTTTCACTTGGTCTACGTGTCCCATCAGCTCAAGAGCACAAATGTCAGCTGGATATGTCACCTCACCTTCTCGCCTGTCCTTCGTCTTTGTCTGGTAACCGCTTGCCACCGTGAGGAGGTTGACACGATACGTTCAGGTGTCACCTCACCGCTACATGACGGTCGTACCCTCCCGCTCACCCTGACCCCACTGAATGGTGACCCCGCCTTCAAGAGCAGACCGAATGGGCAGAGATGTCACCTTCCTTCTTGACCCACAGCGGAGACATGATCTACAAGCGGGCCTCGGTTTTTCTACCTATAATATTCTCTCTCTCCGCTCTCCATTGTTTGCTGGAGCCCCTTGAAGATAGCCGACCTTTACAACTTTTACCTTTCATCTTGTTAAAGCGCAAGTTAGGAAACACTGGTTTAAAATCCATCCTGTTTATTGGGTCTCTCATTTAACTTAATAAGAATATCAGAAAGTCCTCAAAGTATGAATTTCTGAATTGATTGGCCTTATATTTTAGTGTGGTTTGGAAATTTCTGTGTATGTGTGTGTTACCTGGTGTGTAAGTGGAGAACTTGTAGGCCATGTGTGCCAGTGGCAGGATGGGGATCATACAATTATCTCCGTTAGTTTCAATGAAGTCGTGGCGGGTGATGGCGGTGGGGTCAATGTGGTGCTCTCTGAACGGACGAATAAACGCCTGCAGAAACAACCAAAAAAAACAGAAAAAAATGAATATACTAATTGAAAGAAGTTGAAATGGTTTCCTTAAACACGGCAAGAGACGATAATATTTTTGTATATTTTCCACAATTTCCGAGGGAATAATAACATGCGTCTAATAAGAATTTAGTAATTGTGTGGACTGAAATCAATCACGCCAAAATAATAATAATAATACATCTTTATTGATACAGCACTTTCACAATGACTTTTGCCATAGCAAGGCATTTTACAAAAATAATAAATAAAGCAATCCCACTCACAAGGCTTTCTTGAAAAAACAAAAAATAATGTACGCCAATTAGGAGAACTGAACTTTTTCCTTTTACTTTTAAATAAAAGTGCACATTGATAAAAGGAAAGTACAATTTGAACTACAGCACAGCAGTGGACACAAAAGCACAGTGACAGAAAAAGTCAGTGGCGCTCAGCAGCCGGTGCAACCCCAGAGCTCACATCCAGCATCTTAATAAACCACAGAACAGCAGTCAACTTGCACAAATGCACTCATACACATAAATGACCCTTGGACAAGCCACACACACACACACACACACACACACACACACACACACACACACACACACACACACACACACACACACACACACGCTGTGCATTTCCTACATGTGTGCAGAAGAGACACCTCTCTGTGAGTGCAGGAGGGATGGCAAATAAAAGAATCTGCATTTCAGACGCACACAGGGGACAAATAGCAGCTCAAACACTCACACGGAGTGTAAAGATAATTTATTTACAAGTATGAGCAAAGCCAAAAAGGAAGGTTATGATACACAAAGCCTTGGAGATGTCAGCGGGAAAACTCGTTATTGTCGCATGTTGGCACAATGGCGCTTGCCTATTTGCCAACTTTGTTGCTCATCACCGCTGGTATCTTGACAATTACAAGCGCGCTCTTCTCCGTCTCGACCCCCGCCCCTTTGCTGACTGCCGCAGCCCTCAGCCGCATCAAAGCGGCGGAGGTCGTGCCGAGAGGGGCGGCGTCCCCGCTCCCGGTTAACGGCGGGCCACCGGTCACTGCGTGTCCTCTAATCCCACACCGTTTAAAGGCCCGCCTTGCACGACATTCACTAATCACCAGCTCACATCGCCTATCGCCCCGGCAACCGGCGCCATCCCACTGGTTGCGCAGACACGCCTTGCCGCCCCCTCATACCCACTTCTCTCTCTCTCGACCTTCCTACAGCAATTTCATCACGTTTTTCTTTTTTGTTGTTTTTTGCCTTTGTCCAAATCTTTCCTTTTGTGTTGCTCTCACTATTTTTCAAAGCCCTAACAGATGTGTACAGAAGAATATTGCACCTGGAAAAAATGTCAAAGGTCATATGATGTGTTTTACATTTTAACGTGATAATTCCCGTTTTAACGCAGCAATTGTTTCCGCCAAAATAAACATCAATGGTAGTATTGACACAATGCCCCTCAGTTTGCGGTGGGCTTATGCTGAATGTTTGAAAATCTAATTCAAGAACCAATGAGACTAAAATGGATGCATCTCCTGAAATGTGTCAGAACATAAGCACTTATAATCACCTTTAAATAATGTGAGGTGCCTCGGGAGGGCAGTTTGTCATATATGGGTCATGATGGAAAAGAGTAACAGTGACAGAAAGCAGAGTGGATGGTTTCATGGAAAACAGAATGATGAGCAATACTGTGAAATGAAGGATATGGACCTTGAAATTCTTCAGAATGTCCCTATATAATATTCTATCTTAAAAATAAATATCTTCCTGAGGTCAAACTTTAATCATCAAACACACTTTAAATACTGTACAGATTTTTTTTTATATTCTGATGTCAGTGCAATACTAAGTAACTTTAACCAGTAGCTGGTAAATAATAAGTTTTTTTAGTTAATTGCATGTGGTGTAATTTTTTTGCCTACTTATTTCATACTCTAATTTGCTTTATTACATTTTAAAGGAGTTTTTGTTTATTCCAGCATCCCCAAAAGGTTTCATGCATCAATAAAAAATCTCCTTTTGTAATATCAATCAATCAAATTACATAATTTCAATTGAGATTAATTCACCTTTCCAAGACCTAATCATTGATGTATTCAAATATTAAAATAAAATTCAACTGAATGCCGTCTGTCATTTAATATACTAATCAAATATAGACAGAAACAGCATTAATCATACTCTGGTTAATTATGGCTTTGACAGAAACAATAGCTCCTTGTATAATTAGGTCTCTTATGTCTCTGAACACATGCACTCAACAAGCGCAAAAATGTTTATGAATATTTCATAACACATGAAACTCTCATCCCATTAATCACAACTAATCTGCATGTTGCAACTGATAACATGTGTTCTAATTGGCTGCAATGACAAGGACCTTTATTCTAATTGGCTGTGGGCAGTGTTGGGAAAGTTCAGTTCACACATTTCCAAATGAACTTGTTCAGTTCACAGTTCAGAATTGAAACTTTTTTTTATTAAAAGTTCATAGTTCTTTTCTTCCTCAGATAAAAAAAAAAAAGTTTCTGCAAGCTGTTTTCCTCTGCCATTTTTTTTTCACCCATTCCATTCACACTAGTAGCCAGTCTTACAATCTTAAATACATGAAAAAATTGTTTGAATTATATTTTTCCGTAATTAATTGAAAAGTAATTATGACTATGGTCCAGAATGTGCAAACAAAACAATCTGTTGTTGGTGCCAGACTAAGGTAGGAAACAAAGAATGTACAAATAAAGTATTCAATGTGCAAAACATTTAAAGTCACGATATTTAGTGAATGTATTATTCCTTAACTGGTTCGACCAAAGAACCAAAAAGCATTTATAATTTGTAACATAAAAGTGTAAAGGTGCAAAGCCAAAATAATTTCGCAAAGCAACAGAAACAATCTGATTCAGTGTAATTTGTTGTTCATGAATGTGCGTGTGCGTGCGTTCACCTTGCCGATAAGAGGGATGTCTACAGATCCCCAAGTATCCGCCCCCCAGTGTACCATCCCAGATGCAAAGTCTGCTGTCAAGATTCCCAGCACTACAATAAATAACAGAAATAAATCGGACATAAACAATTCAAAACATAATGAATGAAAGATAATTGCTCTAATAATCATCATGATCCTAATATGGGTCCTATAAACGAAGCTAGCTAACACGTGCTGACATAATACAGCAAGAACAGCATTGATTTGAAATTACTGTTTGGAAGTGTATTCACTTATTTTCCAACTCACCAATGCCGAGAATGATCTTGTAGACGTGAAGGGTGGAAAAGTGCAGGAAAAGCAAAATGAAGTTGACGACAAAGAGGATGAGGCACACGATCACGCACAACCACTCCTGGACACGCTTACCTGAAGACACACACCATAAACACCATTCAAACTAATATCTGAGCCAAAACAAAACAAAAGTTGAGTTTCATGAACTGGAGGGTCAAGTGTTTTAATATATAATCAGTCAGATGAAGACAATGTACTCGGGGCTGTGGGGTCACGACCTCTCATATGTGAAATACCAACGCTGACGCAGCACTGAGCCCGCTCGGACGCACACGCACACACACTTGGGCCGTCTGCCTCGGAGAGGTCAAGCGGTATTCGTTTGACGACAGAACGAACTTTTTTTTTGTTCTAAATTCACTGATCAGCACTTTTATGAGCGAGGGACACACACTTAGTAATAGTAAATTATTGAAACACACACACAGCGCAGATCTCAAGCTCATTAAGATACGAGGAGGTTTCGATGCTTTCATGATTGCTTCCGTGATTTCTCGCTTTCTTTGGAGCTGTCAGGTCACATGATAGCTCACAGCCAATCATGTTTCACGAGTGTCCAAACAAACAAACAGAAATCGTTCTTCTGTTTGAAAAGTTCTTTTATACTTGCAGTATATTTCCTCTCTCTTCTTCGTGAAAGTTTAATGTGCTCGGATTCTCCTTTATGACAGCATTAGCAGCCTATGAGATATTAATGGCCGTTTTTGAATAAAGCGCACAGACCTCCGAGTTGGCGCGCCTATAGACCAGAGTGATTATTAATATGCTCTCATAAAGGATGCAGCAAAGTGATCATGGGAGATTTAAGCGATGTGATTATGGATATTTCAGGAATTGTCAAACGTGACCCTTCACCTTCTGGAAATGGTATCAAAGTTGGAGAGAGACTGAAGGAGGGTTCGAATGGAGATTTAATTTGAGATCTCCACGGCTTAGACTTCAATCAGTGAAGAGAGTGGTAGTTGGATGTAAAAAAAAAAAAAAAAAAAGGAAATTTAGTCTTGTATATTTTAAGGCAATACAGTTTATGCTTCAGCTTGACAATTAAGAAATTGTGGATGGAAATACATTTCTATCTTTGTGTCTGAGTAAATTATGTTGGCAGCGGCAGCATTTTCTGAGGTTCAGGTTCAAATGCCGGCCTTCCTGTGTTTACGTGTTAGTTGTCACGTACTTTGGCTTTCACCCACATTACAAAAACTCTCAAATAAAGTATAATTTGTATTTACTGAGGTTATTTGTGAAGAATTTCCATTTTCTTTTAAAAAGATAATTATTATTTGGCACATTCAAAAGGGTCTTGATGATTTCTCACGGTCCTTAAATGAGACAATGTGAATAAATTATAGTAAGATGACCTCATAACAAAATCACAGAGATGAATAGCCATTTCCATTACAAATCCAAATCACCCCCTTTACTGGCCTATAAAACAGCCATGATACCTGTCTTGTTTTATATGTACTTTTACTAGAACTCTGTTGTAGTTGGCACGTTTACCGCTGTTGATTTTGAGTACAGTCGTTAACGACTCCAGAAAGATCCCTGGAGCAAAAAAGAACAACAATCCTCGCCTATCGATGCATTTCCAATCATTCATACCAGCACGCAAACACACGCGCACACGTTAAGGGATCGCGACACCAACAATTCACGGTTTAAATAGGCTCACACACAATGACACTCCAACTGACGGATTTCCTAACTCGCTCTCAGATCACTTTAGCACACACTCATGTCTTGTGACATAAACACAAATTCAAACACTCCATCAGGGAAGCACACACGCACACACAGTGAATGTAGGGTCGTGGAGCGGAGGGGCGGCTGTCAGGTGATGTGCGTCAGTCCTTGGATCCTCTGGCTCCCTGGTGAGGGGAAGGAAACTAGGACAGGCCTCCACTGAGCGCGTGCTCAAACACACACGCACACACACACACGCGCTCATGTCCCTCAGGCCATGGCATTGCTGGATATCACACACAGCTCCAGACAGACACGCAAAAACAGGCTTTAAAAGCACTTATGGAAAATAAATACAAATTCTTTCAGAGAGACGAGACACAAAGTATCTCACACAACACCATCAATTATAAATTAGAAGTCACACCACAACCTCACCTAAAGTTGGCACAAAAACACTCAAATTGGAGCGCAACCCCCCCTTTCACACAGCCGCCCTCATTAATATTGTTCTGACAATAACCCTCCGTGGTCACCCCTCCGCCATCCCTCACCCCGTTGCACCCCCCTGCTTGAGCTTGAGTTCGTGCACGTGGGCGTGCGTGGCAATTTAACCTGGGCGGGGCCACGGGAGGGGAACGAGGGGCGCTAATAGGCTGAAATTAATCAACGCGCCTGATTTGCTGTCTAGGGGATGAGTGGCGGCCAGCAGGCGGCCAACACATACTGAATACTAATGCGGAATACACACACATCATAGTTTGACACAATCATATGAAGAGAATGACACCAAAGAGAAAGAAGTTGCTTCCTGCTGTGTGGGGTTTTTTTTTTTGTTCTTAGGAAAGGTGAAGTCTGGGCCAAATAGAAGCCGTCACATTAAGAATTGTGTAAAATCACATTTTTGTTTAGCCTTTGGTACAGCTCTGTGCTACACCAGCTCCCTGAAGTAGTGTACTTTAGTTTTTTTTTATGAGACCACAATGACTAACATATGTTGTGTAAAGAAACAAATGTCCAATCAGGAGCTCATTCAGACACACAAGCGCTGCTTTATTAGCTCGAATGTGATTTATTCCTCACTTCAGAATTTAATAATGTCCAACAAAGAGCGGAGTCATTAAATTGTGCTTCTCCTATTAAAGTCAAGCTACAGGCCACAACATGAAGCAGAGTGGGGGGCAACTGGGGAAGTACCACTCCAGCTCCAGCAGATGGCACAGCAGTGAAAGACGCTTGCTGCTGCGGACTAAAATGTCGAGTCGTCCTATTTTAGTCTTTCTCAAATAGTGAGGCAGGTATCCCCAGGGGAAGCATCGTGCAATGCCAATAGGGGATTTTTCTTTTTGCCATATTATATTTAGAATAAAATGTAGTTGCACATCCACTACAATAGGTGGCAGTGGAGCTCTCACTCAATTTCCCCGGTAATAAAGTTATTCTTTTTTTTTTAATTCTAGCCAATAACCGCATTGTTTTTTTTTCATTAGAATATTCCGAAGATATTCATCCATGAGTGACGCAGATACTTTACAGTTGCTTTTAGTTCTTCCAAAGTTTTGTACTAAAACTTTACGCTTTGTCCAAATGGTACAAATTGCTGACGTCTTTTTTGGCCACCACTCCCGGTTCACCTGAGACGTGACTTTAAGGCGTTGTTCCATACTCATAAATATTTCATGTCTTAACACCTTCTTATCTTGCTGACTTGGCTGGGAAAGATGTTGCTTTTTGGGTGACACTGAGCTCTGACCAGATACCAGAAATAGCACCTTCTTTCTCCCGTGGAAAAGCATGAATAGAACGAGTTATCAACTCCTCTGAAAAAACAATATTCATAGAGGTGAGGAGAGTGAGAATTATTAGGGTGTGAAAATAAAAACATGACACAGACGACTGTTTTTATCCTGTGTCTCTCTTTGTGTGTCCCTGGTTTGCTCTCAGTAGACTGTCTTCAGATGGGACATGGAGTGAGGAGGGGGTGGTAAAAGTGGGTCACGTGCTTGGAGAGAATGAAATCGGGAGATGGGGGAGACAGACAGTATCGGGGTGAGAGGGGTGGGGGGGGGGGACACACAGAGGATGGGGGGGTGTTAAATTCCCTTGTTCAGGAGGAATGGATCAGTCACAGGCCTCATTCCTTTCATGTGATCTCTGCGGACCATAGAACTTGGGACACACACACACACACACTGGCGCACACACACAAAACCAACATGAATGCAATGTACACATACAAGAGAAGAAACAATACTCACATACACGCACATGCACGCATGCACACACACAAACGCACACACACACACACACTGTGCCAAACAAACTTAATAAATCTATTACCCTGTAGATTCAACAGCAACAAAGAGAGGAATGTGGCAAATGAGATTGAGCAACACACACACAAACACACACACACACACACACACACACAAATGGAAGTGAGACTAAGTAGGCGCTGCTCCAGCCTCGCCCCTGTGGGGACATACACACGGAGGGGCGGATGGACGGACGGACGGATCCTATTTGTGCGTGTTGGACGGCATTCTGTCATCCCCGGGGCTTTCAGCTACCACTATATTCATCTACGGCCCTCATAATAATAATTGCATACACACATGGTCAAGGTCAACAGTAGAACGATATGGCTAGAAGGCTCGCCTGCAGCCAATGTGGGTGGTACATTGTATTTTTCATACTGTTGTGTGTGATTCAGAGAAAGACTGTCTCTCAAAAGTATCATTTGCATTCCAACCAAATGTTGGACTTATTGAAACCCATTTTTACATTGTGATTGTTTCCAACTTCCCGCTGGGGGAATTACATTGATAAAAGATGGGATACATTAGTTGTGCTAGTTAATGCCAGCGATGCTTTTAAAATGGATGTCGGAAGTTTGAGCACCACCTGTCACCTGTTGCTTTTTTTTTCATGACACCTTTATGCGATTGACAAATGCATTGTGCGGCATATGTTGAGGGCACGATGAAGCGGCCGAGGAGGAGGGGGCGGGTCGAGCGGAACTTTTCAGCCCCTAAGGAGAATGCGGGTGGAGGGGGGGGGGGCAGCTAGTGGGTGTGTGGGGTGGAAAACCAAAGCACCAGAGACAAATGGAGACGTCTCCAGCTGTTTGTCCGTCCAGGCTGAGCTGTAATGAGGCCGCGTTTGGCTCGATGGAGCGCCTTAGCCGCCTCATCTAACTTGTCCAAAGTCTAACAAGGCAAACTGCTATTTAGATTTACCTCCCGCCAGTGCGGAGATGAAGCCAAACATCTGAGCGCATAACAGTGTGGTGCTGCCTTAAATGGACTCTTTGGCATTTGGAATTGGGCCTGTTTAGTTGTCTTTAACAGACACTTGTCAGCATGTGGGAAGCATTTTTACTTTTAAGTTTGCCTTAAAATGTCCTGGTGGCATTGTTAGTGTGAACGAGCGTGTCCTCCGCCTTCGGCCTGCTGGGCCCTTTGGCAGCAAGCAACACAACAAATAAGTCTTTAAATTCAATGACTGCAACTTCCAACATTGCTCTTTCATTCAAAACATGTAACATTTTACATGTATTGTTTTTGGTCTTGGCATGTACTTGGAACAATTACAATACAGAACAAGTAGAACAGGCGTGTCCAAAATGTTGCATTCGAGGGACGCATACAGAAATATTTTGAGGGATGAACTGACTTTAATTCATTAAACACGCTTAAATAATTCAATCAATCCATTGTATATCATTGAGGGCTACTATTAATGATTATTTTAATAATTGATGAATCTATCAATTTTGCTCATCAACAGCAATTTTTAAATCGGAGATGATTTAGTGTACCGGAACATATTTTGGACGCTGAGTTAAAAAAAATGTCTTTACTCTCCCTCCAGCACATCTATTTGAGATATTAGCATTTTGTTTGACTATGGTCGTGATTGTCTTATTTTGAAAGAAAACCAAACATCAATCTGTTTTAATGGACAGCCACAGAAGTCAGATTTTTAAATCATGCTCTTTAAAATCACGCTCTTCTTGCACAGCTTTCTGTTTTATTTTCATTTGTTGTGTCAGGAAGTGATCCACATGGCCGCCTGGCCAGGATTATTTTTAACATTTGGGCTCAGTGTGCTAACTAAGCGGCCGCTAAGTGAGAGGGGATAACGTGCCGGGACCCCAAATGCTCCTGATCCTCTTAGGCATCAAAACACAGAGCAAAATGTGTTGCTTTTAGGACAATCACATCCAATTCAGCACTTGGACAGCTCCATTCGAACATTGATGTTTTCTCATTTTACTTAACAGGTAGATGAACGCAAAAAGAGCAGTTTAAGACTGTTTTCGTGAGTGACGTCACGGCGACAGATGTTCAATGACATAGACTCTTCAAAGGTCGTAAGTGATCCGTCACATCAGACGATCATTTTCAGTTCAGCGTGTCAAGTGAGGGCCAACCACACGGCAGCAAATGAGGAGGAAAGCTTTGGTTGTCTTTGTACGATCATGACCAGAATATGATGTCATTAAACGCCTCCTACCGTTCTTAATTAATGTAGCAAAGTAAGGTCAATCATTTAATTGATCAGGCTTTCTTGGGGGAAAAAATACATCAATACGATGCAGGATAGATGAGGAACGTCGAGTTTATAAAAGAGAGGATTTCCAAAGTTTGTTATCAATTCAAATTTAAGAATATAAAGTGCAACATGTGCCACAAAATCATGTTTAGAATTGCCAACACAGCGGGTAACATACTGCTGGCATCGGGCGGCAATCTTGTATCTGATCAATCATTACTTTTCAGGAAATTCCAGAAATGTCAAGTTTGCAACCATTAGCTATGCATCGCACAAATAATGGTCAATAAATTGTCAAAAAAAAAAAAAAACACCCACCAGTGTGGGCTGACCAATAGCATAGATTTTGGATAAAATGTGAAATCCATCAAAGTGACTGATCTTAGCTATTCATGCTGTGGGGCATTTATTTGAAATCCTACTTGTGTGCTGAATGTTTGCAAATTTATGCTCAAATAGATTTAATGCGAGCTGTTTGAGCATTTATCTAGTTTGCTTGATATCCAGTTTAGGGGGAGTTTGCCATTTTAAAACTTCCAGACTTACTGGTAAATGGGACTAATGCATGGACCTGAAATGCACATGCAGCGCTCCATCCTCAGTGGTGCATCGTGCACTACAGTGACATCTCCCTCATCCATAAGCAACACAGCAAAGATGACGATTGGTGCTCACCGGGAGAATAGAGCCGAGCCAGCTGCCGGGCTCCGGCGTGCTGCGGTCCCCAGCGGGGTGCCGCGCAGTGTGCCGCCGCCCCGTGCTCGTTGCTGTTTGGATCCTCCTCCGCCATAGACCGGTGCCTGATGTCAACCTCGGAGAGCAGCGACGCCGCCATAGTAACAAACGTGGCCGCCTCCCTTCCCGCTGCCGTGTTTCAACTATCGCACGCCATCAAAACCGGGTTGCATGGGATTTGAAACGAGTTTCTGTCGGACGGACGGCAGCGAGCGCTCACTCGATCTACCCGAAAATAGACGCGCGGCAGGCACCGCTGTTGACGTTTATTTCCGCTGTCAAGCTGCAGCGTGGACCGCTGTCACGCGTGACAGCCGCTCACACGTTTGCCCCCACTCACCACAGCGTGCCTTTAAATGCTCCACTTTTAATAGCTAAAGTGTCTACTTCCAGTTCAACAGTCATGCTTGCAAGGACCGTCTGCATTTTGCTTTCGTGCTGAAAAATGACACTTAATTGTGGACACTTCATTAGGAAGACTTGCACAGTGTGCAAAGCCCGATTTGACCATACACTGCCAAACAAAGACATTTCATTTCTGGCCACGTTTTACATACTGCACATTAAGTATTCACACTATATTGCAATTTACATTACCATAGAGGCTAGAAAACAACATATAACAAGGAAAAAGCATGAAAGTAAATCCGGTCTTGTCATTCCCGTTGGCAAGATTTGACTAAAGATACAGGCCCGGCTATTCGACGAAAAATTCTTTTGACTAACACGATGGGAATAAAGTCACACCACACAGAATGTCTTTATTTGTCATGTATTTATTTGTATTTTCTTTTTTAATTGTTTTTGTCTGTACTATTACCATCTGGTTCATTCACATTTAAAAAGCAGTCATTGACCAGATGCACTGAAATTTCCTTTTTTTTTTTTTTTTACAATAACTATTAGAGGCCCCATGGAGACTGAAAAAAGAAACACCTGCATGGTTTTCTGGATTTTAATTTGTTCCTTTGTCTTTCTTTCATAGTAATTACAAAAGAGAAGAAAATATATATATAACAATAATCATAGAAAGGAGATTTGGGAGGGGGACTTTCAACCGGAGGACAGACAATCACAATTACACGACACAAGTACCTACTTAAGGCGAGAAATCAGACATAAATTCAAAGAAAATCAAAATGCATATGGAGGAAGGAAAAAAATGAACACAGATGAATTGGTATACTAAATATAGGTCGAGAAAATTATGATTTTTTTCTAGAAACTATGAACATGATCCAAAACAAAAAGGTTTCTTTTTTTCTGTAGCTCTTAAAAAATAATTACATGTAACAGAGAAAATTTGGCAGGGTCGATTAAAAATACTGCACATACAATACCTTGTTCCACTCCTCTCCTTCATCCTGCTTGCCTTTCTTTATTTAATAGCATATCACATTAATATTCCGTTCCCCCGCAGCTGCTAATAGCCACACCCAGTGGTGCGATCGTTACACTTTTACATGTGAGTGGCAAATGACACTTTGATTGGCTGTGATGTGGAGATGTAGCTCCCCCGCCGGCTCCGGGTCGGGGGCCCCGACTGAGCCGAGAGATCCTGCCGGGTCTCGGTCTCACTGTGCGTGCTGACTCAGTGTGTGGTTCTGGAGGGGAGGGAAAGAGGGGACAAGTGAGAATACATGATGGGAGAAATAATGGGCTCTATGTGCACGGTGCCATTTTCTCGACACCCAATAACGTACGAAGAGGCGTGCGCCGCCTCTGACTCTGCAAACCTGCCAAATCTACAGACAAATTACAAATTAGTAGAAGGATGTGTTAATGCAGTCCCCGTGAAAACTCTTTCAACTTGTTAAAAGAAAAAATGTCTTCTCATGTTAGACTTATGTGTGGAAAAAGAATCATGTGAGATCCTGCTGCTTCACACGCACACACACATCTGCCCATTGAGTCCCATGTGGCGCCCGCAAATCGGCTGCAATGGGGACCTGAACTGATAATCTGGATTTGTTGGTTTGGAAGGCAAAGCCATCACATCTAAAGCAGGGGAAATACTGTATGTGAGAGTGTGTGTGTGCGATGGCAAGATGATTGGAAAGATTTCTTTGGGAATTCATGTGTGTATCAGAGAGAAATTTCTTTTCCGATGCTTTTTCCCCGCTCTCCTCTTTTCCCTTGACTGTACAGCTTGTCCTCATGAAACGGTCCTTATCGCTCTCGCTTTCACACACACGCACACACAGATGCTGAATAACACTATTCCCAGTGAGACTTTCCCAATCAACGCCCACTTGCACCCCAGCTCCCATCAGCACCCCAAAAAAGCAGCTTCCCCCAGATTAATCACCCTGGCTCACAAACGGGACATAGGGGAGAGAGAGAGAGAGAGAGAGAGAGAGAGAGAAAGAGAGTGCACACAATACAGAGGAAAGGAGGGCCAGAAATGTGAAGGATTATATGTGGTTTTGGGTGGATAATACTTATTTGTCATTCTGTGGCCCTTATCTTGCTGAGCATGTTCCAGTGAGCCCTATGTTAAGCATGACAGTGTGCACGTACGTGCACGTGTGTGTGTGTGTGCATGTGTTTTGAGAGTATCCGTCACCGGGCTTTAGAGTCAAAGCTCGAGCCTGTCCAGGGAAAAATAAAGCATATTAATGCTACACAGGGGCGTGTGCACACACACAAACACACACACACAACCACACACAATTATCTATCGTATTATCCGTCCATCCATCCGTCCATCCATCCCCACACAAGTCCAGAATAAACCCAAAAACGTCAGAACTATGTCAGAGGTCCACGTGCTCCCCCATCACATTGTAAATGATCCCTCTGTCTCTCGCTCTCACTTTCCTGACCATCTGTAGTTCTCCCTCCAAGCCAGTGGAGGTCAGGCTCATTCCTCTTTCAGGCCGAGAGAAGTCCTAGTCGTGCTTCCACCAGCTTTAAAACCACGTCCTCTCCTACCTTACGTCATACTTGACCTCTTAAAGATTGCAAATGGGAGTGGTCTGAGGCAAGGCAAGGTAAAGGAAGGAGATTGGTGGGGTGTGTGTTGCTGTATTGATTTGTAGATGGCCCGATGGATGGAGCATAAGGGCAAGGGGAGGAGAGATGGAGGGACGCTCCCTGGAGGGAGAGCAGGAGGAAGATGATCAGACAGGAAGCCACTGTGACATGGATGATGCCATCATATGACAGCAGGGGCAAACGCCAGCTACCATTTCCTCATTTGTATGTGTTGCTGCTGCAAGTTTATCATCTTGCCACAAAATAATAAATTGCACCGCATCAGCCCAAAAAGCCAGATGGCCAAATACTGCATATGAAAGCATGTCAATATTATGTAAAGATAAGATTCTGATGAAAATGTTTGTATGGACACTGTTCACTGAAGAGATGTCTTCCAGGCACGACTGGTCCTGTCCATATCGAGGCCTGTCATTGTTTTTCCTAAACTGCTTAGAGCGAGCGTGTGGAAAGCCAGCAGAGCCCCGAGCCCAGGGGAAATATGGCCTTGTCGCATTACCTACGCACACCACTGCCAGACGCACACATGGGAATGCATTCATGGCCTTGCACTTGCAGCTAAGAGCACATGCATGCACACACACACACACACACACACACACACACACACACACACACATGTATGCACACTGAATATGTACAAACACACACAGCAACACACAAGGTCTCTTGTGGAAAGGTAGAAGGGGACGATGTAGGGAGAGAAGAGGAGATGGAGATAAAGAGAAAATGTAATCGGCTTTGTCGTGCACTCTCATTTCTCTTATCTTCTTCATTGCACACTGAATGTCTGTGTGCGCATTTGTGTTGGCTTCTGTTGTCACTTTTGCCAATTGTGTGTGTTCACGCATTGATCATGTCTAAAGTTAGAAAGGGCTCAGAGTGTGCGGAGTACAAGCCGAATGATGACTTTGAGTCACTCAGTGTGTGTGTGTGTGTGTGTGTGTGTGTGTGTGTGTGTGTGTGTGTGTGTGTGTGTGTGTGTGTGTGTGTGTGAATGCTACCCTCATGTATCATGGAGTGTCTGTCAGTTCATAAATGTGTGTCAAATGCGTGTATATATGGGGGTAATTGGAGGCATTCCAAATCTGTGTGTGTTGCCCTTTCTAACAGTAAATGAAAAATCACCTCAGTGGCCTTGTGGTCTTCCTTGAGTTCAATGTATTTATAGTTGAGTTGACATTCTTCCAACAACGTGCTTCGGGACAAGCAGATGGGCTAGCCTGCTTCCTCTCCTCCCTGGCTTGTCTTTGGCCCCATCCGTCCAGGACAGGATGCTGCCTCGGGAGCAGCTTGAAAATAAACGCACCCGCCTGCACTCACTTACACTTCCGTGGCTGCCTTGGTGACTTGTCCACATGTCTCCCTGTAACTTGTCCATCTCTTCGGCTAAGTGGTAAATGACACACGCTCGTTTGTCCAAAACATGGGTTTCGCCCTCAATTGAGTCACGAGCAGTCCTGATTTTCTCCTCCTCTGGCTCAGTCTGCATGACCTTCTGTTTGGAGTCTTTTTCTCCCATGGGGACTTCCCCTCCCCTCTGCCCCAGACAGTAAGTACTGGTTTGGACCAGTAAACACACCAAAAATACACTCACAGCACGAAAGGGCGCGTACCCAAAATCGCAACACGAGAGGCAAAGACACGCACCCCCCCCACCAAAACAAACACACACCTCCGCAGCAAAGGTGCGAGCGCCTTGCTGGAAGCCATTACACAAAGGAGGAAGTGACCTCACTTCCAGCACAGACAGCAAATCACACCGGAACATCACATGCCGAATTTTAGTCACACCAAGATCATCAACGGATCTTCGGCTCATGTTCTACCTTCTTGCACATTTACCCGCACGGACGTGGATCATAGAGCACGTACTGTGATTTTACAGCCAACAGCAACACCAAAGATTGTCACAACCCACACTCAGACCCAAACACATCAAGCGAACACACACTATTGTGGTTCAGCCGCAAACACATCTTTTATTATTCAGTTAGAGGGAGACGGGCGAGGCTCTTTGATTGGACGCACATATTATCCTCAGATATAATTCAAACGCCGATGATAATACATTAAAAATAGGTGGACATCAAGTATAGCTAGAGACGAGCAAGAACATAACAGATATTATCCGTACAAACAACCAGTGCAATTTAAAAAATAAAAGAATGGCTCAAATGAATGTGTCAGCCATTTAGAATACAAAACACGTAGTGCCAAATGAATAACTCTCTGAGCATTGTTACGATTCCAAAGGCTAAATATTTCATAGTCTCATTAGATTGTGTCCATGTACCTCTGAGCTTTGGCCTGTGAGTATAAAACCAGTAAATGTTCTTTCATTGCATCTAAAAGCATGTGTGCATGTAAAACTATAATATTCAAAAGTGCAGGAGCGCAGCATAGGTGGAGAGAAACAACCCACATACAAATCTAACGACCCCCCCATCCATTCACTTATTTATCTGACCAGCGATCCACCCATCTAGCTCTGATGCAATATTAACTAGCGCTAAAGGAGAACAACAGATCCCAGGGAATCAAAGAGAGCCATGACTGGGGAGTTTTAGTGATGGATGGATGGATGGATCAAGGGAAACTTTCAGGGCATGCGGCTGCACAACAGCACCCCTTAGAGGCCCCGGAAAAACAACATGATCTAGAAGTGAATGAAGGAAAAGGGGGAAGAAAAATGGACAGACAGAAAGCTAAATGAGATCTAGAAGGACCTCGCTGATCAGGCCAACAGCATTTCTTATTTACACAGCCTCCCTCCGTCCCACACACAAACACCCATGCACAAAGACACACAGCAAAACATTTCTTATTTACCAGCTTACGTCTGCACTATTTATGTGGCACCAGGGAGTGGCACAGAGGAGAGGAAGAGAGGAGAGGGGCTAAAATATGCATAGGGGCTGCTTCTTCTGGGACGCACGAGGGGAGTCGGAGGCAGGGAGGCGGGAAGACAAAAAAAAAAAAAACGTGAGACAGGGAGAAAGACCGGAAGAGTGGAAATATATGATAAAACATGGACGGCCAGGGCTGGCATAATGACACTACCTGACCGGACTGTGTATGTGGAAGGAGGGACAGAGTTGCAAGAAGGCAAAAATGAAGGGGTGAGGAAGGAATCAGTCTGAAGGGAGAGGGAATGATGCAGCGATGTGTCCATGCTGCAATGACCCCTGGGTGTGTGCGTGTGCGTATGTGTGTGTGTGTGTGTGTGTGTACGAGATAGAGGACGAGAGTGAACATCATATAAACCCTCTGAGGGCTTGAAAGAGGCCAAAGCCTTTTGGAGCTAGCCAAGCAGCCGTCTTCATCCATCCGCACCTCATTAAAACACACACACACAAATAACCCCATTTTACTCACACACACACGCATGCACGCACAGACACGATAAATGCTAGCAGTGGCATTAACCTCCTTGGTAGGAGCTCTCCATCTCCGCCAGTCGGCCTTTCGGTCCAGCCCACTTAGAGAGCCCTCCTGTGGGACAATGGAGCTGTGGCACGGCAGACTGAGGCTGCAGGTTATCACAAATGCACACACCCGCACACGCACACACTCGCACACGTGTGGAATGGCCACTAAACCGTTAATAAGGTGGATAAAGCCTCAAGTGCAACAGCCAAAGGGGAAGAAATACAGTGAGTTGAGTGTCCCTCAAAAAAAAAAGGAAAGAATCTTTCATGACCTTACACAACCTTTTTGACTTCCATATAAACTGGCATGGAGGATAAGTAGTTGATCGGGTAGAACTAATTATTGATTGATTTGCTCATTGCAACTTTTGGAGACTCTCCACCACTAAAAATAATATTTGAAAAACAGCAATGGTTATTTTTTCTAAATGGACACATGCCAAGTTTTTCAAATGAGGACGTTAAAAACAATGATAATTTTTTTTTCAGATTTTTATAATAATTTAAACATTATTTTTTTGTATTTGTATTTGTGGAATTAATACTAAACGATTAACCATCAGTTTAATCCAATAATTATGTGTAACCTTTTTTTTCCTTATGATTTTAGAATAACTCAGTTATTGAAATACATTTTCATAGGTG
This sequence comes from Syngnathus leptorhynchus, assembly GCF_054491065.1. Taxonomy (NCBI): domain Eukaryota; kingdom Metazoa; phylum Chordata; class Actinopteri; order Syngnathiformes; family Syngnathidae; genus Syngnathus; species Syngnathus leptorhynchus. The sequence continues at coordinate 6,551,178 of NC_141200.1, read as the reverse complement.
AGGAGTCACCCGGGGCATATGCGTAAGTGAGAGGAATGCCAGCATGCGGACCGTAAGTTGTGTCTGTGTGGACATTAACCGTCAGGGCCCAATAGGTACCCCGCTGTCAAATTGACTGGCCGGCCATATGCCCACCAACATCAGTCCTACATCACTGCCACAACATGTGTGTCCGTTTTTTGGCTGCAGAGTAAATCTGTAGATTATTTATGTAAATGTAAATCAGCTACCATATGACATTGTCAAGTTTTCATTTGTTGCTAATGGACCAAACATCCGGTAGCTGGTAATGCTCCTGAGATGGCATGAACTTAAGAGATGACTGCTGTTCTTCAAGGGGGCTTTCAAATATCAATTAGGAAAAGTGCACAATGCTAGATGCTAATTATGCCGTCACATTAAATAGCAAGTGAGGTTTGTTAGTCATACAATCCATTGGCAGCTATGATTGTGTCACAGAATACATAAAAAAAAAAAAAAGTATTTGCAGTGGGACCTTTAAATTTTGTTTGGTTGATTCTGCATCAATTATTAACACTGTCATCTGTGCGCTGCAAAAAATGCTCATATTTACAATATCATAGTTTGCAAATAAAACGTTGGCATAAATTCTGTATAAAAAAAAAAAAAAGTGTATATAGTTTGTAGTGCTTTAGTCATCGCATAAGTTGAAGAAGGTCAACACTTTGGGCTCACTGGTCTGGTGGGAGATGACTCCAGTGGATAATGACGCGATGAAATGCAAGATTGGCGATTAACCTCATAACTGACCAGTCCACAGCTGGCTTATGACGTCCACTCGGGTGACTGATCTCATCGAGCCATTTGAACACATGCATGCATACGCGCACGGGAAGAAGCCAACCTACCTGCAGTTCAGTCTGAAAGAAGAACTTCTGAGGACACTGCGAACAGTCGTATATTTTGTCCTCTTGACCATGGACTGCAAAGATGTGCTGCTGCAGCTTGTTGGCCTGTACAAACACTGGCGGGAGAAACAAACACAGAAGTCTCAACCTTTATGTAAAAATGTTTTTTCAACTGGCTTCAACTTTGCAAAAGTGCTTCATTGAGTGAACCTCTAGTCTAACTAAAGAGCGTCTGATTTATTTACCGATAAACCTTACTGTAAAAAGTTTGTGAATTTTGTGCACGTAACCAATAATAAACAGTGACGTAGCTGTACAAATAATCACAGGTTAAAAGAAAATGCCAAAAAATGGGAGAACAGCACGTTGGATGAAGCAAGGGAAATAAGCAGAGAAAACAAGAAGAGCTATCCTCAGCAGACCTTGTGGTATTTATCAATAAATTATCTCTCCTTCTTTAACTTTTGCTCCACTGTTGTTTCATAGAGTTTTTTTTTTCCCTTTCTTTTGCTTCTCTTTTGTTTCAGTAAACTTCTGATTTTCACTGAGTGTGTATGTGTTGAATTATTAAGACTCCCCATAGGAGCGCTGGGCATTTTACTAATTCATAGGCCACCGAGGAATAGAGTTAAAGTTTAAAGCACTGCTGTGCACCTAGGGAACGAGCACACAACACAAAACTCGACTCAACAACTGGAGAAGGCCAACAGAGAGATGAAGTGACATGGGGAGCGTAAGTGCGTGTACGGAGAAGGGCAAAGAAAATGCAGATGGAGAGTCAGAACAAGGGAGGGTCAAAAGCAAATGCAGAAAACAGAGAGATTCGAAAATCAGAACATTGTGCATGATGTTAAAAAAACAAAACATTAAACAGCAAAAAGACATCTACCATATTTGATGTGACATCATTTACCACACTTCAAGAGTTTCCAGATGATGACAGGAACGTAAATAAACAAAATCAAACAACGAACCAAAAATGTAATCAAGCACTTCGAGTTCCCTACAGAATGTCCTTGAAGGTGAAATTGCACTGTTTTTCTCTCACCTGTGAAGCAGACGGGACACTTGAAGGTACCTCCCATGCCTTCGAAACTGTGTTCTATCAGGTGGCAGAGCAGCTTGGCAGGTGAATCAAACATCTGGTTACACAGCTTGCACTCGTGATTGATGCCCTCCTCTGCAAATAGGACACGGATACATATGCACGTTAAGGCTGGATCGAGCAATATAAAAATAAAAAAAACTCAACATACTTTACATTGAATAATACAGTGTTCATGCCAGATGTTTAGAGCAGAGTACAAAAGACAGCAACACCATGAGGTAAGCGAGACAAGTACAAAAACACAGTCGCTCACCGCTTGAAAACTTTGCAAGTGGGTTAAAAGTTGATCGAGAATGACCAGAGCATTCATTTCAAATCAAAGTCCCTAAAGATGTTCCATCAAGCTGATTACAGAGTGGATGCTAAACTAAATAAATCCAAAGTTTATCCGTAGCAGCATTTTTGACTCCGGGGGTACATTTGTTTTGGGATACATCAGTCACATCCATCTTCTTGTCATCCCTGCCGCACGTTGGGCTTTTATTTCCCATCCCCTGTCGTACGCTTAACAGCCGACGGTCCCAATGCTACGCATGCCCCAACTGGTAATTGCCTGTCCTCCCCACTGGGGCCGTGAGTGATCTATCGCTATCCTGTAGCCACCCTTCCATCTCTCGGTCCTCGTTATCCGACGGCCCCCACTGTCCTGTGTATCCCCCACTTAGCTCGTCGCTCACTTTATTTATGGTCATCCCGGTCCCTCGGTTGCAGATTAATTTGGACGGCCCAATGCCCATTTACTCGTCCCATTAAATTTTGGGACAAAACCACCACAATTTAATGGTATAAACGTATAACATTCAAGTTTTTATTTGAATTTTTACGAGTGCACATCTGCATGATTTGGTGCGTCACGGTTTTTCATAACTTGCAGTACGTTATTGCAATTCACAATTGCGCCGCATGCCTGGATATAAATGTATTTAAAAAAAAGAGCCAGGCTGTTTCTTTTTACAAGGCCATGTGGCCATCTGCTGCCTGCATCTGCACTTTTTTTTTTTTGGTTTCCTGCTTAAAGAACTCTACTTGGGTCACCATAGAAAAAGTTAACGACTTGTGTCTCAGTGTACTCGTTCCTCAATGCTCTCAGCACCTCTAAGTGATTAATATTACATTTTTCGGACTATAAGGCATACTTAAAATGTCTAAAAACTGTTCGTATGCCATATAATCAAGCGTGCCTCATGTATGACTGTCGAACTGAAGTTTTAAAAAAAAAAAAAGGACTGTTCTGGTTTGTTTAATTAAATGTGCCTTTACGGAGATTTCTCATTTCCAAATTCACAGGGCTGTTTATTGTGACTGCACCTTATAATCCGGTGCACTTTATAGTCCGATAAATACGGCAATAAAAATTTTAAAAATCAAGAGAAAACATGGAACACAAAAATGTGCATTATTACACCAAATTCTGTAAGACATATAAACATTATATAACTACTTGTAAAATATTATTCAATACATGTATTCCTGTGATAAGTGACACAAATAAATAAAAAAAGCATTTGTCAGTCAGCACAACAAGCTGCAGTGGACTGTGAGGCTAATAACATCCTTACATCCTTAGTATGACACCCATACTGACAAGTACACACACACACGCACACGCTCACACATATGACCAGCTTTCCTTGCCTCAAAGGCCGACAAGGGTGCCCTAATCCTGCTTCAATAGTTGCCTGCATGTGTGTGTATGTCTGGTGCCACAGAGGCTTACGAAGATGGTATGCTTCACGACTGGCGCTCCCCAAACATCACCCATACACGCAAACTTCAAAGACCGCCAGGTTATTTGGGGCGCCAGAGTGTCCGAGGCCCGGCGAGACTGATACGAGTTCATTATCATTGACGAGGACATTGAAGCGGTGAGGGGGGAGAGTCACACGGTGGGCGGCAAACAATGACAGACGGCGTTGTAGTTTAATCAATAGTCATGTTTCACACTGCAATTATGATAGTCTTTAAGAATACGGCCATTTCTTTAAGGGAAGCAATTGGATTTTCTAATACTTAATTGGTCTGTCCGGAACAAGGGCCTCCAACTACTACCAACGCGGTTGAAAGAGTTGTCTTTTGTGACAAACACATTGTTTTGATCAGCATGTGTGGGGACGGCACGCTCGAGATGCCATCTCCCCCTGAGACCGAGTCTGTGCACCAACGTTTGTGTGTGTGACCCACAGTGAGATGACAAAGTCGCAGAGCATCCCGTCGTTACACTTTGTCTCACGGCGTGCATTTGACGCACACAAGCACAGGAGGCCCATGCTGAGGCAGAGAACGTAGGGGAAAGAAAGAGGGATGAAAGAGACAGAAAAGAGACAACCCGGGTGAAGGTTAATACTGGGATTCTGTGACAATGTATTTTAGGTAGATCTAAAAGAAGACATTTCTGTCTTTTTCCACATATATAAGGAAAAATATTCACTGACGTTTGTTCAAGGAGTGATAACAATTCTTATGATATTACTGTCTTGGCTTGATTGGTTGCCATGACAACGCCAATGACAAGCAGGGGACGAGGAAGACATTTATGCTTCATTTTCTCATTGGGGGTACAATATTGATCCAAACATTTTTTTTTATTCATTATCTGGAAAGAAAAAAATGTTGTTTTTTAGGAAGTTCAGGTTAAAATTCAAGATAATGAAAAGTGGTGTTTGGTGTTATCTAGAAAACAAACAAAAAAATTGCCAAGCTTAAGTCTCCTTCTCAAAACAGATATCTTTGTATTACCAAGATTGAGCTGTAAGAGGCAGCATGGTGCCACAGGGCATCGAGACCGTGGGAAGATACAAAGACGAATAGTAATTGTAGTGGCAGAGCAAAAGAGGAAGCTAGCACAACTATTCTTGCTTGCTGTCACTTATTTGGTGAAAACGTCTTACATGTACTTGTCACTTTCACAGCGGCGAATAACAACACATATTGAATATGTTTATCATTTACAGTTGTCACAGCTATTTTGTGAGTGAGAAAGGGGGGGGGGCAGACATTCTTAACAAATCCCACAACTCAGGATAATTGCTCAGGATAGTTTTTCATTTTAATATTGCCGTTGCTCATTTTGATTGTCAGGGAAAATGCTCAAATTTGGCCTGATTGTTGGTATCTGTGTAACCCGGGTCAGCTTGAGTCTCTCTCATCTTACCCTCCACTCTCTCTGCTAATTGACCAGAGGAGTGGGACCAGGTGGCATCATGCATGCACACACACACACACACACACACACACACACACACACACACACACACACACACACACACACACACACACACACACACACACACACACAAATACATGCACACTGAGTGAAACATGCAGCAGAGCATAAATGAGCTTGGCGGTCCCTAAGGTGGCTGCCTACCCCCTATTACATACCACACTCCTGCATGCACACACACACGCACAGACACACAGACACAAACGTCCTATCTTACTATAGACTGTGAAGCTCCACAGGGTATTCAGGCACCCACTAACCCTCAAACCCCACGCCCCTTTTTCCTCTATTACAACCTCAGCAATGGCTGCAGGGGGTCCCTGGGGTACCAACCCTCCATTACTGCCCCTTCTTGCACTTGTCGAGCCCCTCCTTCCTAAAACTATTTGAAACAGTGTGTGTGTGTGTGTGTGGGGAAGAGATGTAGGCATGCGTGAGTGTGTGTTTGGTCTCTCGCGGCGCAGAGGCCGTCAAGGATGCCAGGCGATAGATGGTGAGGACAGCAAGGGGGACGGCAGCCAAAAGCGAGGCGCAGAGGGAAAAAGACGGATGCAGACGGGATGGAGGGAGAGAGACGGCGGGATGGAAGACATGAAGGGTAGAGGGGGGTACCTGAGATGGTGGGAGATAAAGTGCAGCCAGGAGGAGAGCAGTGGATGGAAGGTGGAGGAATAGCCAACTCTCCAGGGGCTTTTGCTCAAGGTGTGTTTCCATAGTAACCAAGTGGAGGGGGTTGGGGAGGTTCAGGGGGTGAGATTGACCCATTGGTAGTATGGGGGCTGGACAATACACACACACAAAACCTGCTGCAGTGCTGGAGGGGTCCCAAGTGTACCCCCACCTTACTCACCCTCTCCGTCTCTCCAGCTCCCACACACACAAACGGAGACAAAGAATGCTGCAGTGTGGAGGTCCCTCGGGTATCCTCCACCCACACACACTTTCTCCCTTTCTCATTTTCTATCCCTCCTCTAATTCTATCACTCGCTCCGTGAGGTAAATGTCAATATTTTCATCATCTGAATACTCCTTATCTCTCTGTGTGGATTTTTCTTACTTTAGACTGAATGACAATGAGTGATTGTCCAACCTTTGAAAGCAGGGTTTGACATTGCGATAGGTTCATTTTATAGCCCATCGCACAGCCAGCTCCCCGAACTAAAATTGCAAACGCAGTTCCAACGCAGAGATTTGTGTTTGTACTTTAAAGGAGAGCGTGATTATATTCTGCTAACTTCATGGTGTGTTTGTTTTCGGAATCCCTCTTGGGCTCCAGGCCCACGCTGCAGCCGTAGAAAGACAGCATGGAAACCAAGACGACAAACAACTCAACAATTCATTTGCTGTTGACGTATACGGCAAGTGAAGCTCGCATGATACGGTTATTAAGATGCCTCCAGTTAAAATGATTCTAGAAATGGCCAGATTGTTCAGTTGCGAGCAGTGGGGATTTGTGTTCGGCATGCAAAAAGGTCTTTCTGAGCCGGCAGCTATCGAGCTTTTAGTTAAAGTAGAAGTCTTGTGGATCCGTACAATTGTAGCCTATTTTAAGCTGCACAACACTACAGTAATGACATTTAGCTGTACATAAAATATCAATACATTGGCGCCTTGGGATACCAGTGACACAACTAAAGACTTTTTTGAGACCGAAGCCATCCTTTTGGCATTTTTTTTTTCTTTTTTTGCTTTTTATTTTATCAACAAATAACATCAGTCTCACGGCTATTGAACACAAACAGTGGTGTAACACATGTAGAGCATAAAAGTAATTTTACGACAGTTTACTGAGGAGTTATGATTGGCTCCATATGTCATATGCCGTGAAGGTAATCAAGACTGGGATTGTGCCATTTTTTGGCTTAATTGGCAGCTCCAATGAGTGACTTGAAGGTTTATTGTACCATTTGATGGAACATAATCAACTAGGGTCCAATATTAATAATAAAAAATAATAATAAAAAAATGAGTCACACAGCAAAACATAAACATACTATTGGCAAGCCAGACTGGCATATGGCGATGGCCGGTTAGCAAGCACACATTGGCATGCGGTGCACAAGTGCATGAGTGTCTTGGAAGGAGAGTCAGTATGTGTGTGTGTGTGTGTGTGTGTGTGTGTGTGTGTGTGTGTGTGTTTAGGATGGGTTTTCCCTCTCAGATTACATAACAGTAGAAGTGTGCTGTGAAATCCAGCAGCCTCAAAAACAGAACACACACACGCACACGCAGGTCTGTGTACAAACCCACGAATCACAGAAATAAAGAATTTTGAACATACAGTAGTAGTGATACAAGTGTCGGCACTTTTTTTTTTTGATTGGTGCTGATGTTTGAACAATTTTCCCCTTTAACTTGCCACCTAAAATCTTAGAGTCAAGCACTGCACGTTGAGAGTGAACTCAATTCAATTCACTTTACTACAAGAATTAGTTTGGCAATTTGGGAACAATTCACCAAAAAAGTTGTTTATGGCCATGTACAGTTGAAGTTTACTGTCAAACTAAATATAAAACAAAGAGAATTTCACATTCGGACATTTAAACGCATTACAATATGGTATAGCAAATTCAAGGCATATGTTCTATATGTTTTTAAAACTGAAACTATCAATGAGTGCCATATTTATTTTTACAAACATGTTGCACAATATTTTTGTTTGAGTGGGGGGTGGGATTCGAATAATGGCATTAGGGAAAGATGATTGAACTTTTATCTTAACAATAACTAGTTGGAAAATAAAATTCATAATATCAATATGGACGTATATGAGAACAAAATTAAACTAATATAAAGATTGTTTGATTGTCATTTTCTGAACCTGCATTGTAGTTAACACACTGAAATTAATAATGGCATGACAACACCAGCACAGGATAATTTCACTTCACAATACGGAGGGCACTTGACCGCAATAACAAGCAGGTAATATGAATGTCTTGTATCATGCTATCATAATGAGACTTTAATTAACATTCAACAAGGAGAGCAGCGCACATCATTGCTCCAGCCTTGGAATCATTGCTCAGGATTTTCACGGGAAAATAGGGAATTACCGCTTCCTCCAACAAACACACGCAAACTCTAACACACCGACGCCCGCACACACTCACACACACACTTTAGCTTGTTAGGAGGGATGAGGGTAATGAATGCAGAGTATATTTCTGTTTAGAATCTTAATTGAAAGCTTGAAAGTAGCCTGGAGGGAATAAGCTTAATCAGTGCGAATAAACCATAAACACACATCCACGCACACCCAAAGAAGGAGTCCGCAACTATGGTAGCATTTACAATGTAATAAGCCCTTTTTCTTCTAATAGATTTTCACACCACCTCTTTTGTACAAACACTTGACCTTCCCATCACACATGTTGCATTTGTTCATTTGTTTGTCAATGTTGGGGAAAACACTAGACTTGCATATCATCCATTCATTTCCTATTACTGCTATTCTCACTTGTTGGGAGCATGCAAAATGGATGATCTTTTTTTTTAATTTGAAAAAAAACAAAAAAAACGTTGGCATTCAACAAAAATATTCTGTCGGTTCAGAAGGAATGTTTCTTTCACCGAATGCTGATAAAGTGGGAAATATCCCAAGGGTTCATTTCAGAGAAATATTTCAACACTGACTATATCTTAAAAGGTTATGAAAGATTAGAACAGGCACACAAAGCCCACCCATCAAGGTTAGCGTGCATGTCTGTATCCAGGGCTAATTACCATGGCAACCATAATCAAGGCTCTGATCTATGCAGTTGTCAAGGTGGTAGAGAAAGGGTCAAATCTGAATGTCTTGTCTGTCAATCAGTGTTTTGAAAAATCGTGCAATTCCATGGTCATATAATATGGATGCAAAGCGCGTAGTGGGATGAAAATGATTGACGGAAGGCTAACCAGGGAGATGTGACGGAGTGACTTGTGATTCACTTCTCATTCCTTTGGATGAAGTATATGAGAGAGTTGAGCGGTGGTGTTTACCTGCATTTATATAATCCCCCAGCCTGTGTGTGCTCGTGTGTGTGTTTGTTAATATCATATTTATATTTGCCTGTGTGTGGCTCTTTAATCTGCATTCTCAGGGGGAGTCGAAGGGAGCTAGCCGGCTTATCCGTGCCGCATCTTTGAAATGCCACAAAAACACCTATCAAGATAGACACCCACCAATGACGTGTGAGCGACTTACTCACTGTGTTAAGTATCTCAATTTTATTTATTTTTTTATCAATCCCTATTTATTCCATTTGTACATTCCAACAATAATGCGCTCGCTGACCCTGTACGCTTGCATGATCTAAAAGCCTGAGTACTAAAAGAGGAGTAAGGAGGAGAGAAGCCAAGCCAATAAGAGTGCACAGCGGGATGCTAATAATGCAGCTCCAGCTGTTCCAGTTAACCTGCAAGCTGCCCATCTGGACCCAGAGAGAGGAAGAAAGGTGTAGTGTGTGAGACAGACAGTAGATAACAGATAGGCCGCAAGTGTTTTGCTCCAATTTGACAGCTAATTTAGTCTCAATTAAAAGGATACCAATGGAACTAATGGTGCATCCATCCTCCACAGATGAGACTTTGGACTGCAAACAAAAATGCTAAATTATTCTTTGAAACAGGTTGGAGGGGAAAAAAAAAATCGACAAAGTCATAAATCGACCATGAAAATCAATCGACACAAGGGCACTAATCCATCTGATTATCCGATGAAATAATTGAGGGTAATCGATTTCCAAAAAACATTTGATAATGTCAGCCCGACTTTTAGATACGATGTGGCAAGGTTAATCTCTAATCACTCAATACGTGCAATTATATCCTCTGCTATCACACAGGTCACATGGACATGCATGTGGCCCAGGAAAACACACACACACTAGGAGTGACCTTGCTTCCAGCCTGTCCGCTATGTCCTCGCCCTACACATCCCCCACCAAGCCCTACTGCCTGCGTCCATGAACCCCTCGCAAGCAATGCCAGGCCAGGGCATGCCAAGATGCACCTCGCTGAGGTCCTTCAAAAACAAAAACAAGCAGCCAGACTTTTACAACAAGGTTTTGACAACGCTTTTATCTGCCACTCAGACTAGGAAAGACACTGTGAAGGAGACTAGCAACAGAATATGAGTTATATTGATTCAAAACTTTCGGAAAAAAATCACATACAAGATACAGAGCAAGCCAACTTTGACCCCCCCCCCCCCCCCCCCCTCTAAAGCACAAAAGCATTGCCCGCACATACACACCCACACACAGCAGAGCATGCTAATGAAGACAGTAAATCATGACGAGGTCACGTGTGGAATAGCTTGCCAGATACCTGCAACATGGCTGGAGACCTCCCATAGCACATCACACATATGTGCTTGGGTGCGTGTATTGTATGTGATGCCTGCTGGCTACAAACATGACTCCTGCGAGTGCCACAACAAGGCAAAAAAAAAAATAACACGATAAACTATTCATTAACATTGAGACTACTACTGAATGTGTTTTCAGTGCACATACAAAAAGTTGTGTGGGTCACCCAACATCAGGTGTGGAGAGGCTGCTAGAAAATAAATACATAAATAAATAAACAGGGGGGAGTAAAGTGGATGCTTGTGGCAATGTTAATCCACGAAACAAAGTCATACATTCTCTGAAAAGTCCAAATCAGCTTTGGGAATGACAATTGAAGGCTGTTACCTCAAATCTTGTGTCAAATTCAACCAAGACAAGATTTTGTTTGAATGCTTTAAAAGTGAACATGCATGGAAATGAGTGCGAGTGAAACCGATACAATATAACCAAATTCATGTTAATTTAAATGCATAACGATGCATGCAACACGAGGCAAAAATTGTACTATGTCTACAGAAATACGAATGAAAAAATTCGTCTCGAATCAGCTTGGTTATTGTCCAAATATGTGTACACTTTTCCACACCTGATCACACTCGAGTTATTTCCCAAACACAAAGAAATAATTTTGCTACCATCTCCAAAAGTGGAAACCTGGCCAAAATATTCAAATTGCCAAAACATGCGATTTAAATAAATAAAATTAAAAAAATTGCTTTTTTCTTTTGCTCTCACCCACCAGCACACAAAAACACACACTTTCCCTTTGTCTGCTTCAAATACAAACAAATAAATAAATCAACACACGGCTATTAATTATTCTGAGGGAGGAATCAAATATACATGTGCCTAGAGATTCCTGTGTGTGCGTGCGAGTGCAACTTGTGAAGAGAATTCCCAAAGATGGATGGAAAGGCAGCCCTGCAGAGCAACTGACACACAAGAGCAGAGCAATGAAGAACAGTCAGGTAAACAGTCGCATTTGAGAACAGAAAATGACAAAATGGTCTTGCTTTTTGCTCTATTAAAGCATTAAGGCTTGATTTAATCATAAAAAAATAAAAAGGTAAGCCTATACAATACTTCACATGAGGTGTATCAAGTCTGTCTTTATGAGGAACAATAACAATCTTCCCAGTAGACATCTAAAATGTAATCTTTCTTAATGCTTATGCTCTTCTCTAAGCTCATCAGTACAGCACTGAGCATATTCGAGTATCTGAGTACTGTTATATTGTCTGCTGACATGTTCCGTTTGTTTTCCATCTGGTCCTTGAAGGGTAACAGCATGGCAACATGGATGGTAATTAGTATTAGCATTGAGGTAGCGTGCCTTTCATCAGGCAGTTGTCTGGTTATTTTCAATGCAAAAGGTGTAATTTTTTTTTTATTTTATTTGTTTTGACAGTAAGCTTCATATCTGCATATCTTGAAACATATTTTCTTGATAAAATGTTGACTATATGAAGCTTTACGATCCAGCTCTTGTGTTGTCGGTCGTAACATTGTGCATGTCTAAGTCATTAATAGGTAAATGTTATTATGCTCCCTTTAGTTTCTCTGAAATTTTTCAGCTCTAAGTGAACTCTTTTTTTTCCCTCAACATGTACACACGTTCATGCAGTAAAACGTTAAACAACCCACAAAACACACAAGAACAAAAAATGGTATTATATGTTACATGACACCAGCTCCATAACACCCGGCACACACTTGTACGCATCAAACGGCAAAAATATATCCTATGCTAAAAAAGCATAAAATAGCTGATAACGGATTAAACTTTTAAGTTGACACACACACACACACAAATGCGTATGCATAGACGAGTGCTCAGTCAAACAGTTCTCCAGCCTACTAAAGAGAGTTCACATGTAGAGCAAAGCCACTACAGGGAATCACAGTTTAGCCCCTTTCTCTCTCATCGCCTCGGTCTCTGTGACTCACAAACACCCAGTGATGCAAGAACACACAAATGGATTTATATTCACAAAGTCTCACACATTTCCTACACGGCGAGTGTCTCTTTGTCAAGGCTTCAGGTTTTATCATTAATTATATTTGACGCCTCTCAGCGTGCCTGCGCGAACGTGTGTGTCTACAACATGTCCCGAGGGGCTGAGTAGGGAAAGTGAGGTTCAAAGACCCCCTGACAGAATGCTAAATCAATATTAATACATGCTCGCACACAAGTGCGGTTACGCATACACACACACACACCTCCAACAAAGAGAAGTCAGTGCGGTGGTTAGGGGGCATTGTTTCATTGTCTCCGCTGTCTTCCTTCGCAGCTACTCTTTGTCTTCCTGCTACAAAAAAAATGTGTATGTACATGGATTACTTGCTAAACTGTTAATGTGTGATCCCAGTAATGAGGTTGTCATATGTTCAAACACATTGTGTCCTCTACTTATAACCAAACGGATTGTTTGGGTTGAGGTCTGGCACCTGAGCAGTTTTTTGACACTCCAAATCAAAGCACATCCAGATTGTGATTCTGTGTAATTGGTTCACCTATTCCTGACACCATTTTATTAAGGACAAGTTAGGTTACTGGGAGTTCATTGTCTCAGTATGGACTGGAAAAGTAAAAGGTGCATTGATTCAGATACTTTGCTTTCACCTTTTTTCTCCGACAAATGTTGATGGCACACAAACATCAATAACACACCTGTGAGCTGTCTCGTGTGCTGCGGTTTCAATCGCAAATACATCCTTAAAAGAAACACGGGGAGCCACGAGCCGCACGGTGCAGTTATGCAAACGAGTCACGCTAGCTAGCGGATAGCCGTGGCGCGAACCTGCAGAGATCGAGCGCCACTCTGTGACAATTTTCAAAAACACACATTTACGAACTTGACTATCTGTCAGTTTGTTTGCCAATTTGCGATTGTTGTCAGACTCTCCCCAAATATTGAAAACCTGCCTCTGCCCAGGAGTTAGAAAACAACAAATAATCAGGTCAACATCTGTGCGCCTTATGGAAAGAATAAAACCACATTGATGTTTACAATAATAGAATACTGTACATCAGCACTTGTTTGCATTAACTGGAGCGTATGCATACAGGCATGCGTACGCAAATGAAACTAATGGGCTTATTTGTAGGGACGTAACAGCTGGAGTTGGAGAACCACTGTCTAGCCAGCCAGCCATACACATGTAGCTTTTACTAATTGCCACTCCAGCCAACCATGCTCGACCAAACATTGTCTCATGGCTCACTTCATAGCAGAGACACCGCATGTGTGTGTGTGTGTGTGTGTGTGTGTGTGTGTGTGTGTGTGTGTGTGTGTGTGTGTGTATAATGAGTTCATTGTTCTACTCCCTTTGTCATTTATCACTCTCAACCTTCAATCCACATCAAAATAACATCTGTCGATTTTTGTCCAAATACACCAGACAGACACAGATGTTGTCTGGACAAACACAGCACAAACTCGCATGCACACACAACTTTGGAACACGCATATTTTTCAAATGGGTGTGTTGAATCACACAACAACTCATCTGGGTATAAGGTGCTCTGTGTATTCCAGATGTGCGTTTTGAACCACAACAACCCACCTGGACGCCCTCCCACTCCCTAAATCACTATTAAGCATTCAAAACAGCCTCACATATACAACAATGCTGATTTCTGTACTACAGGACTCATATTTGGAAAGCAGAAGCTTAAATATCAGATTTCAATTACTCACAGTCAAGCATCCTCGCAGTGAGGAGGAAATGACGTCGTAATTGTTTCCCGTCAGCTTTCTCTCTCTATTGCGGTCTCACAAAGAGCGGGCTACCTGCGAAGCCCCGGGAAATGGAGGCAGAGGACCCTCCTAATGACTTAATTGAGCTCATTAACTGTGATAAGACATCCAATCAGTACTCCACCTTCCTGAAAGGCTCTTGTTAGGCGCTAATTAAAGAACCAATCACAGCAGGCAGGGAGGATGCACAGTAACTGCAAGCAAGATGAAACATTCTCAACAGAATTTCATCCAGCTTTCAAGAAAAAGCATACTAAAAAAATACACACCCTTATTAGGTGAGTGTGTTTTACATTGAACACAATACAGTATAATTATAGTGGATACCGATTTTTTTTAATTGTTAATTGTTTTATATCTAGACAGTATGTGGACACAGTGTAAGTGATATGTATACTGTTAACAGTGACATCTTTTATAGGCTATGGTACGCCACAACCACTACATATGTCTAAAAGCTACAACAACTGGTTCTCAACTCCACATCATCATCACCTTTTGTAACTCTCTCTCTCATTCTCTTCCTTTGCTTCTCCTGTCTTCCAGGTATGGTGTTCAGGCAGCGTGGATTTCTCTCTCCCTCTCCTCCCAACCCGACCCCCCCCTCATTCTGGGCTCCATCCTGCGCTGGTTTAATTGCAACAGCACCCTCGTGTGCCAGCCGGGCACGGAGTGTGTGTATGTGAGTGTTTGATGAAGAGACAGACGGGGGGGATGGAAGGAGAGACCTCCTAAGAATGTTCAAGGATAAGCAGCAGGATGCAGGCCACCTTTCTATCTCATCTCCCACCCTGTTTTCCATCTCCACCTTCCCTTTCAGTATTAACTTCCTTGCCATTACTTTCCCAATTCCACCCTTTGGTTATTTTTCTAAAGTACACAATCGGGGGACATGCTTCTCTTTTTGATTAATATTCCATATCTTCTCTCTTCTTCTCAGCAACAACTTGTCTTCTTCACACCATCCCCCACCCAATGCTCAACACTCTCTCCTGGTCTCACCTCCCATGTCCCATTGAGACATCCTGTCAGAGCGCCCTGTCTCTCCTTAATCAGCTGTCAAATATCAAACTCTCATTGAGCTCCTCTTACCCTCTCTATTTCCCCGTACGGGTCTACATGCCCCCCTACACAAAACAGCATACGCACAAAGACACACACGGTTGAGTGGACGTGGCTTCCTAAAGGTCTGACTGACTCTGCTTCTTAATAGTTGGTGTCAGTACAAGGCAAAATGGCCGTCCCAAGAGATGGAAAAAAAATAGGTGGATTTTGCTTGCTGGTTAATACGTATTCGAGAAATCCAGTATTAATCAGAATAGGTTTTATAACATCAGCAACTTTAATTTAATTTGTACAATGAGAAAAAAAGATTCCAAATTGTGTTCAACCTTGACAACACCATGTCTTGACAAGTCCGACTGTATTGATAACCACGATTCAATACACATTGGTGACACGTCCATCTACATAATACAAACAGGCCCAGCTCCTGTATGAGAGCTTTCCATAACTCACACGGTTAATGATGGAGAGCCGGTGATCCTCACTTAATGACAGCAAACGATGAGGCCAATCTGTCAGCACTGCCGTGTGCTAACGTCGGCGTGTGTGTGGGCTTTATTAATGCATTCATCTTCTAATGTTGTGCAGCTGGGGAGGAAGCCATGGAATGATGATTAGCGATGGTACTCAAGGAGCAAGTGGAAGAAGAGGGTAGAGAATGGGGGGGGAAAAAGGGCAGAGGCAAAAAGAGAGCGAGAGAGATGAACGGGTGGTCCAAAGATGATGAAGGGTTGAGAGAACATTGTTTAATCACCCCGGGAAACATCAGCTGTTTCCAGACATGCAACAATCACACTGTCAAAATGATAAGTGATTAGTCTGTGATCACTGGCAGACGGAACAAGTGGCAGGCCAAAATAAATCGGATGCAGTCATCATCGTATATCGAAGGAGAGGAAATACAAAAGGCCAAATTATGACTCACAGACTGCTGTTGACATCTTAAGACTCAATTTTCATGCAGTGAAATAATTTTAATGTATTCTGAGCTAGAGAATTGTAATTACACTTGATAATGTTCAACCACTGATTGCCATATTTAAGTTTTATCCTCACACGCAGAATATTTTGGCCCTACAAATGAATGTCACTTTATTCTTCATTCCTGGACAAACACTGCTGCTGTTCACATATCCAGTTTTCTGCACAAGCTGGATGCCAGAATCAAACATCTAATTGTGTGAGGACACAGTGTGCACCGCCACTCCCTGAGAACTCCCAGTGCACACTTTCCATCCTGATCTCTCTGTCACCCGTGTCTCCTCTTTTCCTCACTCCCTTTCATTTGAGCAGCCTTTCTCTCAAACAAGCCAGTTATCCAGTAAGCGCCACCCCGTTAACAGAGGCCTGTAACGGGGCCGCGGGGACACGGGACGGCAGCGAAAAAAGTATGTAAAGGACACACAAAAGAACAGAGGAAAATGGATCCTAATGACTGGACCAAGCCCCTGCTTGCTACGTAAAAACAAAAAAGTGCAGAGTTGGAAGGATGTGGGCAGAGCAGGTACGGCACTGGGGCTGCAAATGGCAAACTAAAACGAGCGAGGAGGTGGGGGTCGAAACAGGATGGTTGTGCTCATTTACAAAACTGGAGGAACAAACTACAGAGGCATCCAAGGTGGACATGACACAGGAAGGTGGGGGAATGAAAAATAGACAAGCTCTAAAACATGGCACTGAGTATTTTTGCTGTTTTTAGAAGCAAAATATTCCCGCATTTGACATCTAGTGTTATTCCATCATGCCATTATTTTCCCAGATTTCACAATTCGACCTAATAATTACGATAGGAATAGAGTAGGAGGTCGTTATTGTGCGTAACCAAAAGCTTGTGTCCAACAAGACACAAACACTTCATGTTGCCTGCGCCAAACAAAATGAGATGAACTTTGTAAAAAGATGGATCGTTTTTGTACCAGTTGGATCCCAATCCACTATACGATTGTAGCGACTTGCTAGATGCGAGAATTCAAATGTAATGGTAATGGGAAAGCTGAGGGGGGAAGAACGAGGGAGGGAAAGAGAGAGACATGAAAAAAAATGTAATTTAACATGAGCATACAGAGAAGACGGATGGGGGTGGTGGTGGCAGGAGGGGGTTTGATGAAGGGATGATGCGGGGGGGCTGAGATCTAAGCCAGACCACTCCTCCCTGCACTCCTACCTAGGAAAAGAGGGATTTGCTCTCCCTGGGTGGGACGGAGAGATGGAGGGAGGAGAGACGAGCAGAACAGGAAGACCGCTGAGAGAGGGTGGGGGCAGTGGTGCTGCGGAGGCGGCTATGGTGAGCTACGCGGGGATGAAGGCATAAAGATCAAGAGAGAAATGAAACAGGAAATTTTATGATAATCAATGTGACTGATTCAAAAAAGTTGACACCATTCACACCCAGGTATGACTTTTTTTTATAACTGTCGTTTGCAGGGCTCATAGTCTGTCAAATTATTAGATATAAGATTTTGGATCAGTGTTAGAATTGGTGATATATGATGCATGATATACTAACACTGTGATCAAGACCTCCAACAGAAATTAAACCACTCAAAGAAAACCCACACGGGCATGGGAAGAACATGCGAACTCCACAGAGGATGGCCGGAGCTGGAATCGAACCCGCAACCTCTTACCAAAAATCCAAATGAGGCCCATCTGCATATTTGCAAGGGTATGCTGTATTTAAAGGAGGGTTTTGCGCTTAAGGTGGCTTCGACGGGACCTTTGGTTGAGCCATATTATTGAGTTAAAAGAAATAAATCAATAGTTGAGTTTTTTTTTGTTTTTTTTAGGGACACAGTAAGACAACTTTTTATGATGCTTTTATCCTGGCCTCAAATATTTTGGAAAAACGTAAAGGATTGGGTCAAAACCCAAAGTGCCTCTCGGCCTTGCAATATTAAGCGTGAACTTTGGAGACATCACTGGGTCAGTGCTCCTCGGGGATACTGGGAAATATGAAAAGAGAAGCAGCTGGTACTGACACGGCTCGCCTTACAACTGCAGCCAAGAGTCTCCCCCATCACCTCGCTCACAAGACCCGCCCCTCGCTCACCTCCTCTGACTCACTCACAGAGTCTCCCCGTTGTCTTCCGTGCAGCCTCCTCTTAATATTTATCTTCCTGCCTTAGTTTCAAGCTAATTGTAAAAAGCGTGGCTGAGTCGGAATCATTTCTTTATAATTCCAACACAAATAAATCACACGGAGATATGGATTCAAATCTCACAACATAAACACAAATTCCCAATCATACTTTCAAATGTCAATCATGTCAAGTCCTGCTGCTGGTATGAATTCACCGATTTGACAGCCTTCTTTATAATGTGGCGGGGGGCTTGACAAGTCCCTGTCAGCAACACAGCAGATTTCTCCTCATAGACATTGAGAGGATGCCAAGTCGTACCATGCCACTATCCCCGTGCACATACTCCTCGCCATCTTTCCCCCCCTCTTTCTTTTCCCAGTGCATCGAGTTTGCGACGGCTCAAAGTCTTTATATTCCATTCCACTTTCCCCGTCTTTGCCTTCCATCACAAAACTCAATTAGTAAATTAGTTCCAGCTCGCTAAGCGGTAAACAGCGGCCTGGGAGCACATAAACACACACGGTATACCCCATTAGGGCTTCACAAGCACCATGCAACACAAAACCTTCATTGCACACGTACACACACACTCATCCCAGAGTAATTAATTTAGCGACTCGCTAAGGAGTTTACGCTTAAACTATAAACGGCTGCATGCATAGTGTACACTACGTGCAGGCTGATGGGCCGGCTTTATTGGCAGTCAGAAGTGGGCTGAGCTTTCACATGCCACACTTGCCTATTGTTTGGCTTTTTAAATGCTCATTTAGTTGAGGTTTGTTTTAAACCATGCGCAGGGATGATTTGATTACAAAATGTTATTTCGAGCGTCGACATTCATTTGCAGCAAATTTGATTTACAACAGCAAATGTTTTGATTTAATGTCATTTATATTCTGAGTGTCTCTAACCATGCACTGGGACTATTGTTTTTACATTGTTGGATATTTCTTACTTAAAAATAAAATAGACTGATTGGGTGAGGACTAAGTCATACTCTGTTGGTAAAAAAAAGTTTGAAATGCAAATGCTAAAGAGAAAACATGTAAATTAGAGATAAGTAGCAGTGGTAATAAGCAAACAAGTCAATATAGGCTTGTTCAATAAATAAGGGGTGGAGTGATAGCCAACAAAAGAGAGGAAGAATGTAAAAAATGGGAACTTGGACCCAACACGACTAGATGTTTGAAAATAAAAGCAGGGAGCAAAAAAATAACAAATCTAATCCCAGTTTAAACAATATGATTGAGAGTATATCTAATTAATTCTTTACAAATGTGCACGTGCATCACATCGAAGTAGCACCAGGTTTAAAAGCCAGCTTTCATGCTCTTTAAAAATGAACACACACCAGCTCAAGTGCTCAGCGGAGTATTGTGACAGTGTGCAATAACCACGGGCGAAGCACTTAAGCCGCTGTAATTAGCCTGATCACTGTGGTGACCAAAGATCCTTCCTTTCATCGCTTTACTCCACAAACTGGCATGGAAGACTAAGACGCAACACAAATAAACGTGCATGGCGGACATGTGTGTTATGGTGGAAGCATAACACACCGTCACAGTTTCAAAAGCAGACAAAAAGAAGCTTAGTTGAGTACCAAATGAAAATAAGATACATGCTTGCCCATCCAGTTTTAGACACCATTACCCACGATTAGATCAAGGAAATCGATTGACGATATTCCTAAGCATCAGTTCATCAATCACTGCCCATCCCAAGATAATTGAACGCTTGGCTTATTTCAACAAATATGGTATTGGGGTTGTTTGATTTTCCCAACATACAGTGTAGTAAAACAAAACAGAGTACAAATGGCGAATGACCGCAGTGGACAAGAGAAAGACGGGTCGGCTACAAAGAAAATGAAAGAACAAAAAGAGCAGGAGAGGAGCAGTAGAGCAGAGCCAGAGCTGAACAAAGAAGTACAGTAAGAGTCCACTGGCCTTACAGCTGCTCTCTGCGCACAGTCCCTCGGCCCTGGCTTTGGGGACCGCCTTGTGTGTGCGCTGAGTGTATACATCAATGTATGTGTATGTGTATGTGTGTGTGTGTGTGTGTGTGTGATGTGTGCTGTGTGAGTCCCCGTAGGAGTCCATGCTTTCCATGCTTGGACTGCCAACTCCTAAAACCCCCACCCTACATTTCCACTTCTTCCTGCAGTGGAAAAAAAAGGAGGCGAGTGGGAGAAAAATCAAGACAAAAAAACGAAAGGGCTCAAGGAACCATATTCTAGAAAATTGAAAAAAAAAAAATAGATGAGTGATGATCACACAGGGGCGAACAAATGTTCTAAACTTATGATCAGACACAGTTGCCGCTGTGTTAATGATCAGAGTAATAAAAATAAAGTACATTAGTGTCTTGAGAAATATATTGTTTCCCCATTATGTATTAGCAGTAGCATTAAGTTAAAAAACAGAATTGTGTGTGTGAAGGAAGTGTAATTTTCTTTGTTTTATGCTCCATTTGAAAGCAAGCTTCTGCTGTAATTAAAGGTGTCCTTTATAATGAGACAAGCCACTTTCACACTCTTGCACCTTTCATTGATGTCTGCTTTAAACACATGCGCAAACACACCCGCATACATTCTTACTCCCACTCTATGCCCCCCTCCCCTTTATTTTGCATGGTCCATATGGTGAGTTCATGCAGCTGGGAGCCTGTCAGAAGGTGTGAATGTGCAAACCACGTGCTTTCGCAAAGACTGACAATGATATGAAACTTTACCCACCCACACAACACGTTATTTTGAATGTAGGGGTAGAAAATGATTTGAATCAGAAAATCGGTTTTTAATAAAAAAAAAAAAAAAAAGTGAATGCATCAAGGTCATCTTATTGGAGAGCTGTGCAGAAAATGATACCATGGCATATTTACAGCACTGATAACTTCATTTATAATGCAAAATGACAACAAGAACCACTTAGCATATGCTCTCGAAATGAGCCATACACATCGAATCCCATCGTAATCCCACCAAATCGAGCCGAACCAAAATGTCAGCCCCATGATAGGGATCAAATCTTCTTTGATTGAAGACATGCAGACTCTAATCTGCATTTGGTTATAAATATGACCTAGCCTGTACTTAAAGCTCATCGCTACTGCAGCACACTGAGAACGGCGTACATAATCAATCCGTACGTACGATGTGCACGTGCGTTAGCAACAGTCAGAGAAAATAAAATGACGACACACAGGGTCAGCGAGTGTGTTTGTGTGCACGTGATTGTGTTAATATGTATGTATATGATAGATTCAGGTGCTGGGACCGAAGCGTCGTTCCCTGGACTCCCCTCGGCTTCGTGCTAACGAGATATACAGTACACACATCTCCGTACACCCACACACACAGCACATTGATCAGGGCAAGGATGAGGGTTGCTCTGCACCCCCTTAGCCAAACACTGAGGACCAAGTGCCTCGGGGCACACTGCCCCCCTCCAAGCCCCCCATCCACCCACCGCCTACACACTGACACGCACAAACATTCAGGCAAACACATGGCTAGCTCATCTGGATTCAGCTGGAGTGTAAGACACCCAACCCTGTGTCACATACTAAACAGGCACTTGTGCATCATTACTGGAATATGGACAGCAGAGCATAGCAACAACCGATGAATTATGGTGCAATGTAGCTTGAACTGACATCCGATGGAACATGAGGTGTAGCTCAGCAACAGTTGGCGAGAATAAACTCTTTTACAATACACTATATGTACTTATCGTAGCAACAACTTCTTTATACCTATTTTTTTTTTATCACCTGTTAAAATTCAAGGGGCGACTTCTTTTTAGTATCAGTAAAAAAAAAAAGCAGCTGCAGTGTCAGTCCGAAGACCAGAAAAGCTTTTTTGCCAGTGCTTTTTATAGTGGTACAAAAAATATTTGCTGATCTGCTAACTGCAATAATGGCTGTTATTAAACTAAATGGGTGATGATGTGGGTAAGAAGAGGAATTTACAGAGCACAGTTTTGTTTGGGCGCAAAGCCATTTTTTTTCCCCCTGGCAAAATCAATATTAAAGTGAGACTGAGAAAACAATACTTTCATTTTTGGGTGAGCGTGTTGTTTATTTGGGTGCACATATTTGTGATGGTTTGGCTGTATGAATAATTCAGGTCCATGGAGACAGCAGCCTGGAGTGTTAATGGGGAGGACATGTAATGATACCAAATATCGCCGGTGGGAAGCTATTGATCCAATAAGCCATTTGTCCAAAATTTAGTCGAGAAATCAGAGCCCGTACGTCCTTTACAGTAATACACTGATGGATAGACACATTAGTACATTAGCACACTTTGATGCTGATGAACGCTTTGTGTTTATAAAAGAGACATCCACAATCGTTCAAGATTTGATTTTCCAAGAGATTCCTGTTTAAAGTCTATCGAACGACCACAGTAAAAGTTTTTAAATTATAATAAGACTTGGCTAGTTTCTTATCCTCATTATTTAAATGTTTAATATTCTACTAACATAGCTCATAGTACACATTTTTCAACCCGGCTTCCCTTCTCTATAGTCTATGCTAATAAACAGTTAAATGAAACTCAAGAAAAACCAAAACAATAATATAACATGGGTGTGACATAAAAGTGATTGGTGTCAAACAGCAAATTGATTTTTCCACAAAGCTACATTAATACTGTCATGAATTGACTATAAATCACTGGGGGAGCAATTACAGAGCGATTGTCAAATGAAATGATTCCAAAAAGTTCATTCTATTGTTTTAAGTCTTAAGAGACTTTGAGTAGCAGACATTCATATGACCGGTGCTTTTTTTTTTGTGTTACCCGCGGTGCTAAAAGCATGGCTATGTATTTTTAAAAAGTGTGGGTGGTGCCTCCAAACACCTTTCACAAAGCATAGTTGCTTTTGGCACTGCGGTAAGCCTGGCAGATAATGGCCATGGAAGTCAGACACACGAGATTGTAGTGAGCCACCCCAGCAGGTCGTACAGGAGCCTGACACTCAAACCCACACAAGTGTCTGAAACTAATCATACAATGAAGGCAAAGTGCAAGATTAAAGGCACCCTGGCATTGGCCTCCAACATTTTGGCTGGCCGGTAGTAAAGGCTTAGCAATTCCGCAATTGCTGGTTAATTGCCTGTGGGAGCAAAATAACATAGACGCCGACATGATCAAGAAAGCACATAAGAGCAGCAAGAGGAGCAGAATTCGGGCAGTTGCATCTAGGACACATCCAACTCCTCAACTATAAAGAAAAACATCTGGATGGTCTCCAAAAGCACCATGCATCAACACACACTCGCACGCACTCTAATGAAGCCCCGGTAGTGACGAAGAGCAGCAGGGAGCAGCGCCGATCGCCCAAGACAAGTGCGCGTGAGCTTTCGTCACAATGTGTGTGTACGCTCTCCGCCAGCGTGCGTCTCCGGCGGGATAATTATGGGGCTCCTCGGCAGCTGAGTGTGCCAGATGTACTGGGAGACGGGGGAGGAGGGCGAGGAAGGAGGACGAGGAGGAGGTGGCGGTACGGTACGGCGCGGCGCGGCGCAGAGAGGGAGCACAGCACCGGGGGCGATGCGGCGGGGAGCTACAGAGTGCTACGCCAATACGTGTGCACACATGTCACGTTTCAACGCACCGACGTGTTTTCCTTCGTACGTGTGTCTGTCTAGCCGGGAACGCTTGCAGCACCGCATAAGTGAGCATCGCAGCGTGCGTATTTCCAGATAGATGTCCGTGTTTGTACACACTATGGCCAGTGTGTGTGTTTATTTGGCACGGACACTTTTGTTGCTTGCCATCCACTATTAGCAGGCTGGATCGGTCGCAAATGAGAAGCTCTCATCCAGGAAATGCAAGAATGAGAAGGGATGGGAAATTGGTTGCTGGCGAAGGAGACTAGAAATCTCGGGACCAGACTTTAACACAGCAATGAATCAATCAGGAGTTGTACTACTGCCCTTTTAACCTCTATTATCTTAAGTCATGGCAGACAAAAGCAATGTTATTGTTTATAACTTTGAAGCAACCCTGCAGTTGTGTTATGTGAAATGGTGTGAGATATCGTTAAGTTCCGATTGTCCACGAGGCGGTGAAGGAATCTGACTGACCGGAAACATACGAATGGATGTCCGACATTTGAATGTACTTTGGATTTTTGTGCATCGGCCTAATAATACGCATCAAGTGGCACGCTAAAACGGCACATATTTAACGTAATTATGATTTCACTGCTGCATTAGCTTTCCATACAAATAGGGTTACATTGCCTCTGAAGGGACAAACCTCCGTCATAAAACGAGAACACCCCGGTAGTGTTAAGAAGAAGCCCGTTAATGAAAGCGACCACGCAGAGCAAACACAATGAGGAGAGGAAATAAAAATTCAAACAACAGCTTAGAACAGCAGAGCAGAAAGTAAGAGATTGTCTCCTCCGGTTGGCTTTGTCACCTCACTCACCCGAGGGGGCCCAGAGCAAAGCACCATGGGAAATTACTGAAACCAGAACACATTGATTTATCCCGGATGATGTGTGCGCGCGTGTGTATATGTCACACAAGGACTGAACAGCAATAAAGAGAACAGCCTGGTCGACATCTGCTTAGAGACAGCAGATAAGAGCATCAATGTACAGTTATTTTTCTTTTCCTCCATCTCCATCCTGCAATCTCCTCGGCTGTGCTGTGTAATTAAGAGTCAAAGACGACCCCCTTCAACCATTCCCAGCATGGCTTTGCATTCCATCTCCTACTGTGCTGCTGCTGCTGCTGCTGCTGCTGCTGCTGCTGCTGCTATTTTCTTCCATCTCTCTGAAGCTTGCCTTGAGTACATTTTCGCGCTATTAGACTTTACTCATGATAGCTCACTTAACTATTAATTAATTGATAATTGTAAAATATTATTTGATCGCGTGTGAAATAACCACCGGCCAAAAGGAAAACATGACACGAGCGCGGTACATCTATTTACCGAGCCCACTTTAAAACGTGACATCGTGCCAGATGTTCAATATAAATGGTCAAAACACCATTAATGCTTGGCATCATCCAGCCATCACTCTGCTGGTTCAACCAAGGCTAGCTTGCAAGGTGACCCTGAATTCCAGTCTGTAGTTGTGTGTCTGTACTTATAGGCATACGTGTGTGTGTTACATGTACTCAAGTCCTGTAATTAACACTGGCCATTAATGAAGTCCAGCTGCTCAGCAAGAGTACCGAGTGCCAGCCAAAACCTGCCACAAATCACTCCCCTCCCGCCACCGCGCAATCCATCCTGTCCCTCGTCCGGGTTCCTCATTCAGCTTAACGTTCATAAAGCTGCTTCCCTTTATTACGCTCGGTTTATTTCTTGTTACTCGCACAAGGACGTGAGATGGTACTTGACACAGTTTGCTTTGGTTTATTTGTTAGATAGCAGCAGGGTGACACAAAATGGACTGGGGCGAGTAGATGAAGATGTAAATAGAGAATATTTACAAAATATTTTAACATTGACCAGGCAAAGCCCCTTCCCCACTTACAAAGTAGTTCCAAAGGTAACAGCAACAATCAAAATACCAAAACACACCATGACAACTAGCCAATGTGGCAACCACGTAAGCCGAGAGAGATCATCAGGGGAAAAAAAAACACATTATTATGAAATATTATTCATGAATAAGGAATGTATTTTTGTTGAGACATATAGGCAGAACATCATATGTTTAATTAAATCGGCGGCAAGTCAATTTGTGAGTAGACTGCAATGATCTCCAATATTCCGTTTGGTTGTGTGGCATGATTTGTTTTGTAAATAAATAGAGCAAAATAAATCTAACGGGTTTCCTAAAGTCTGGAAAATAATGGAAGATGGCATCAAGGCCTCCATCCATATAGTATACTTGTCAGTAAGGTTGTGAGAGAGCTGGCGCAAAATCCAGGGTACTCCCGAGACCGCTCGCTAAACAATCGCATTAGTGGGTCAAGAAAATGACATCGAACAAAATAAATATTTAAAAATATCCCTTTTGGTTACACTGCCTCATTTTGTTCCAACATAAAATATCCAGTATTGACTCCGCCTTGTCTTTAATCACACTGTATTTAAAATTGAAATAATAATGAGGCAGGTTCCCTGACACACACACAAACACACACTGACTCCCCACCAGCTGTGACAGATGCGCCTGTCACGGCAGAAAATGAATTCAAAATAGTTAGCAAATTAAGCAGCGAGTTAATTGTTGCTTGGCCTCTGTTTATGAAGCGCGTAAAGGCAAAGAGCCTTGCGAAGGAGAAACGCGACAGCGTGTTTTGCACGCAAATGTGTTTGTGTGTAAATGTTTGGCAGCTGGCGCTGCCACACCTGGATGGCTTGAGTTAAGCGCGAGAATACAAAAGGGGAATGCACCTAGGGTAACCTATAGGCTAAGTATACGTAAGTCGGCCTTCAGTACACTCAGGAAACACACACGGCACATGCACAAAGTGCAAGAAAAGATATCAATCATTGTTTGAACATAAAAGTGAACTAAAAAGGGTGCTGCTTGTGCAAATATCCTCCCAGGAACACATACATGACTATCCGGCTCATGTCTCTGCTGTCTATTTGTCAGTGTGTCCTATTAGGTTTCCAAACAGCTTGTAATGACTGGCAATAAACAGCAGAAGTAAGAAGTAAATCAAGCGAGAAGACGACAAAATGAGCTCTCCGGGGGGCCTGCGTGCTCCCGGTCTTCAAGACGCAACACAAAACACACACATGGAAGAAGTAATAATGCTGCATAGGTGTTAATTTATGGTTGAAATCGATTCCCTAGCAGAGTAGATACAATTACACTAAAGAGGAAGTGCATGCGGGTCATCGGATTGGTGACGGTCTCTCGTGTTCAAACCATTGAAAGACAAGAGTGAATTTTATCGCACCTAACAATGAATATATCATCAAGATGGCTAATTCTATCACAGCAAAATCTCAGATCTTATTTAATTTACAATCAGTCCTATTTCAACTTTCATCCTCTCCATCTTTCATCTAGCCCTCTGTGATCCTCCCTTCCCAGTCCCTTGTCCCTTCATCATCACTCCCTCCCTCCCTCTGGTGTCATGGCTCGCTGGCTCCAGGTGGCGAGGGAAGAAGGGAGGAAGGGATGTAGAGAAGGATGATAGATGGATAGATAGATAGATGGAGGGACGGATGAAAGACATGACAGAGGGGGAGGGCGGGCTGTCATCTGCTCCTACGTTCATACCATCACAAGACCGACGTCAACATCCCTGAGCAGGACCTAAATGTTACGATTTTATTAACTTGTTATTTGAAATGATTAACAATCATCTCAAAGATTCAGAATCATGATATTCATTTGGAAATGTGGGAGGAAGGTAGAAAAAAAAAAAACAAGCAGACATGCTACCCGCCTGTAAAAAAAAAAAAACTTGGGGAGCAATTTTTTTTTTTTAGATGTTCCCTGAGTTGAAGTCTCTTGAGACCCGCTGACATCACACATAAGACATCCTGCGCGACTTTAGCAGGAACGCTCGCGGCTTTCATGTTACATGCTAAACCTCTCAATTAATTGCCTGCCGCAGCGAGGGCAACTGGGGGTCAGTGTGTAAAATGCTTTTAATGCTTCCATCATTTAAGAAACAACAACTCATTTAAACACATCCACAGAGACAAGACATTTCCTGTGGCGTTTCAAAGTCTCTCAGACTGGACGCTTGTGCCTATGATGGGATTAGCCATGTTCCTTAAGTACCTTTTCTTCTCCCCCAGTTTATTTAAGACTTTAGTTAGCTTTGATACTTGCTGTTGAGGAACGTTGGCAAATCTCCCTATGCTTGTTGTGATATCAATTTCATGTAAGACTGGTGAGCCTAAGTGTTTTCTTAAGTACAGAGCATTAGTGAAGTCACACACCGAGAGGGGGGGAAAAAAAAGGGGGCAGATTAGTCTAAGGCTTATTAGTTCAGGTGCACCAGGGCAGAAGAAAACACCAATGTGTCTGGCTGGTAGCATAAAAACACACACACACGTGAATAAACCGTGTGCCACATTATTCACCCCCTTTCACTCTAAAAGCTTCTTACGCGCCTCATTAAGTCTTGGGTGACACAAAGTAACCAGGCCAGACCTCGCTTATCGACACACGTATACAAATATATATTGTTGAGCGTATTCAAGTGTAAGGTCACGAAGAACAAAGACGCTCCAACGCTTTTACTGCAAGCTAATAGAGCGGCTGACTGCACGTTGACTTCAAGTTTACGATTCAGAACCGGCGACCGCATATAGAAATGATCCTGCTGGGTTTATTTAAAGGCTTGCTTCCCGCATAGGGTCTCATAAATGGACTGAATGTAGTCAACAGCACACGTTAAATATGAAGCCATACTGGAAGGACGCACCCTCGAGTTACGGGTGATTAGGAAGTCATCAGTAGAATGTGATTGGGTAATGTAAGAACATTAATGGAATCCGCTAATGAAAATAGGCAAGTAAAGCTCATCCCGAGGACACATCATTAGCGAGCGCTCCCTACTGGGAAACTCTTAGATCCAGGTGAGTGGACAACCAAATACATTTGTGTGTGTCTGCGTGGGTGTGTGTATGGAGTGGGAGGGACAATGAAGCATGCAGCTGGGATTGGGAGAGTGGACGTGGAGAGAGGATTAACCGTGCCAAAATGTGCCCTGTACAATAACCCCCTCCTCCCATGTGTTGATGTTTTTAAAATTACACATTCTATATAGTATTACTGCTTGATCATGCAGTGTGATGCAAGAACTATACATAGCAAGTCATAAACTGTCAATGAGATGCTGATGGGCAAGTGAGGCAGCGGAATGCTAGCTGCCTTGCTCAGAGTGGGAGACAGAAAGGGGACAAACCTTGCCGACAGGCGGGCTCTTCTACGGGCCATCCCGATGGCAGGCGGGGTTGGGGAGAGTGGAGGAGAGAACGGGCACTGTTAGTAATACGTACCGTTAAATGTTTTGAGTGAGCGTCTGGGGACGGAAGGGAAGCGTGTAATATTTTAAGGGTGTCTCGCAAACTTCAGAAAATGACTCATTCAAATTCAACAAAGGTTGAAAATGAGCTGACAGTAAAAGGTTTTAGTCTGAAAAGAAAGCCTTATCAAAAAAAAAAGCAATGCTCATAATTAGTATGCTAATTGGTGACTTGCACTGATTAGAGGCAGCAGAAGTGGAGGGCGAACATTCAGCCCAGTATGTGGTCGCTGAGTGCGTGTTTGGAGCAGACACGGCTTCGTGTTAAGCACGTGTATTGAGAGAGCTGGTGCAAATATTAAGAGTGTCTTACACATGTTGGAGAGGTCGGGCCTCATGCTGCGGAATTCAGGGTGAGGTGATTAGTGGGACATTAGCGTGCAGGCAAGGACTCGGGCGCCTGTGTGTAAGTGTGCGGTGTGTGTGAACAAGCAGACAGTTGAAACTTTCAGTAGAGCACAGAACTCCACCTTAAAAAAAAAAAAAATCATCAATCTGCAGCTGAATGGCACAAAGTGACAATTACTGTTTTTTTTTTTTTAGTCCCGCTAACAAACAACTAAGAAACCAATGATAATAACACAACTAGCCAAGTTAAAGCAACAGAGGGTAAATCCTACAAATGCTTTAAAGATATATTAAAAATGGCATTGGGAAATATTTGAAAATAATTACCAAAAGCTTACAACTGACTCTAATCACTCATCATTGACTGACTTGCACGTGGTCACCATAAAAGAACATACAAACACTTAATCAGGGTAACTATATTTTAAAGTGACAACTAACAGCTTCTTCAGAAGCAGTAAGGGGATATGAAAAAAACACTCAAGAAAAATGGAGTTCCTCTCAATTGTCTGGAGTTAATTGTCAAGTGCATATCAAACTAGAGGTGAAGAAAAGCTTTTTATAAAGTGCTGCCTTGAGCCGCAAAAAGCTGCCGTCCGACTCAAAATAGTGCCGTGAGGGCTTCTTCTTGACAAGACACGCTGGACCTCGACTTCCTCTATCGGTCCAAACGTTGTCTCTCGTCCTCTTTATCTGACAGCGTAATTAACAGGGCCGCGGGGGGCATCATGTATTTCCCATTGAGCCGTGTGACACTCGCATTATTTGCCTTGATCTTCTCCCCCCAGTCAGTCAGAGCTGTGATAAGCACGAGTATGAGTTACAAATTTGGCTTTTTGTAAGAAGGTAAGGTCATCAGTGAGCAGCCAAAGAACAAAAAAAAAAAAAAAAAGGTAAAAAAAAAAAACCTCCCAACATCACTTGATCTTGAGGTCCCCCCCTTCCTGTCACCAAGTAAAAGCTTCCCAGAATAATCTGCCTCAATTTCATAATTACTCTACATCACACAATTAACATGTTAATTAACCTAAAACCACGTGCGGATTGATCAAATAGGAAGAAGAAGTTCCAAGAAGATAAAGAAGAGAGAAATGGATGTGCTGGAGGTTAAAATAACC
The DNA here is from genome assembly GCF_054491065.1 of Syngnathus leptorhynchus. NCBI lineage: Eukaryota > Metazoa > Chordata > Actinopteri > Syngnathiformes > Syngnathidae > Syngnathus > Syngnathus leptorhynchus. The sequence goes on along the minus strand of NC_141200.1, from coordinate 6,520,296 downwards.
AAAGAAGAGGAACATTGTGTATTACACACAAGTGGATGGGAATCACGTTGTTGTGATGTATTATGATTAGGTGTCAATGGGTGTGTGGGTGTAGCACAGGGTCTACGCTTCACGTCACATCTCCAGACATTACTGGGCGATGTCAGCATACTACGAACGAACACCCACATCTTATCCCACACACGTTTTTTCCTCCCCTCGAGAACCACTCATGAGTCCACCTCGTTAATCTCCATGACGACAGAGATGCTAAGGCAGCAGTTTTAGTTGCAAGAGGAGAGAAAGTGTCTTGGTAAGTAAGGGTGAGCTCAAAATAATAACCAAAAAAGTCGACTTCTACCCACTGAGGATGTTTTCGCTTAAATGCTAAAAGTCCTTAGATGATTCGTTTTTCGATTATTAGGTTTCTCTTTCTGCAGCGGGCGGCTATAGCTTGCTAAAATTCAACAATGCAGAAGGTTGGAGTCGACATATGCGTTGTCGACTTTTAAATACACAGAAATAAAAGCAGGGCTCCCCGAATTGAAAGTTGAAACCCAGCATGAGGTGTAGCTCATTTTGTGATTGAGTTGTTGATTGTCAGCATAAAATGCAATTTTATTGATCATTACCATTTCTTTGGATTGTTGCTTTTATTTGTTAATGGACGTCTTCTATCACTATCCAATATTAATTTTATGACAAATCTCCAAATATGAATAACATTTCAATTGTAGGTCTCGAGCAGAAAAGGGTTTGGAAAATAGCGTACACAGAATTCAAAACACTACAAGAAGCTGCGTCAAGTTTAACATTCATGCTGTCATCCGCGTTTGCGTTTGTGCGTGAGTGTTTTACACAGTGGAAACATTGCGGCAATATTACACAAACACAAGAAGGTACATGTTACATTGTCATTAGCCACTGGCATGACACACACACACGCACACACACACACACACACACACACACACACAATGGAAATAATACTCGAGGGGAGATGTGCCTGACTCACCGATCATGTGATTCGCAACATGAATCTGGATCTCTCGCTCCGTCTCAAATGTCATTTGGCACTTAATACATTGGTAGGTCTTTTTCTGCAAAGAACACACATGAAGAAATTCTCAGTTAAATAGTCAACACAGAAATCTATACTAGTCTTAAGCCGTGGTGGCCGTGTTATATTAAAGAATGTCGAGTGTGTTTCTCATTTGAACAAATTGTCATTGATTTGGAAAGATGCTAAGGCTACATGCCAGAATCCCTAACACAAATGGAATAAAGAAACCCAATGTGTACAGGAGAGAAATAAAAATGATACAAAATTGGACAAACAAATCGAGAAAGAAGCAAAGGGCCTGTTTACTCATTCACGGCACACAGCAATCACTCATGCACAAAGATAAATACACCGAGGCCCCAATACCACCGTGTCTTTGCCGTTTGCACCTTGATAGACATGCATGCGCACGTACACACACGCAAACACACCCACAGCCCATTTGGCCCTCTCTGTGCTGTCAAGCTGTGCTGAAACAAAGGTGGAGGAAAGCTAGAGAGTCCCTGAAAACCGCCTCCCACACACACACACAGGCAAAAAAAAAAAAAAACAACAACACTCAAACACAGACATGCGGCAGGTCCCAAGGAGCCTGACTGTCAATATCAAGTAGAGCACGCAGCTCCCATCATGCCACAGCACACCCCAGCCGCAGGACCCAGTGGGCAGCCCCCCCCCCCCACCCTCACTAACGAAAGCAAACTGCAGAAAACAGCAACAGTGTAACAACAGCAACACTTCAGTATTGGAAGAAGTCCCCTGACCCTTTTTTTTAATTATGGTATATTCTGAGTCCATTTGTTTCTCGCATGAATCATGATGTATCTTTCCAAAATGATAGGTGTTAGTGATGACATCTCACCTTAGGTGCAGGCGAAGCTTCCGCCTTCTTCCCCGCTGAACTCGTTTCAGGGCTGACCTCGGGGTGATCGGTCTGGACGTGACTTTCTAAATCCTCCAGGCTTTCGAACTTCACCCCGCACTCGGGACACCTGAGCCCAGACACGGGTTTCTCTCCCTGCGTGTCCCCGGGGGTGAGAGCCCCTCCTTGGTTGGGGCTCTGGCCATTAGTGCCCCTGTTGGAATTGAAGATGGCATTTTCTCAAGTCATTTTTAATCCAGAAATGCATTAAAGGGCTTAATGCAATTTTGATCTGTTTTCAGTCTACAGCAAAATAATGGATGAGAATGTGAATCTGGAAAAATTCCGACCTAGTATAAAAATGCAATTTATTGCAACCTCTTGCACGAGGAATATCAATGAGCAAAACAATAGATGCGATGCTAACTATGACATGATACCGCACGGTCGTTACCTGCTCATGCAGCTGGCACAAAGTCCATAAGGCAGGCCGTTGACATCCAACTTCACCAACTCTCCTTTGTTCTTAAACTCCTTTAGGCAGAAGGCGCACTTATACAGCTTGTGATGCTGCAACTGCCCGTTGGGGGAGGAAGAGGCCGAACCGTTCCCTGCTCCGTTCCCAGAGCCCCCTCCGGTTCCTCCCAGACTAGAACCAGTGGAGAGTTTCTGCATGTGGAAAGTGCCGTGGATCTTTAGCTCCAGGGTGGAGGTGACGGTCTGCATGCAGACGACGCAGCGGAAGCCCGTCAGGGAATTTCGGAGGTCAGGGTGCATCTGGCAGTGCTCTATAAACTCCTCCTCACTATGCAGGGGCATTTTACAGATTCGACAGGTTCCCGTGTCCAGGCTTTTACTGTGAGTCACCTGTGAAGGGAAATGTGTTAGACAGGGTGTATGGGAAAGATGTCATTTTAATAAATCACAAGGTCATAATAATGATGCTCAAGGAATTAGCATTAGATGGGGAGACATTTTTTAAAACAGACAGATGTTAGAATAAAATGGTAGATTTTGACAGGGAGCTAAATAGATGAGTGTGCTTAAGGTGTAAATCTTCCACTCAATCATTGCATATGCATACAGTCACTGGCCGAACAAGAGAGGGGTCGCCTCGCCCCCCCCTAAAAATATCCTTCGAGTCCCAGGTCAGATAATTGACGTTTGGGAATTTTCTGATATTTTGGTGAGGATTTATTACCATATTTCCATCTGTCCTCTCATAATAATAATAATAATACATTTTTGCCAGCATTTTTTTGGAAGAATTCTTTGGGTTTGTAAAAACAACAAATCAATTGTTTTGGGCCCCACTGAAATATTCTTGCCCTGACCTGAGGAAGAAAATCATAGCTCCAGCAGTGCATACAGTAAGAGGCTCTGATTGCGTAATCATACCTTGTGTTCCGTCAGGGTTAACAGGGAGGGGAATCGTTCACCACATATCGGACACATGTAGTGTTTGGCGGGGCCGCGGTGCGTCTGCGCATGCTCTCGCAGCCCGGTCTCAGAGAAGAACGTTCTGGAACAGATGTTGCACTTGTGGTTCCCCTTGATGAAGTCGGCCTTCTTTTTTCGAGAACCTGGTTATTTGGTAAACATTCACAATTGACATTGTCCTGAGAGTGTTTATCAAGGCCGCATATGATTCAAGTTGGGGAAAAAAAAAAAAAAGAACAAGCAGTTACCGGCATCATCCTCTCCCGGTCGGATGTTATGATCACGCAGCCGATGGTTCTGAAGAAGCGACTCCATGGTGTAGGCTGCTCCGCAAATGTCGCAGGCGTACATGGGTTCAGAATTGTCCAGCTCCTCCTCACCCCCGCTGGCTTCATGGTTATTGGCCGTGTCTCCCCCCACCCCGGCAACGCTGTTCTTCAACATATTCTGGAGGTCGGCCTGCTCAGCAGCCGCCACTGTCGTTCTCTCCACAGCGCCTGCGCCTCCACCGCCGGCGCTTGCTCCTCCTCTTTTGACCGACTGAGTCAGTCCATTCGGCGTGCCGTTCTGGCTACTGCTGCTCCCCGTGCCACCGCCGTTGCCGGTGATGCTGCCCCCGTCGAACATGCAGTGCTTCTCCCTGAGGTGTCGTTCCAACAGTGCGGTGGCGTGGAAGGATTTGCCGCAGAAACGACAGGTGAACTTCTTGCTGTGAGTGGTGATGTGACACTGGAGCTCCACCTCCGTTCCAAACGTCTCTCCACAGAAGATGCACTTCCTCGGTTTGAGACCTTTGAGACGCAAAACCGGATTACAGTGTGTCTGTTTTGGGGTGTACTGTGTTTTTTATCTTCTCATTAATCCATCAAAATTTATATTACTGTTCATTAAATCTTGGATAATCTTCATCTTGACGTGTTGATTTTTTTTTTTTTCATTAACCATGCAACAAGTCAGATCAAGATTTATAGTAACTCTTTTCCATTTGGACTTGTATGGTGTATTTGTGAAAGCAATACAGCTGTATAATATGTACACTGGCAGGTGTACCTGCTCCGAGGCCTCCGGGGAGGCCCGGCCTCTGGCCCACGTGGTTATGCTTAACATGAATCTGAAGTTCTGTCTCCTTCCTGAAGTCCCAAGCGCAGGCTGTGCAGCGAAAAAGCTTCTTTTCATTGCTGTGCTTCACTGCTAAATGAACCTAAACAACAAATAGAAAGCCAGTATGTTACACCGCTACTTATTCCGGGTTAAAAAAAAAAATGTTGCTCACTCACCTGTATCGAAACCTTGGAATCAAAGACCTCCTGGCAGAGTGTACAATGGTACAGCACAAAAGTGTGCATGTCCAGCAGGTGCTTCTGCAGATCATCCACCGAGGAGAACTGCTTGTTACAGCTCTCGCACATGTACTGAGTCGACGTGGTCATGTAGTGCACAGTCAGGTGTTGCAGCAAGGCCTCCTGGGATTCAAAGTCCTCTTTGTTACACTGCGGGCACGACTGGCGCCGCAGTAGCATCTCCAAATGCGACTTCAGGTGTGCCTGGAAGCCTTCAAAGCTGGCAAATCGCATATCACACTGGTTGCATGGGTAGTCCCCGTTGCTCCCGATGGAAGGCGTGGAGTCCCCTCCCACTCTGTGGCGCTTCGGGGAGGAGATCTCCACATCAGAGGAGGAGGGGCTTAAGTCAGCCACTTTTGCCTGTCTCTTGTTGTTAGCTAATGGAATGTTCTTATGGTTCTCCTTTATGTGCTTGGTGAGCTTGAGGAGAGAACCGAAGATTGGAGAATTGGTGCAATACGGGCAAGAGTAAACCTGTGCATGGAAAATAAGCTTTTAATGTCCTCGGAGAGGAAATGCAGCCAGTATTGCCAGCTCACATATATTATTCAGGTTGAAATATTTTATTATCCTCAAAAGGGAGATTAAGATGATAAATCAACAGTTAGAGTGCATTCGGTGGCCTCATGAAAGCATTTTATCGCAACATACTCCAAGTAATTGTTCATTAAAAAAAAATACTGTGCACAATTTTGACTTCATCCCCCACTTATTTACCTCCATGAATGATTGGGACGCGGACTGTAGCACAGGCGACTCCAATTTGGCCACCGCTCCAGCAGAGGCTGCTCCGCCCGCCACCGCCGAGGTGCAGTGAGTCTGCTGAATGTGTTCAGTCAACGAAGACTCCGTCAGGAATCCCATGGAGCACTGGTTGCAAAAGAAGGCATGGTTCCCCTCTATGGTGGAGTCACAAATTGTTATTGTTACTTAAATATAAGTAGGGAGTGTATTATTTGATGTATACATAATTAACGAACATTTCATTTAAAAAAAAAAGTCATATGGCTGTCAGCGTATGATTTCATTTCTCTTACCTAATGTGGTGGACCCCGCCATAATCCCGCCAGGCAGACAGTGTGACACTCGAATGTGTTCTTGCAATGAGTTAATGTCACCAAACATGTCAGGGCAGTAGTTACAATGAAACGCTGTCACATTGGTAAACTGCAGAATGGGAAAAGCCGCTGCCGCCGGGCTGGCGGTTCCTCCGCTGGAACGGTGGGCTTTACGCACATGCTCGTTGAGGTTGTAGAGCGTGGGCAGCGTGTCCAGGCAAAGCTGACACGTATGTGTCTGCTGTGGTTTGTCGGCGTGGATGGTTTTTAAATGGATCTCCAACACTGCCAGGCTATTGAAGTCTCTCTTTGAGCAGTAAGGGCAAGAATATGTCACTTTAGCCCAGTTTCCTCCTCCACCTTGAACAGTTAGAAAAAAATACAACTCAATTAGCATGTCAAAGCAGTATGAGGACCTCAAGACGTACCTCCACCTGGATGGACTAAGCTTATCCCCATCTCTTCTCCACTGTCGTTGCCTCTTCTGCGGCCTCGTTCACTCCCCTGGCTGGGCTTCAAGGTGGAGTCAGGGGTGGATCCTCTCTCCAGACTGGCACTGGAATCTGGAGTAGCCGAACTCATTGACGCAACGCTCCCCAGTGGGGGGTCAGGACTGGCAGCACTGTGATTGGAAGAGTCAGGCTGGCGGTGGCTGTCTAGGTGGCAGTAGACATCTTCAACTGAGGGGAATTGTTCCAAACAAACAGGACATCTGCAGATAAAACAAAGAAAAGAAAACAAACTCACGTTAAAATTCTTTCTATTGCTTGTCCAAAGTGTAAAGGAATTCTCTCTTGTACTTGTGTTTGCGGTTTGCGTGCTGCGCGTCAATATGAGTGAGGAGCGAAGCCTCGTCCAGGAAGATCTCCGGGCAGTGGATGCACTGCAAGTCGGCTCGGTCGGACAGCTGGGGGTGCCTGGTCAGGACGTGTTTCTCAAGCTCATCCGTTTGGTTGAACGTCTCCTCGCAGTAATCGCACATGTACAGGTCCTCCTCCAGGTCGACCTCTCCTCCAGCTACCTTTTTGCCTCCGTCCTTCTCGCTTCTCAGCGCAAGGTGTTCTCTGTTCTTGCGGTGTGCCTGCGAGTGGAAGAAGGCAGACAAAAGTTTTCAAAAGATGATCTTAGCAAATCGTGTTTTGCATGACTGTATTATATCTTATACCTGCATGTGGCTCTGCAATGATGACGTGGAGGAGAAGCCTCGTTTGCACACACTGCACTTAAACGGTTTGCTGGAGCTAAATGTCACAAATTACACTCAGGTCACATCTGCCAAACTTGTGATCAATTATAAATTTAAGAAACAGTAAACATCTAAAATACGAAATATAGGAGACATTTTTTTACCTGTGTGTTTTGAGATGAATCTTTAAATGGTCAGAGCGGGAAAAAGCGGCTTCGCACTCTTGGCAACTATACTTTTTATCTCCTGCGTCAGTTGACAGATTGAGAGGGGACAATTAGGACATGCCATAATAAATAAATAAATAAATATTGGGTAAAATATCAACTCTTGTAAAAGCTCAAATTCTGAGGTGTTATCTAAGTGCACAAGTCAAAATCACTGTGACGTTTCAAACATCACTTGCCCTAAAAAATCAACTAGAGTGGCGCAGATGGAACATTATTGATGAGAAGAGCGTAGAGAGTCGAACAGGTCATCCATCTACTTCGGTCATAATTATTTTTTTCCGAAATGAATTTCCTTTGAAGGACTTTATTGGTGTTTGAAGTGCTCATTCTGCTTTTTAGAAAATTCCACAGAGATTGCAACCACTTGTCACGTTACTAATTTAATCGTGTTATTATTTTCCTACAATCTGTAACATCAATGATTACTTACAAAAATGATACTTTGTGTCTTTGGCTAAGCATAAAAGGCATAATGAGGTTCCTGTGTTTACCTGTGTGAAGTTTGACATGGCGGTCTCTGCTCCGCTTGTGTTTAAAGAGACGGCTGCAGAAGGTGCACTTGAAAGGCAGCTTGTCACTGTGAATCTGCTCGTGGCGCTTCAGGTAGCTCAACCGGCTGAAGATGAGAAAAAACAGGCGATGTAAAACACCGTACATGGATGATAAGTACAGAATTTAAAAAAATGCATTAAAAATAGCATAAACAAGAAAAGAATAAGGAGAAAACTAAATTGAATTCTGTTTGTCAAAATTTTATTTCTTGAGAAGTATGGGTTATAAAAAATGTGAAATTTCTCCCTTTCTATATACAATGTGACTTTCACATATCTAAATGAACTACTGTAATATATCAAGTTAACCATGATATTGTAAATAATTTTATTTTGGATTATGTCCAGCATGCCATCATTTTAATGCCTTCTAAAATTACTGTGAAAGTGTCAGTGGGGACTCCAATGTGGCAAATTTGTACCTGAAGGACTTGTCGCAAAACTGACACGGGTATGGCAGACCCGCACCTCCTTCTTCTTCACCACCCGTGGCCATGCCGAGGTCGCAACAGCCATCGGGCATCTGCGAAGGCGACGCCACATCTTTGCTGGAAGGCGACGAGGGCACCCAGGACAGTCCCGCTGGGTCGTCATCGCCGTCTAAGAAAAACATTAAGGATGGGGTAACAGTGTTGTTGTTTTAAGATACTTCCAATTGATGCGCCACTAAATAGGAAGAAGTACATAGCCACAGGATTCCCGCCCAAAATCACAATTAGAGCACAGGCAGAGCGAACGGGTAAAACAGGCAGCATTAGAATGATTAATAAGAAGTTACATCTTTCTTGGAAGGCAAGATGCAGCCTGTGGGAGTTCTCAAATGAGAGAGAGAGGCTATAAACAAAAAAAAAAAAGTAAACACATTTATCCTGGTTACACACACGCCTGCAAACACAGAAGGCAAATGAGGGTGGCAGAGATGAAGAGAAAGAAAGAGAAGAAAGACACATACTCCGGCAGCGGCGGCAGTAGCAACATCTAAATAGAAGGCTCCAAGAACTATGTATCCCCGCTGGGGCCCAGAAACAAGGACAGAGTGTATTTTCTCTCCCTTCGCCCTCCCTCTGCAGCCATCCCTCATTCCATCTCTCCCCTTCCAGCCCTCCATTCATCCCCGAGGACCAGAGATCCGCCTCATCATATTTTCATTAGGGCCTTGGCAGATTGAAACGTCTGAATAGTGATTAGGAGATATGCCTGGCTGAGAAAGACTGCTTTACACACTCCCTATATCTCAACTACATGCAAGCATTGCTTTTTTTTTTTTTTAAATCTCTCCCTTGACTATGTAAGATGTTAGATCCTGTGCAGTCTAGCACAGTGGCAACGGCAAGGCCGCGGCTTTTTAATAGACACTTCAGGAAAAGGTTTAACATGACAAAGAGGAGGCTGAATAAAGCACGCTTGTTCTGTTCGCCTCGGCGTGCAGAGCAAAGCAGCGCAAGTAAAGCTATTAGCATTTGCAAAATGGATACAGCAGACGTTTTCTTTGATCTGATTGCTAAGCAAAGAGAGGAAAATAAGGGAATGAGAGATGAAGTCACACCGATGTGATGGCATGAGCCGAGATTGGTGGCGACATATTTCTCCGGATAGTTTTGCAAATTTTACTGACACGCATCGTTTCGCCTCAACTAATTACAATCATGCTTGCTTACACGTGTGTGTGTGTGTGTGTGTGTGTGTGTGTGTGTGTGTGTGTGTGTGTGTGTGTGTGTGTGTGTGTGTGTGTGTGTGTGTGTGTGTGTGTGTGTGTGTGTGTGTGTGTGTGTGTGTGTGTGTGTGTGGTCCACTGTGTATTACATTATCGAGAGCGCCTGGAAACAGATTCCTGCCTGTGATGAATCGATTGCCGGAAAAAATGTAGGCACAGCGACGTGCAAATAGAACTCTGCAAGGTTTGCGGGTTAAAAAATAAACTAGGAAACCATGAATTATAAATTTAGCTAGTAAAAAAGGGCTGAAGAAGAAAAAGTATTGCTGAAATAAAAAGACAATATAGAGATACCAGTGAGTGAATGAGAGCGAAAAATCAAGGTAAAAATATAGTGTCATTAAAGCAGGGTGGGATGTACAAATGCCAATGGGACCTAAAAACATACGTTTTTTTCTTTTTTTTAAACTTAAATTCAACTAATCCAGTGCCATAACCTGACTGTTTTCCACCCAGCAGTGAAAGAACAAAATGTTTTCTTAAAATGGAACCCATGAGCTGCAAATATGTGTACAATAAAAAGAGCAGGGGCCCCAAAAAAGAACCCTGTGGAACACCATATGGCAGTAGGGCACAGCAGGACCCAAAACTCCAAAAGCTCTGTCTGCCAGGACCTAAACCACTCCTCTTGAGCGCTACCACTCATGGCCAACTGGTGCTACAAACAAGCCAACAGACTACTGAGGTCCAACAAAACAAGACACACGTAGTCCCTGGTGTTGTTAGCCATTAAAAACTCATAACAGGGCTGACTCTAAGCTATGGAGCATCTTAAAATCTGACTGTAAAACTTCAAAGACATCCAAGAAGGATTATAACTGAGTGTGCAACACTTTTTACAGAATAGTTGAGACAGTGTGGAAATGGATCTAAAATTTCCGAGTATACATTGGTCAAGACCAGGTTTCTTGAGTTGGGTTGGACCACACCATGTTGGGGGACTACACCAGAAAACAGACTGCACAACTAAATCCTGAGACTGGAGGGTTGTGGGTTCAAACCCTAGCAGGGTCATACCAAAGACCCTCCAAATTGCCTCCCTGCTTGGTACTCAGCATTAAGGGTTGGAATTGGGAGGTTAGATCACCAAATGATTCCCGAGCACGGCACCGCTGCTGCTCACTGCTCCCCTCTACCCCAGGGGATGGATCAAAATCACATGAGGATGGGTTAAATGCAGAGGACAAATTTCACCACACCCAGATGTGTGTGAGACGATGATCATTGAGACTTTTGGGACTTTATAGACCCAGATGTAGCAGTGTTAACGATCTATATCCTTAAAGTTGTTCATAAATCCGTCCAACATACAACAAAGGGAGAAAGAAGCAAAATTCAAAGCTTTTTTTTTTTTCTCCCACTGAAGATTTTTTTTTTTATCTGCTTTGGTTTCAGCTTGGTGAAATTAAATTGGAATGGGAGTCATAGACCACTGTCCCTTAATCTTGGTATGTTGGAGTCTGACGGCATGGCGGGAAACGCAAAGCAGATGGAGCGAATTAACTCATTTTTAAAGGCAGTTCAAAGTGTGAGTCGGTGAGGTTGCGAGAAGGAAGAAAGACATGATGAACGAGAGGGACTGAACAGAGACGGACTGGGTCAGAGCATGAGGGAGAAATCACTTTTTGAAGGGTGGGGGTGGAGGGGTGTCGGGGAAGAATGGGAGGGGAGATTAGCGTCATTAAAGAGCCTTAATCCTCTGACTAGCGTGGCTGGCGCTAAAATGGAGGATCACACGGCTTTTTAACGGCGTCTTTGTCAGTCGGCCACGAGGGGACCTGGCAAGACAAGGCCGAATGGTAAACTGGGAGGAATTGGGAGATGGGGAGGAAAGGAAAAAGGGGGAGGGGGGGCGCAAGGAATTTTCAGTGAAATGTTAAATTATAGAACAAACCTCAAGAGAAGAGACATTAAGGGTGGATGGATGTTGTGGCTTTTTTTGGGAGGAGGGGGGGCGCTTTGGGAGGAAAAGTAGAAAATGTAGTTTAAAGGGGGAAGGGGAGACGACAGGTTGACACATACTGTTAATATCCCTACCTTTTTTTTCTTCTACAACGAGAGAGGCAAAGTGGAGTAGCGTGGCTCCCCGAGTGTGGTCTTTAACTTTCTTTAACCACTTTAACTTTCACTCTGCACTCTACTGGCATGTCAACACTCCCTCGGTCCTCAGCGCTCACTCTTCAGTTTTCATTCCTCTGTCTCCGACTCCATCCATCCATCCGTCCGCCCATATATCCATCTATCCATCTCAATCCAAAAGTCTTGAGGCCTCGAGTGAGGCATGGAAGTGTTTCATGCTCAACAACGAAGGATGATTTAATGGTCGCCTCAATTTGCTCGTTTTATTTATTTATTTATTTATTTTTAACTCCTTATATTAGCCACTCTCTTTTTTTCTTCCTACCAATTTGCCACTTCCATCTTTCTATTTGGCCATTGCGCCGAACACCGCCTTTACCCGTGGGAACCCCGCTGGCCTCCTCTCGCTCCACCTTTCTCACCCTTCACCCTCTACCTTCTCTTTCTCCTCGGCTCCCCTGGGGAAGCCCCAGGCTACTCTAGTGTGAGTGCGGACAGCCCCGGACTCACCATAGGGAGCAGAAAAACAACTCTGCACTCTGGGTAGCCCGGAACACACTCTTGATTGCCTTCTTTAAAAAGAAAAGAACCTGAATGAATATAACCAAATTGTGCTGCGGGGGGGCGGGGGGTGGGGGGGCAATGCAGCATAGCGATTACCAGGGAGGAGGTCAAAATACTAGATGTGATTGGACTTAAGGAAGTTGAGAACAGAAGCGAAAGCCCTACCTGTTTCTGTAACCATCATGTGAGTTGGCATGGCAACTGATCAGCCAATCATGGCTTTTTGGTTGCTATGAATCATCATAATTGCACAGCGGGCAAGTGTATTTGACCAGTCAGATTGTTTGGTTGAAACTACCTGTTGCGTAGTCTGATGGAACTGTAAGGAGTGAAATAAAAAAAAAAGAATGGTCGCCGACATTCTTACAAATACAACATAGAGAGGACTGATTCATTTCGCCACACTCATTTTTACAATCATGTTTCTGGCCAGCATTCTTGCACTTCATATGGATGCATTGGTTGCTCACATATGGCTCCATGCAACCCTGGTTTATGCTTGTGGGGGGCACAGACCTTTGCTATCCTCCGTGCAATTCACATGGGATGCAGTCTGTCGGGACAAGTTCACATTACATACAGTAAAGAGGACAGACCGAAAGGACGATAAAGCAGTCTGGACGTGCGTGTTGAGCCCTTGACGATACTAACGGATGGATAAAAACACACACGACGCAGGCAGTGGGGACCCTCACCTTCTGCCCTGGGAAAGGGTCCGGCTGCTTTGGACGCTTTTGGGCGCCAACTGCTCCATATGGACAGTGTGTGTCTGTTTGTGCCAATGTTTTTTGAGGGCAGAAGGTTAGGAGGAGGGCTGACAGTATACATACTTTATGCAGATAACAGAACACGTGTGACAATACATGTCACAATTAAAAATAAAGAAAGAAAAAAGGGTGTCATCCAAAGTAATGAACAGCACTATATGGTAAATATTATATTATTTTTTTCCCCATAAAATAAGCTATGAGATGCAAGAAGCAAATACATAAATAAATAATATCAGTCGGTCATAAAAATGTAAAAATTCGAATCAATATATTGTGAAAAAGATCAGTTCAGCAAGTATCAAAGCCTTAAAGCATTTTTTCCATCTTTAATTAGGTTTTGGTAGATTTTTTGTGCCACTTAGAACCTGTTTGAATTCTAATCAGCAATACTTCATTGTGATTATATATTCATTCATCAATTTGTCAAAAAGCGGTCAGAGTAGCTGCGTCTGTGATTTTTTTCTCTCCTTAAGACACAAAATCCACATTTCTCTCTTCTCTGTCCCACTTTTTGCTGTTTGTGCACTCAGAAATGAGAACCAGGTGCTGGGCAGAGTGTTAGATAAACAACAACACCATTGCCAATGCACACATAAACACCACGTATGGATTTGGGTGTGTTTGTGTATTTAACACAAGCAGCACGTACAAAGGTGCGGTCGCCCCGTGTGCAACGATGGCTCGCGGCTATATCATCTATTTATAAGAATGAGGTCTGATGGGCTGAAAGGCCGCTTGTTAACCAAAAAACACGTTTGTCATAAAACACACCCACTCTACATAAAAATAAAAATAAACACCTAAAGAAGCCCTCAGATGTTTACACAAGCATTCGTGTGGTTATAATCACGCACACGTACTTTTGAAGTGCTACTTTGTGCATAATATTGGATCATTATCATTTAGCTGGAGCGTCCTGTAGATTCTCGAGTGTATTTATGGAGATATAAGCAACATCTAGACCTGACTGAATATTGGGATGTATCTGCCGTACTACGCAGATGCAAACACTCAAGTCCTTCCTCATTAACCTATGTGTAAGTGGGACCTATAAATAAGTGATGCAGGCAGCTGGAGCTTGCCTTTCAAAACACAAACACGCAGTTACAAGCATACGTGCACAGGTAAACAAACAAACAAACAAACAAACAAACAAACTGATTTTGGCTGTATGATTACGCCAAACGCACATCAGTAGCCACCCGGATAGGAAATTTACTGAAGCTCTTCTTCACCAAAAATCTGACGCAATGCAGAAACTCCCATGATGAGGGGCAGAGAGTGATGAGACTATAAAACGAGGGGAATAAGAGGCAGTAAGGCAATGAGGCTGTGAAGACCCAGGGGAGAGTGGTAGAGGGGGGTCTTGTGCTCAGGGGAACCCAGAAAGCAAGCTGCGGGAGGCGGGTACCTCCTGCCTGCCATTCCTCTTCCCTCCCTTCCCTTCTGGAGGATTGGATCCTGGACAGCCCCCAAGTCACAACGCGTAAACCCCCCGTGAGTGGAATACATGCGAGCACATACACACACACACACACACACACACACACACTAAAGAGATGTTCCCAGAGGAGACGAGAAGCAGAGCAGAACACCTGGACCTGCCATTAGTGGCACATTCAGGGATTAGGGGCACAGACGGCAAGAGAGAATGCACACTGGGATGGGCGCTTATATGCAGAAAGTAATAAATAATAAACATTCACACACATATACCAAGCATGTTTCTAATGTGCCTCCGAGAAAAACGGGAGGATGCTAAATAACTCTTCAAGATGTTGTTCTACAGCACTCCGAACTAAAATGGAGCCACGGCGATAGCATGTTGACATCCAGAGAAAAAAAATAAAAAATACACACACAACAAGGACTCACCACTTTTATACCACCTGGACATGGTGTGGAGTAATTACTGATGCAATAAACCGTTTGCTCCCCCAAGAGAGTCCATATAACCAGCTGGGGGTCAAGGACGGCCACAGAGATTAAACAAGAGAAAAAGGGAAGCGGGATGAAGGCTCAGCAAAGAAGAAAAAAAGAAGAAGCGAATACTATAAATGTGTGACTGTATTATTTCAGAAGTATCACAAATAACCAAACCACGTTTTGTCACTCCACCACAATAATAATAATAATAAATTATATTTATAGTGCACTTTACATCCAAAAGTTAACTCTTATTCTAGTAGCCGTTGGCAAGTTGGAAAGGAAACAATGCTCAAGTATCAAGTCCAATGCGATACAGACGGAGGCGTAAAAAAAAAAAAGTCTAGGGAAAAAAAGGCCCCTGGCTGAATGAAAGCCCACACACTGGCTTTAACAAAGACCAGTGCATACACGGGGAGGGATGCTGGACATAAACAAAGGTGGATTTAGCATTTAAGTATGTGTGTGAGTGTTGTGTGGAACTAAGTGGGTGTGTGTGAGCTGGTGACATGAAACAGATCAAAGTGGGGAGAGGTCAATAGGGCAGTGAGGGAGGATAGGGGGGTCCCGTTATCGTAAGCCACATCTGCAACTTGGACTATGTAGTCGGGTGTAACGTTGGATTTTATTTCTGTGTAAATTTGACAGACGCAGACACTCAATGTTTCAAAAAGTGCAATTTAAGAAATGAAAGGAGGAAGTAAGAAAAAACAACATGATTGAGCGTGTGCGTCCAGTTGTTAACTACTGTAACAAATTTAAGAATGTTCACAAATTAGCACGCATATCGTTTAACTTAACGGCCCTTTTGATGGCAGTACAAAGGCGAAAGGGCAAACTTGTTTGTTTGTAACTGCCAGTTTCAGAATCCATCATACTTCCCCTGACGCATCTCAAGGGTGAGTTGTGTTTTGAAATCATTCATTATTTATAGCAGCGGTTCTTGATTGTTTTAAGAAGTGCCTGCTTTACTCAACACAGATGAAGCAATACAACATATAGCGAGCGTGAATCCTCGCGGCGTTCACATTTTGAGCGCACCTCTTGTTGGTGTGCAACAGGATTCAAGGATGTTCACACTTAAGCAACTGCAGCACAGTTTTTCAGTAACCATAGCGGGGTTTGGATTAACCCCCCCCAAAAAAGCCGTCAACACCGCCTAAGGGCCGCCGTTTCTCGCCTTCATCCGCGGCTGGCGCACCGCTCCGAGTAAGCTCCTGTCTCTCTCCCCTCTGTGGAGGAGCAAGCGAAAAGCACAAGCATGCCCCAAAATTAATTTAGACGGTGGAATTAAATTAAAAGCATAGCCTCTGGAGTTTTATCATGTACTAATGTTTGAGCCGTTAACTTGGATTGTACGACTAAAACATGAATAATTAAGTACTAATGGGGCTATTATTATTTCAGGAAAGACAATCATATTAAGGGATTTGAATGTGTGGGTTGGGGAGGTAGGAATTAAGCAGAAGGGACATTAGAAAAACATGGTGGGTAGAATTTTACCGGGAGATTCCTACCATTGTGTCATTAAGAACCTCTTGTTTGCTAAAGTACACTGACATGCTTTCCAAATCAGAAAGCTCCATTACAACCACAACAATTGAGTTTAGGGAGAGAACACAAACTTGTTTCGAGGTCTGTCCCAATACTTTCGAAACATATTTTGAAACAGCCTAGTCAGACATTTCAGACATTTTTGTCAACCTGGCTGCGGTGAGAGACACGAGTGTGTTTGTGTTAGGCACAGCTTAACTATTAACCGTCTCTTAATACGTCCCCCCCCTCCACCCAGAGCTCCCCCCTCCCTTATCAGTCAGCAAGCAGTCAGCCCCCCGCACCCCTTCTGCAGCTGTCACTGCAGCGCTCACCACAAACAGTATTCTCAGAGGACAAACTCCCCAACACACAGGACAAATACCCCCGTCTACTCAAAATGTATAACAAACACACGCATATCTTCATGCCCAAGACTGAAGCCTTCTTTACTCACATTCACACACAATTTTATCTGCTTATTCGCAGACTGCCTGTTTTGGCAGCTGACAAGAGGGAGAAATACCCACTTAGCCTCTCACCCAAAACACCCCCCAAAAGTCTGCAAACCACTATGGGGCTCAAAGCTAACCAAAGAATAGGAAGTGGCAATTGATGGAGGAAGTTGGACACTTGCAGCAGTGCTGAGGTGATAAAGGGAAGATGAAAATGTAGATGAAGACACAAAGTGCAGTGCAGTGCAATTCTCCATCGGAATGGTTTTCATTAGAGCACAGAGGGAAAAGGGAAACAAAAGTGAAAAGACTTGAAATAGATAGATGGGATTCGCTTTCTCCAAAGCACCTTCCCCTTCCATCATTGTTGTTGTTTGTGCTATGTTGTTGTTTATTTGAAAGGCCTCATCTTACTAGGCTAAGCAGGAGTCTCAACTCCTGACTTATTTAGCAGTGTGCTTTCGATCATATTTGAAAAATAAAAAGCAGTTTGGTTAATATTTCAAGACATTTCCACTTACACCAGGGAGAGAGACAAAGAGAGCGGGGAAAGGAGGGAACAGAAGGGAGGAATTCTCTTGTTCCTTAACCCCAATTCAAGTAGACACATACGTAATAATACACACATTCTCTTTCCAACCAATAAACACAGTGACAAGAAGCCTTAAAAAAATCATGTTGGCAAATATTCACACTACACGACAGTAAATATACGATAAAAATAAATCGCAAAAAGTCATATCGTCTCTATTGAATATGCTGAATCGGGTCTTTCACAATCAAAACGCATTACAGGAATATATTACAAAAGCTTTGCGACGATATATTGGGCAAACAATACAAACATGTTTTGTTTATTTGGAAACGAAAACGGAAAAAAATCCTAGATGCACTAATCTGCGAACAAAATATAGCACAAATACATTGTGGTGTCAAAATGACTTGATTATTATAATTCAATTATTTGAGTAATCGAGTAAGCGTCTTTGCTCAAGTTAAAATATGTTATATTTTGTTTTGGTTTTTTTTTAATTACGAAAAAATACAAAACAAGTTCAAAATGCACTTTTGTGCAAAATAAAATGTTATCAGATCTTTCGATTTATTGACAGAACAATCTAGAGACCAAACAACTTAAAAAACATGGGACAGTGACAGCCCTAGATACATCTTGAGGATCACATAAGAGAAGAATCTGGATTGAATAAAATAATCTCTGCACCGATAACATGCTTACAAACTGTCCTGTAGACATGTTTTTGTTTTGGTAGATTTGCCAACATGATTTGGAAGATGATAATCACATGTAGTATTTAAATGTATCTTTAAATTATTATTTTTCCGGACTGACAACAGGTCTCTGCCTCTCACACAAAATACGCATGCCTAACATGATCATATGTGCAATCATATGCATAATAACACTTGACAATGCCTTTCCCCTGAGAACTCCCACAGTGCAGTGAATTCCAATCAGGCCGTTAGCGGGACACCTATTTCAGAGGACAAAAGACAAGGAAAGAAGTGTGAAAGAAGAGGCCGGGAGTGAACAGAGTGGATGGAAACAACCGATTCTGCTAGCACCCAGGGGAGAGAGCCCAGAGCAGCTGACGTCAGTGTGCGTGCATGCGTGGTTTGCATCGAAAGAAGGGGGGTGGGGGGGCTGGCAGTCGGTCCTGGCAACCCCGAGGGAGATCTTGAAACAGGAAAAGAACAGTGTTGAGCAGGACTCCCAGCCCCCACATAACCAGGTGCCCAGACAGAAAGCCTGGCACACACTACATCAGACACAACCATTGACAAAGACACTGGCTGAAAATGTCGTATCAGTTTGTAATGGCATCTTGGTCGAACCTTCCAGTCGGTAAATTGTGACCGCATCACAGTATAGTTGCGTCATTTCCACTTTCACTCTCTTGATCCTCTCAGTCGTTTGTCCCCCGCTTTTCTTTGACATTTGGCTGGACAAAGCCGAGTCACACCTGAGCGCAGGGTTAAAACTATTATAGGCTGTCTCCCTGCGGTACGTTGGCCTTTGCCACAACTGTCTGTGACTGAAACTGTGCATGTGCATGAATGCGTAGACACCTGGGGATAGTAAACTTAGCATGCATTGGCTTTTGTAGTCAATTCCATGAGATTCACTTAGCTGTAAACAAGCGGCATCACTTAGTCAATGAAAACAGACAATTTGATGGATTGAGTTTAACTTGCACGGTGAATGTTTCTGTTTGTAATAGAACTACAGACTTGAGTTCATAACCGATTGAGATCCAGAACACTAAAATGGAAAACTATCTCACACATAAAAACTTTGCACTGTGTCCAAGAGAAATGGAAATTAAAGAGACTGGAAACACATTCAATGTTTTTGTACGGGTTACAGGAACACGGGTTCCCAATTCGTACTCACTTGCTTTGTCTGACCATGGTTACACTTTAGTTATTGAAATTATACTGGCCAGAGCCAGACATTTAGATGTCTTTGCGTTGGCACCAACATTTTTGGGGTATTTTTTTTCAGCTACAAAAAAAATGTGTCAGGAATTGACCAAATTCCTATTATAATAGAGAAAATATAAAGGCCTGTGAGTGCTATATAAGAACTTTTTTGAAACTAAATACTCAAAACTATTTGCACTAGCATCATATTTATTATATCCAAATATATTTTAGCAGAAGTAGGAACATGTTACATACATGAAAGTGGAAAGTAATTCGCAATCAAAAAGTATTCATATGGTAGTGTCTTTCTATTTGTGCATTGAAATGAAGTCATGTAATGTAAATAATGTATCATAAATTTAAATTAAGGACATATCACTTTGTAAGTCCTCAAAGCGGGTATGGGAGACAGAGGTGAGGTGGAAAAAGGAGTGGAAAAGCGCGGGTGAGGTGGGGGGGGGCAAACAGAGGCTGCTTTGGGGCCATTCGCCACAGGGTGTGGGTCTATGTCTGTGTGTCTTGGGAGGGCACAGTGGGGAGGTTTGGGGGCACGGAGGAAAGGATCAGAGCTTTGGGGCCAGCTCGGTGGGGAACAGAGGGGTTTGGGAGAGAATGGCGGGAGGCGAAAGGGGGGGAGGGAGTCAAAGGGTGAGTGAAGGGGATGTGGTCAGTTTGGGGTTTGAGAACTCAGCGGGGAGTTACAGCAAGGAGGGAGGGAAGGAGGAAAGGATGCAGACACTGGGGCCAATGTGCTAGGAGGCAAGTGACATGTGACTTGTGATCCAAAGATGTGTATGAGGGATGGAGAATGGGGAGGGAAAGAAAGAATGTATAAAATCGGGATGGGGGGGCGGCATGTGTTCCACTTGAGAGGGAGAGAAAGAAAAAGAAGCTGGGAGGGAGAGGGAAAATAGAGAGAGAGAAAAAATCCCAGGTGTCAGCAGGAGGGGGGAGAAAAAGGAAAAGAAGAGGGGGGTGGGCTTGAGGTTCTGGGGGTCCTGCTTGTTGGCAGGGGTGCAGGAATCCAAGGGAATGGCCTGTTCCTCATTATCCAGACACCCCCTACACACACAGGCCCCTCATGGCCCCATGACAACTTTATCCTGGCCCACTGAAACATTCTGACAGAGACTTAAAGCGCACATATAGATTTAAAGAAAAAAAAAAAAAATCCCAAATACGTTATATTATGCTTCTAAATGATCAAATTATGGCTTTATAAACACCAGTGAGGATTATGATTCAAGACAACTGGTACTGTTGTGTCTTTTGCTATTAAAAAAAAAAAAAACAACATCGTCTTGCACTTTTAATTTCAATCTGTGTTGATATTGGTGACATCTGCTGCTAAAGGTTGTAACAACAAGCATTTTGTGCTGGTGCACATTGAAAAGAAAGATAGTAAAAACATGTTTTGAAAATGATTAGGCTCATTTTGATTGTTATAAAAAAATTATATAATAATAGTAGCAATAATAGTAGTAATAATAAAACAAATAATATTCCAAATGGGATGCGAAGGATTTTTATTCCAATCAGGCTTTTAATCCAAATAAATGTGTCAATGTAAACATAGCCACTGTTGTCATTGAACGATTTAACCTTGAACATAATTGGATGGTAACTCGAGCTGAACGGCTGAACAACCACGAGGACTGAACGCAATCAATCCCTCAATGTAAAATCACATAATTGCTCCATCATGACACAGTAAAATACACAAATCTGACAACTAAACAGAAAATGTGGTAAGCAGAGAGCAGGCAATTTATTTATTCAAAGATATGTAAATGTATACCTCCTAAATCTGACTGTGTAAATATTTGATCAATAAACACAAACACAGAGACAAAAAAAAAAAAAAACCTGCAAATCTGCAAAACCCTTTGGCTGAAGAATTCTAATGAATATTTGGAAACAGAAGCTGTCGTCGCACACAGACACTGTATAGTGGACCGTGGACGGAGGCTATTATCCGACTACAACCACTGGCGCACACAAATATTTACCCACAGTGAGAACTACACACAAGGCACACAAGGACACTGACTGAGCGAGGAAAGATGAGAGGGAAACAAGAGGGGAAGTTACATTTTTAATTGAGTGCTTCTTTTCCTTCAAGCAAAGTGGGGCTGAATTTAAGGGGGGTGGGCTGGTGCCAACAAACACACACACACATTCTTGATTTTGCACTTGCATTTTGTCAGGAATAAAAATGTGTTGACATAGTCTGAGACAGAGGAGGAAGAGGTGAGGAATGGGAGAGAAAGACGGGATAAGAGGAGAAAGAAGATGGAGAGAGAGAAAAAGTCCCCACAGAGTCTTTCTCCCTTCCTGGAGCGAGCTCGGGCCCCTGCAGCGCCGCCTGTGTAATTTCCAGCGGCAGTGAATACAGGTATTAATAAAAGCCTCACGGGGAAGAGCACACAATATAACCCTACATTTTCAGGCATTATGAAAGGACGCCCCTAGGGGTCCTCGGGCTCAAATTTCTGAGATGCAGGCATTGTAAAAAGATGCCCCCGGGGGAGAAGCCTGCAATAGAAATCTGCTGAATTCAAAGCATTTCCAGAACCCTGGTGGGAGCCATTACTCCCACTGGAGGAGGAGAGATCTTTTTCACGTGCTCCTCTCGCCTTCCAAGCACTCTCTTGCTCCCGCTCGCTCTTTTTTTTTTTTTTTAACCAAACATGTGTTGCTGACATGTTGACAGATTGCTCAGTGAGGTGTTTAGGTGCATGTCTGTTGAGACGCCAGCTCCATCCAGCTCCCTCTCTGTCTCTCCCATCCCTTGCCTCTCCCTGAGTCGCCCCCCCCTGCGCCGCCCCCCTGTCCTCATTCCCCGAACTGCAAACCTCTCAGCGCACCCAAAACTGCTCCCATCCATATTTCATAAAGGAGAAACTAGGCTGAAAGAGAGATATGGGAAAGAAGGAGGATGGAAAGAGTTTGGGTGAGAGGGAGCGCATACAGGGAAGAGAAGATTGGGGGGGGGGGCATGAAAAAGGTAAGATAAACAGAGACAAAGCGGGATCAAGGGAGGGGAGCAGGAGGAGAGAACAGATAAAGAGAAATAGAGCGATGAAGTCAGTGGAAGAAGTGCAGTGAAAAATGAACCCTGTGATGAAAAATGACTCCACAACAACCCTTCTTCATCGCTGCATGCTGTGATCCCCCCCTTCGTCTCCTCTCTCCCTCTCTCTCTCCATCACCCTCTACTCTGGTGCCGGATTCTCGCTCTCTCCCTGGAAAACCTGAGCAGCAGCCAGCTGTGTCTGTGCACGATTACTGCGCCTGTGTGTATGTGCACGCACGCTCATATGTATGGCAAGGGCTTAGCACAGGAATCTTTGGGCCACCCTCGGGTACACACACACGGTGAAGGAGGAGGGAGGCTGGCAAGAAGGGGGTACGGGCACAGAAGGAGGGATATACTATATACATATAAAATATATATATGAACGTGTGTCTGTATCAAGTGACGTGCCAGAGTGCAGGAGGCCGTCTGTAATTTTGTTTCAAATGAAGCCCCTCCTACCTTTCCTTCTAGTAGAAAGTGATCTGTGGTTTTAATAAGAGTTTTGGCCTCACAGGACTCAGCTGCTATGCTGCTGACAGACGCAGTGAGCTGCGTGCATGTACAGTGAGAGAGAGAAAGAGAGGGAGACAGAGAGACAGCCGGTTGCAACAGACGGTTGGGGCTTAGCAGAGGGGAGACGTCCCGCGAGGGGACCAACCAGTCACCCAAGGGCCCCTGCACTAACAGCCCTGCTTTCCATCCCCTCCATGTTTTTCTTCCTGTGCTTGTCCCTCCTCAGTTTCATCTATTTCCCTTCCTCATCACCTGCCTCCCGTCTTTCTCATTTCTTCCCCTTTGCTCCCTTGATTTCATCGTGCCTTTCTCCTTCACTGAGAGGAAGGAGAATAAATAAGAGTGCAGCTGGATGTGCTCGATTGACAAAGATCTCACAAATACCTTCGTTCCGACACACTTTCCTTCACTCATGGCGTGGAAGACGCGACCGGCTGGGTTAACGACTCTCTATTTGTCACTGACAGCCGCCGTTTGGGCCCTCCTGCTTTGACAGACGGCGACATCCTTTACTATTTGTCACTCACTCGCTCTTCTGTCTATTTCTTTCAACACTCAAATGTTGTATTGTCGCAAACACCTCACTCGCATTGGACTTGTGTTTGCAAAGTTTTTGTGTTATTTTCTGCCTCATAGCAAAAATGCCAAAGTGTGTGACGTCGTTTTATTAATTAGTCAGAGAGATTAAGCACACATGCATGACTTTAAAGCAGCTTTAAAAGTTTGAAATGACACTTTAAACAGATCCAGTTGTCTTTTGTGGCTAGTGACAAAAGTTAAAGTTGCACATATGAAAATAATTCAATCTAAGCATGGGGATTTGAGGTTAAGCTAAGGTTACATGTATGTGCGCATGTGATGTGGCAAAGTGGGGCCAGAGAATGTTCTCCATTTGATCTGTGGGAGTTTTTTTTTTTCTCCTCTGCTCTTCCTCTCCTCGGGGAGCCTATGCTCCACATTCTGACTCCTACTGAGACCCATCGACACTCCCGCGACTCTCTTGCTCGCTCTTTTTCTTGCACGCACAGCACACCCACAGGATGGATACCCACATGTAAAGTGCTAAGAGTGCCGCACATACACAGTTGTTCATTAAAAAGTCATACCTGATGAGGAAGAGTGGGTGGGGCGGGGGGCATAAAAAAAAAAAAAAAAAAACGTTTGTGCAAAGAGTCAGACTGAAACACAACGCTCCAACCCGATGACCCGTTTGGGGTTATGTGCATGCTTGATTGGGTGTACACACATTTACGTGTCATTGATCGGAGCCACGGTGTGTGTACTAGTGTGTTTGTCCAATTTGTTCACAAATTAATGGTGCCTCTTTATAGGCCTTCTGCTAGAGTGCCACTGAATTACTTGGTGCTTCACACTTGCACCTGGGACCCATTCAGTGTTATAGCTGTAACTCCATGCTAACTCGGGACTCATTCGCCACGAGAGTATAGAAGGTATCCTCCAACGTCATTTCCTCAGCACAATAAGCTCACTCAGGCACACTAATTAGGGAAATATGCTGGAAAATAGGAGGAAGCATTTTGGGGCGTGTTTTTACTTTGTTATTCAAGCTCAATGTGTGACTGTGTCAATTTAGAAGCCAGTTTAATTGTCATGCTACTTCAATTTTCAAGTGACCAACACCGATAGGGCCAATTAGCAAGCACCGATTGTTTACATCCGTTTTGATGACTGTGGGTGTTGTTTTCTGGTCTTTGTTGAAGTGTGTGTAAATATAAAAACATCTATTTTAATTGTGATGTCAATTATGCTAACTTTAAAATACAGTCACGTATTGGGCCCAAGAGTTCACTATAAGGCTGAAACGATTAATCGAAGGTATAATCGAATATATCAAATGATTCAATTACAAAAAAAGGTTGACCCAAAATCTCTTCCTCAAAGTATTGGAGGGATTTTTATTTATTTATTTTTTTTGCTATGGAGGCAATCTAATGAGATGGTACTGATCAATACTGATTTTCAAAATTAATTAAATCACATATAAAGTGTCTCCAAACCTCCCCAACAAAACAAGAAGGCATCGTTTATGCATCACATGGTTCCGGGAGTAAATACAATTGCCACCAAGGAGGCGGATAATTTTTATTTTTATTTTTTTTTTAATTTGGGTCTTGTGTTTTTCCCTAGAAGACGCTGTACATGTGTGCATGTACCCCATAGGTCCCACTACACCGGCCCCCAGGAGTAGGAAGCAGAGAACATTAAAGGATTCTTTAGTCCATGCTTTTAATTTGAGCTTCTCCACAATAATAACCAGAAAGCAGCGGTCCCACAACAACTTTCATACGCAATCTTCAGACAAAGCCGACTTACGGTTGAATCTACATACGCAAACCAGCACGTGCAAGCACGTATCACGCCGAGCTGTGGGATTACTCTGTAATCTGAAGCTCTCTTTCTCCAGGGAGCAAAAAAGATTCATCATTTCATTCCATTCCTTTCTCCTGCTTTCCCTCTTGCCCTCTCTGCGCTCTCTCGCTCGGTAACATCTCGCCCTCCCCAGACTCCTGTGCTGAAAATCACAGGCCACATCCGAGGCTGTGGCAGCGACACGGCGTCGAAAGAAGTGCACTGCGGGGCCTTTTGTGGATCAAGAAAACACAAAGGCAATTAAAGAAAGCTGAGAGAAATAAATCATATTCCTCTAATAACTGGCTGCGACACCAAGATTTAAATCTTTCTCATTAAAATTGCCGTCATTATGTGCTTTGTTTTCTCCGAAAAAATAATGTCAAAACACAGTCAACATGTCAACAACTATTTGGCTATTCAACTACCACCATACTTGACCTTCAATAAAAGTCGGTATATTTTTAGTAATCCTTTGTAACATTATGCATAATTTTAAAATTAACACTACTCTTGAATAAAGAAAACCCAAAACACTTTTCTTAGCTAATGATTCAGTTAAAATGTATTGCATATGCATTTCACATAAATATAAACAAATATCATTGGATCATTCATTCTAAATCCATTCAATTTGAAAGTTAAATACAACCGAACTGTGCTGAACAAATACTGGAGCAAAGGCCACAAATATTGACTATACATGATACACACTTTGAGTCCGTTTAACACTATACACAAAACAAACAAGGCGTGTAGGAATAAAACAATAATACATGAAAAAAAAAAAGATATACAAACAATAAGCTAAATTGTGTTCATCTACAGCTCGCGATGTGCTACTGTTGAAGCCCCCTATGCACATACAAGTTTTGTTTTATCCTGAATATTATGGAAATGTAGTGTCTGCATTTTCCCTTATTTAATAAGATAACAACATCCAGTGAAGGTACCATCACGACAAAGCATCCCAACACCTCCCTGTTGCTAGACTAGCTAGATGTGCAACACGTGGCTGAAGCAATCATAATACACAGACTGTAAAAACATTTGAGCAGTTTCAACAAAGAAAAAAAAACACACGCACACACTTCTTCATCCCCTATATCAAAGTAAACACCATTCAAACGCTTGTAGGCAGCAGACTGTCTTGCAGCCAAAGTGTGTGCGTGTTGGCTTGTTAAGTGCACATTCGGATTAATCTGTATGAGCCAGATGCCCCCGCCGCGTTCCTTTCGGTCCCTCCATTAATTACAGCAGTACTAATAACGACTCAAGTGTACGTGTGCGTATTAGAACTGGAGGTATCCGAGTAATACATCAGGTGAATTGTTACGACATTTTTCGATCGTGTCTTTAAGTAAAACATATTGCATTGTTTGGCATCTTCTTTATGTTGACACAACAAGTTTGTTTTTTTCCACAAATCTAAATATTTCATATTCCATGAGGAGCAGAGGTGTGCAAAAAGTCAGTAAGTATTTGAATGTATTAAGACTTTTGGGGAAATTTTTAGAAAGTGAAAAGCCGATCAAGTCATCATGCAGTCTGAAAGAATGTTATGTCTCACCTGCCGGACAGTGGTTGGTTCGATGTTCTGTGAGCTCAGCCAAACATTCGAAGTCCTGTTGACAGTTGTCGCAAGTGAATATGGAGTCGTCATCGAGCTCGTCGTCATGGTCGCCAGGCTCCTCTTGTTCTCCGTCATCGGGGGCCGCCCCTTGGCCATCCTTAGGCTCGAGCGCTTTGACATCTGAAAACAGACGATATATATCATCAGTATCATTGACAGCTGTCAATGTCATTTTAGTGACATTACCTGATAATTAATTATCGGTAATACCTGTTTGGGACTCTGATTGCATAATTTTCATGTTTAACCGTGCACACAGTCCAGAAGTCAATCACTGTAATCATGCATGAAAAAAAAAAAAAATTGTGTCATTTTGTTTTGTATCTGGTGAGTTGAAGCATCATTTTCTTTCATTGCTCTGATTTATTGTTGTTTCGTCATTTTGGATCTGGTTTGTGTTCCCGAGTACAAATGAATTATGGCTTCCCAGATCGACCATATGCTTGTCCTTTGATTTGTGTAAAGTGACAGAATTACAATGACAAATTGACAATGTGGAGCTTCAGCATGTGACAATCAGTGTGAACGTCAGTAGAGGCTTGCGACGGCCCACTGCTCTCTGCTCTATTGTGTCTCCGTTTTCACACCTTATTAGCACTTTACAAATGCTGAGATTCCAGTAGGACTGAAAAAAATTATGACAAAGTGAGGAGAGAACGACAAATCAAGAAAGAAAGAAAGAAAGAAAGAAAGAAAGAAAGAAAGAAAGAAAGAAAGAAAGAAAGAAAGAAAGAAAGAAAGAAAGCAGCAACTTTTTCAACCTTGCTTTATGCACTCGGGTGCAGTCGCGCTGTAACCTGAAAAAGCTTTTTATTCCCTGTAACTTCAAAAAATGTCTTAGTCTGTTACAAGGGTTACTGGGAGGTCAGGAAAAACTCTTGAGTTGATTTATTAATTAACAAAAGGCCTGTTCCCAAATGACGCCATCCATTAAAAATCTCTACCAAAAGAGTACATCGTGAAAAAAGAAAAGAAAAGAAAAGAAGCAGTTGCCAAAAAACTGACCACCACATCTTTTTCCAGACTCATTTATAACGAAGAGGTGTGATGGGAAACGGGGATGTTGGGAGGCGGGGAACGAGGGACTGCCATGATGGGGTGCGGTGGGAGAGGACATTAGTGATGGAAGGATCTAGAAGGAGGGCTAGATGAAGGGATGAAGAACAGGAGGGTGTTGGCCATCTGTCCAGTGGTGAGAGCACCGTCTGGCCAGGGAACGAACATGGACCCTTTACTGACGAAACGTGCAGGCTCTAAAAATACACGATAGTGTATGACGACATAGCAATGAACGCAGTGATGATACGCAAATAATAATATTCATCTTGGTGGAGAATCGAATTTATAGCAAAGATTATACGAATGCGGAATGTAATATGCAGCTGTGACGTTGGATGTTATTAGACTACACGTGTGAGCGTACACTCGTTTTTAGCGGTGTTAATACAAAAAAAGTGTATCAGATTTATGTTCTTATGGATATTTAAGATATGGTGTCAACAATCAACGACAGTATGCATACAGTACATAAAAGTCAGCGTTTTCACACATACACACGCATCCATAGCAGGGGGTTGTGATGCCAGAGGTGAGGGCAGTGCCAAATCCAGTGCATGCCAACACAACCTGCTGTCATGGCAACAGTGGGACGAGCCAGATGAAATCATCTCCCTCACACTCGTCAAGGATCTTAATGTTTCTGTGTTGCACTAATTTGATGCCCTTGGTCTGCAATTTCTTCTTTTTTTTTTTTTAGAAGCGATCGTTGTAATTTGTGTCCAAATTTACCTTTATTTGCCGTCCACCACAACAAATGAATGAGAGAGAACACCATTCATGAAGACCCTCACACACTTACGCATGCACACACACAAAGAAAGGTGTAGGAGCACAGCTGCTGTTGTTAATTCGTATTGTTGAGCCGCAGACCAATAGCTCAATCAAGGCACGTCTCTCACTTTCTCACAGGGGTGCCTTAAGAACTCAAAGGACAAAAGAATGACTATATGGCCACCTGGGGGAGGTATAAGAGAAAAATGTGCACGTTGTTTGTAGAGATAAAGAATATATGGCTGTAGATCTGTTATATGGTCTGTCTTTATGTGTTGCAGCACCGTTTGTGTTCATTATTATGACAACACCACCATGTATGACTAGGACGTTTTCCATTGCATATTAGCGTTCAGCTAACAGAGGCTACGTTACGTGGCTGCTTTAAATACGCAAAAGCGTTTTCACTCATCAAAGTGGAGCACCAGAGATTAAATGATCTAATAGGAACATGGAGAATATTAAAAAGCACCCAGCAAAAGCGTAGCAAGTCAACGTAATGCAATTAAATGAACGGAATAAAAAGGGTCGACGGCGAGGTTCTCGTAAAATATCATTTCAATTGAGAAAATCTTGGGGCAAAAAAACACATTGCAGAATTTATTTGCAAGATGAAAAATATAATTTAGCTTGGTATTTTATTAAGTTTATGCAACCCAGGCTTTGGACCACTAGCAAATGCCTGTCTGATGTTTTTCATCCCCTGGAGGAAATGTAATATTCCAGGTTGTAGTCATCAGCCTGAGTAATATGAGGACAATGGTTGTTTAATAACAGGTACTAATATAAATATGCAAACTGACACCTCAGGAATAATTAGGTCACTTTGCATATCTGCAGGAACGATACACGTGTCTTGTGTGTGTGTGTGTGTGTGTGTGTGTGTGTGTGTGTGTGTGTGTTAGTGGAGTATTACTGTAGCGAGTATGCATGTGTGTGTTTGTGTACACCCAGGGTAATTAGATAAAGAGAAGTGAATTAGCCAAGTCCACAGTGCGGAGTGATGTTACGCATCCTAACCCCGCCCAGCTGAGACCCACTAATCACCACTCGTTAGGCTCATCTCTGTGTGTGTGTGTGTTTCCCATAACGCAAGTTTAAATGAGTTCACTGAGGTATCTAGTGTGTTAAGATGGCACATACTGGCATCATATATCACCGACATATGACAAAATCCAACCAAGGACAAACCCGCCCCCCCCTTCCTAAATTTAGTTTTAAACATCAAAATGCTACCTCCACTAATGAGTATGTAGTGATGCATCGCCTTGTTTCATTGATATTTTTGGTTTTGGAAAATACACAATTGTGCAAACATTATTTGCAAAAACCTATGTAACTTACAAAGCTGAAATCATAATGGCTGAAAATGACCTGAGAATATTGGCATCTTTTTTGGATGAGTAGTTTTATTTTATTTATTTATTTATTTATTTATTTATTTATTTATTTATGTATTTATTTATTCATTTATTTATTGTATGCCATCATGAAAATCGGATGTTACTACAGGCATAACTTCCAACAACTTTGAGGGATGGAATGTGTCAAATTGTGTGCGCTCCTGCAGTTTCACTTGCCTTTTCTTGCCACAGTGGTGGAAATCATTTGTTTTGGTACCAGGAGCCTTTCAGTGTGATTTTTGTTTTTATGTCGTGGACATAGCCACAGTCAGCATGAACCATCACCTGGGGAACTAATGAACTGGGAAACGTTCCTGAGCTGTTTCTATACTGAAAAATGGTCCCAAAGCAAGACACCTTCAATGGGAATAAAACATAGCGTAACCCTGCAAAGGCAAAGGGGGGCTTACTTACTTATGTGTTAGATTTGGCAAACCCAAAGTGATACTTTGGCCTGACTTGTACACAGCTGCTCTGGGAAATGAATATCTGCGGGCCAAGTGTACATAAAACACTTACATACACATGTGCATGTCTGCGCAAACCTTAAAGAGGCATCAAAAGATGTGAAAAAGTATGTGTGGAGCTTCCAACAGAATGTTTCGATAGCAAACAGCCGCGACACAAGGCTTTCATTCTGCTCCACAGAATCACTGTAGTGGAATTCACAGGCACTTGGCTGCGGCAAGCACCTTCGGCGAAGCCACCGACAACAACAAGCTGTGATGTTCAAATCAAACCTGCACCATGTTGCCCACCGAACGGCATTGATGTGTCTTCAGACGCATGCGGCCAATGTCACATGGTATGCATCACACACAAGCTGCCCACAGTAGACTTCTAACCCAGACTCGGTTCAATTGGAATGTCACGTTAAGCGGTGGGCCAGAGTACACACAACGTTGCACATGTGTTGTTTTTTATTTTATTTTATTCTTTTGTTAAATGTGACAAAAATAGCCGTAGTTATTTTTACCAAGATGGCACTGTGTGGAAAATAATGGGAGAGCACAAGCACTTTTGGCTCCATAAAAGAAGTTCCAATATTCTCTCCTTTAACCTGACGTGATTGGATAATTTCATTGGCACTTATATAAACGGCCTGCCCAACAGAAATCATTTGTGATTAATTGCACAACTTCACAAAACTAAAGTAAGAAATTAAAGCAAAGATCAATAGGTTGTCTTTTTCCAAGCTACACAAAGACAAAACGACAAATAAAGACTCCAAAAAGAGTACTACATGCATGTATCGATTGAATCCAAGTTCTGTTTTTCATTTACCTGGTTCAGGGTCACAGCAAATGTGTCTATGCCAGCTGACTTTTTGTTGAGCACCTACAGAAACTCAAATCAAGATTCAATCCCGGCACCTCGGACTGTGAGGCAGCTATGCTAGCCACTTTTGCACCGTTCCACCCAACAATGCAAAACTTGCAAGTGTCTCACTGCTGTATTAAACACCACAACCCCAAGACATTAGATTTTCGAGTTCAACATGTCAAGAATACAAAAAAAAGCCACCTTGAGTGCACACCGCCAAACACACACAAGCTGAACAGGTGCAGCTGAACACAACAACACAATCCCTCCCTCCCTCCTTTTCTCTCTAGGGAATGCCCCCACCCTCTGTCTCCCTCTGTTTGTTAGTGTGAGTGTATTTGGTGTGTGTGTGTGTGTGTGTGTGTGTGTGTGTGTGTGTGTGTGTGTGTGTGTGTGTGTGTGTGTGTGTGTGTTAGGTGGCTATATTAAGAAGCCATCTCTCCTCACCTCTTCCCCTCTGCATCCCACCTCATCTTGTTTCCCCCTCACCAATGCTTGTGTTTTCACAATACAAGCTTGCCCCCACCCCACCCTGGCGGGAGGAGCACGCACGCTTCCAGGCAGGGCTCATGGGAAACACTGCGGCAAGGGAAAGAGCGCAGCACCCAAGTCTGGAAACAAGATGATGAAAGCGGCTCTCACGTCACGGAAGTAAGGGAGAAAATAGTCACAACGGGACGCTGCGATGATTCGCAAACACCCATGGTAAAGTTTACGGGGCAAACAAGGTGACAGCTGCGCACCTATATAAATTTTCGACAAAGATTACAAACAAAGGTCTTAAATGGTGCAATACGGACGAAAAGACTGTGCATTGTTGCAAGCGGGCAATAATCATTGACACACAACACACACACACACGCAGGAACTGTTTTCCTGTGGTACAGCCTTGGGGAAATTAAAACTACATTATGGACCTCAAGAGAGAGGCAGCGAGGGAGGGAGGGAGGGAGGGAGGGAGGGAGGGAGGGAGGGAGGGAGAATGAGAGCTAGAGAAGGCCAGAGCGATTCTTTTCGGCCATCACAAAGAACCAAGATCAAGCGTTATTATTATTATTACCTTCATCTCTTTATTTCCTCCATCCCTTACTTCCTCATCATGTCATTGTCTGAATTCTATCGGCCTCTTCTGCTTCTGTACAATTCAGTGTTTTCATGAGATGATATTGATAATCACAGAGGGGTTGATGATGGGTCAAACATAAGGCCCGCGTGCCGGAATCAGCCCATCAAGAGGTCCGCTGCGGCCAGTGGTGATGATGACATTACCAGAAAGTTAAATGAACTGTTGTGGCTAATTTTGTCCACTGGAGGGCACACTGATGATCACCCAAATGACTCAGCTGTCACTCCGGATTTGACACCTAATATTGGTACACTTGAAGTGAAGGCGAACAAGTTTCAGCTGCAAAATAAGCGGCTTGGGGAGCTGACAAACCTTTTCCACGATGACTCATTGACTGTTCCCGCATATGACTCTTTAATGTTCTCCAAGAGAAATATTAAGTGTGCGCACAGTGTGCTGGCTGTGTATGACAGACAAGATTGCATGAAATGGTCTGATCATGATGCTTCTTTCTCTGTCCTAGCGCAAAAAGTGAACAAGGAATGGAAAGCGAGTGAAGAGTGAGGACATTCTGCCCCCGCTGAGAGGGAACAGGGACACATTGGGAAGGAGCGTAGGGGAGTGGTGGGGCACCTTTGGCCTCACACTGGTCCTCTGCGGGGCAGAAAGGCGAGAGACGAGGAAGAAGAGGAGGAAATGGCAATGGAACAAAGGAAAGTGGGAAATGAAGAAAAGATTGTCTTGATGCAATTCCCTTCCGAGTCACTCTCCCACCTCCCTCTGCCTTGCCTCCCGTGGGCCTTTCCAAACTCAACACACATTTTCCAAGGGAAGCAAGGGAGAAACGGAGAGCTGGAGAAGGGGAGGAAGCTTGTAAATTTAATAGCAGGATGGGGCGGTATGGCGTATTTCTCCAATCTGTCCTGTCCCCCCCCCCCCCCTCTCCACTCTTTCTGGTTTGCTCACCCAATCGTCACTGACTCTGAGAGATGACACAAATCAAAATCAATTTTCTTGATATTCAGAACATTATCTGGCCATCGAAATTCCAGAGGAAAAAGAATGACAGCGACTGAAAGAGGGAAGAGTCAAAACAGAGCCAAACTACAAGTGGGGACCATCCACACAATCTGAAACCTAAGAGTGGCTGAATAAGGCAAAACGGGCCAGTTTGTTGGGGTTTTTTTTACAAAGGGAAACTGTGAGATAGCAGAGAGGTGCATGTTTGTGTGTGTGTGTGTGTGTGTGTGTGTGTGTGTGTGTGTGTGTGTGTGTGTGTGTGTGTGTGCACGCGTGTGCGTCATGGGACCGAAGCTTCCTGCAGGAACTGACACACACAGCAGTTCTTGCGAGCCACCCAGGACCTCAGTCAGCAACCCCCTGAAACACACACAGACACGGACCCGTATAGCTGCCCCTGGAGAAGCGTTAGCTCAGGTCTGAGTGAGCAAGGGGGGGGGGGGGGACGAGACTTCGGTACGTCACGGACATCCCCCCCCTCCCCTCCCCAAGGATCTTACTTGCCTATGCTTGTATCCCGCTGGAGCAGAACGGGAGACAGGGCACGAGAAGAAGCTGGGAGAGCGATAACTCCGTATTTACCACATTCAGCAGTATCTTATTTCCCTGCTGGGCTGCAGTCAGAGGAAGTGTTTTAACTGTTCTCTGATAGGCTGTAAAAAGTAGCCACAGCTGGCAAACACCTACGGTAGTCCAACTGCTTTTCCCGTGTGTGGGGGATTTGGGGAATTCATCTTTACTAAGCACAAACTACAACAAAGAGGAGGAACTTGCATAGGGAGTCCGTTTCCTCCACTAATTTGTCCTTTTGATATTTATCAGTCTAGATTTTGAATTTATTTTCCTGTCTTCCATGAAAAAGCAAATTATGCAAGACAAGACTACTCATCTCAAACATTTTTGTTTAGTGTAAAACCAGCATAGTATAAATGTCAACACTGTATAATATATATGTGAAAAGGGTTCGAACTAGTCAGCCGGCTAAAACGCGAGCAAAAACTAAATCCAGTCGAACAAAAGAGACAATAAAAAGCCGACCATCTCCGCGACTTCCTCCCAGGATATCAGCGTACAACAGAGAGTGGTCAAAGAGCACACAAATCTTTCCTGTCTTGCTCTCCACGTCCCTTTTGTCATATCTCTTTCCATTCAGACTGACTCGTACACCAGAGAGTAACAAGTTCGCCCTCTCTTTCCGCATCTCGCTATGCTTCTTTTTAAATCTCCTCATTCCCCCCCCCCACTCCCTTCTAAGTACTGTATAGTTTTCGACGGTCCCACAATTCTAATCCCTCAGATGTTCACTCCATCTCTCAACCCTTCTCGCTCCCACAGTATCCCATGGAGAAGGCCTTTATATACCATATGAAATTGTCATTGTGGTTACTGTGTTCGTGGGAGTGGTGTGTACACCTGTGTGTCTGCATGCGCCACAGTTAACGTGTGTGTGAGTGTCCACTAACCTGTCTGGACAGTCGATTCCTCCCAAGCCGCTCCGCACTCTGAAGATTCTCCTTCCTCCACCGCTGAGAAGGAAATTAGAAGTTAGAGAGAGAAATAGAAAATATTTTTGTTGTGAATGTTGAGATAAATGCATTCTTGAAAATCATGCCAGTGTGACCAGAACCACGACTCAATTTGAAACCAATGCACCTCAACATATTAATAATGTAATGTCCGCGTTTTACCACAACAGGAGATTCAGTTGTGTCATACTTTTTTTAGTGCAAATCATTTGATGGGTTTGCAAACATGGTGTGTTTTCCCACTTGTTCAGTACCTTTTCCCAAAAATAAAATAAAAGCAAACAATACACAAAACATCAGTCTTCCCTCTCATTGGTCATAACATTCAAGACCATCCACGCAATCTACAAAATCCGTGAAGACACGACCAGATATATAATTTATTAAATCCAATTTGAAGCTTCGCAATTACGAAAAATATATGCAAGTTGCAGATATTTTTTGTCGGTATTTTGATTTTATCACTTCACTGGTTCTTTTATCTCAAACAAGGTCTTTTAGGTTGCATTACCTGACATGTTCCGCCTTTCATTTTATGAACTGTAGTATCTGTGATGTTAAATGTGTGTGTGCCAATTAAAGTGGGGTCTGGCCTGTAGAGTGATGTGGAAGTCAGCGAATGAGAATGTAGAGTTGGCTGGCTGTTAAGCGGCTAAACTGTTAGCCACTCTTTCCTCATTTATTTAATTTTTCTTAGCTTTAGACCCTGACAACAACGTTCAACGCATTGTTGGACCTTGTCTTCCGCCATGGTTAAACAAAGGCACCTTTCTTTATAAATAGACAGCAATAAAAGGAACGCTGGGATGACAATGTCTCAAGTCCTCTTTGACACACTCAAAAGTCTGATCAGAGCTGGAATGTGACAGCGACTTCCTGGGTACAACAGGAAGGAGGGAAGTACAGCTGGCACACAAACAGGAAATGGCTGGAGCCACCACACAATGGAGCTTCCTGTGCACCCCCGGTTCCTCCAACACACGATTCTTCATTTCTCACCTCTGATCTCCTTTTTTTTCTCCCACTGGTAGAAGTTTTTAATTCAAATGGCTCACTCTCTATCCTTTTCAACTCCCCTTTGGCCTTACGGAATCCTCACAAGACAATCAAAACAAGAAGTTATAAATCAGTGAAGCGTTCTATTTAGATGAAAAACAAAGGTGTGGATTGTCAAAGATTGGCCCGCACGTACAAAGAACCGCCAGATATCCTGTGCTAAACTTTACCGGTTCTCCCACTGGCCTTGAATGAATGATGGTGTAAATAACCACTGTTACAAACAACAACATGACATACTATCGCCATATTATTCAAAGACAATGTGATGCAAGTACAATTTTACTTTCAGACTATAAATTAGCATGCACATGCTCCATACACATCGTCACAGCCAAACTGAATTCAAATCCCCTAATCTGCACTTCTAACCATCCAAATGCGGTCTAATTTTTGTGGCAGGATAACTCTATTCAGTCTACTTTACTTCTGAATAAATTTCAAAGTATAGGCGATGAACCTAAAAAGTACTGGAAGCTCGACAACTAATAAAAACGACTATTTCCTGATGAGACTGTGGGGAATACAGTGTGTTTCATTAGCCAAGCACACAAATCTTTATTTAGATTTCCACATCCTCCTCAGAGATACACACCTTTAGTGTGAACCTTGCGCACACCAGGGGGGGGCGTGGGGAACGTGTGTGATTGTTGCAGGCCTAAAGATTGTGTAGACATCATAAGTGGGGGAAAAAAAAGAGTGCGTGCATTTAAGGTTTTTGAAACCTTGCATTTTGACAGAGCACATTTACATACACATTAAGAATTAAATAGGTCACAATAAACAGTTTGAACATATAGAATGAGTATATCGTGACCTATTTTGTTTATTATAGCTCTATCGCTACTATAAATCTATATACACGATATAAGCCGACCAATTAAGGAAAGTTTTTTTTCTTATGCAATTTTGGCATCACATTATGGAAACAATGGAAGAGTGTATCGAGTGATTGATAGGTCTGCGCTCTCTATGTGCTTCTGTTCGAACGTTCAATTTCTCCGTTGCCCACTGTCTCGCTTTCACTCTCCATCCTGTTCGCTGACCATCGTCCCCTCCTCATCCCGCATCTTTGTCTGTGCCTTGCCCCACGAACGCAGTTCCATCTTTAACAAGAAAAGCTTTTGTCTTTTTTTTGTTCTTTTCCCCCTGTCCTTGCAAAACAACACGTGCGTGCGCACACTCCCACACACACTTTATCAGGGCCACTTATTCCCAAGGCAGCCCAAGGCTTTGGTGTTCCCAGATCTAGTTGATGAACGGGTCACGGCGGCCAATCACGCAGCGGCCAGGAGGCCCAGAGGGGTGGAATGTGGGTCAGTGCAGCCAATGATAAGCTGCTTTTCCCCAGGAGAGGCAGGTGATTGACAACTGGTGGTGGACAGAAGTCAAGAGGGTAATTGTCATCCGACTACCTCGCTCGCTCTGTCTTTTCTGACTGTCTGTCTCTCACACTCATCCTAGACACTTCCCTCTGTCTCTCCCCTCAGCTGCGTGCTCCGCTGCCTCCCCTTTCCAACCTACTTCCTGCTCCTCCCCTCCCCTCTCCAACCTGCCTTGTCGCACCAGCTCCACGAGGACCCTCTCATTGGCTGCCCTCCCCGTCCCCCCGGAACGACTTTATGACACTATTGGCAGAGAATTGATGCCAATCTTTATCCCCAGCTCGCGACCCCTGGGAGCCTCCCCAACTTCAACTGCCTGTGTCAAGCACTCATGCAATGCCGGCCAGTCGGGGGACGGGGCCAGAAGCTGATTAACCAAATACTTTTATCAGCACTAAAACCGCGCTCTGTGTCTGCCTGCAGTTGGAACAAAACAGCCTTAAAATACAAAACCACGCTTTCCCATCCAGAGTGCCAGACCAGTTTGAGGTTTGGGACCTTTGTGTGCTTTTGTTTGCCAGCGTGTGCTTGTGTGTGTGTGCAAAGGGACACAGAGTGCAGAGGGCTTAGACGGAGGGAAGAGAAGCAACATCACCACAAAGCCTGACGGACAAGCTTCATTGCACCATCCCTATTTTTTTTTTTTTACTCGTGTCCGTTCCCCCTCTTCTTTTTGTTCTTGTATCATACCATATTTTTTTTTACTTTCTTCAGAAATAAAATCTTTCCCTTTGCTCTGTTGGATTCTTACTGTATATGAGGTAATTGTGGTTTGCATCATGCTGTGCAATGCAGCTGAGTTGCTATGCGACCTCTCCAACATTGCTGAACATACACTGAGCCGCACACTGAACAACAAATCCCTCACCCTCTGTCTTGAGTTGAACATCCCACAAGTCAAAGTTATTGAGGGGAAAACAAAAAAATATAGATATGTAATGCGTCTTTTGTGTTGTTTACAGCAGAATTCCAAATTTGATATAAACAAATATTTGATCCATCCGAAAAAAAACATGACTGGTGAAATACAGGAGCGCAAATGCTTCTCTGAAGAAAAAGTAAGCATCAGACACACAACAACAAGCACGGAGTTGATGTTCAGGGCCAAACAACACAGCGTGAGATTAAAGAGCCTCTCTGATCTGACATTTGTTTCTTTTCCTGTCAAAGATGTTGCACATGGAGTCAATAGTAGAAAACAGAGCGACAAGAGCAGCAACGTGTACATGTGTGGGAAAAGGAAGAGAAAGATGAGGAGCGTAAGACCAAAGAGTGGCCAGGAGGAGGAGAGGGAAACATTCCTCTGGAGTACCTCTGCTCTGGGGAGGTACTCCAGAAATAACTGGAGAAACAACTGCAAGCTCCCCCGGCAGCTTCCACTCGGCCGGGTACCAACACCAAGTTCAACATTGGTAAGACGTAAGTGCAAACATGACTGGTGAGGAAGAGCAGAGAAAGATCACATGCAAAGAAGGAGAGAGAACAAGCTGGAGGGTGAAGGGTAGGGAGGGAGGGCTTCATAATTGCCTTCTCATGTAGTACAGGCTGGGGAGCACTTCCTGACTGAAGACACCAATTTCACGCGTAGGCATTATTTAGCTTGATACAAAGTTGATTAGGAGAGCGACAGAGAGACACACATGCGGAGACAGACGGAGAGGAAACGGAAAATAAACTAATTTTCATTTCGCAGGGCTTGCGGGCAGATTAGCTCACTCTTCAGGATAGGGCTAGTATTAACAAGGAAAATATACACAGCGTGTGTGCTCAGAGCATTACAGGTACTCAGAACAATTTAGAAATAAGTCAAAGAAATACAGAATACATCGCAATGAATAACTCACTAATGCCATTAGTGCAGGCTCACTATTTGGCAAGTTTTCTGTTGCGTGGGATGCCTGATGTTTCCATGGTCTGACGCCATTAATATCATGCCTTATTCAATATATCTGGTTTGACAATGCACTCTGACATCTAAAATTATTCAAAAGTCTTGGGCACTCACCTAAAAAAATTATAATTACCTTGATTTAACTCCATGAATAAAGTAAAGATGTTTTTTTTTTTATAAAAAATAGATTTAAAGGAATAAAGGAACAATATTAGGTAAATAAAGTAGCCAATTATAATTCACGATGCAATTTGTCTAATATTTAATTGCACAAGTACAATCAAATAAATAATTAGCCAATGTTTCGTCTCAACAATATCATGGTCATCATCATCATCTTTATGATAAGCAATTTCACATAAGACACTAATTATGATTTTTTAAATATTTAATATGAGAAAATGTTTTTTTTAGGAAGTATTTACAAAGAATCTACAACCTCCCTTACTGTCTAGCACCTTGATGATTTCAGTGCATCTCATTATAAATCTGAGTTCAACGGATGTCGACAAGAAACTTGCTGCTAAGAAATGAAAGGCTCTCAACTTAGACTGACATTGCACTGAACGGAAAACACTGAAATGTCTTACTTTCTACTCCCTCCACTTTTTTCTGCTTTATTTCATCAGCTGTCAGTGTCGCTTTCACACTCTCATTCGCTGTCGCCCCCACTCGTTCTATTGTATGGCTCACAGCGGTGACCACTTGCCTTTTGACTGGAAGGTGAATGGAAAGGATTTAGAAAAACCAACGAAAGACTCCAACTCTAAAAGGAGGCAATAGTAACTCTTTAGTGAGACGATCTACAAAGGCCGCTCAAAGTGTCCAATAAAAAAAGGAACACGACATAGTCAGCTTGTCCTGTTTAACTCCACATTGTGAGGACAATACACACTAGTCGTGTCACACTGCATATGGTGCAAAATGGAAAGAGGGCATCAAATCATCTTAGTGGTCAGACAGTTAAACCAAGTGTGCTAAAATGGTCCATATAGAAATCCACAAACATTCTCTTCAAAAATTGAAAGCACACATATTCCCCAAACGCATTGTCTCCGAATCCCCTTCTTGATAGAATCAACCAAAACAGGACGAACTGTTAAACGATGGACAATTGTACAGTGATGAAATGTAACCAAACTTTGGATTGATTCCATTAACTCCAATGAGAGCATCGCATAGTGGCCTCATAGCAAGATAGCAACGCATGCGTATGTATCGTCACACCGGTGTGTACTCTTTGTCTTCTCTGCCATATTTTGTGTGGCGGTGTATGTGTTGGAGTTACAGAGGGGTTGCTCGGGGTCTCTAGAGGTGTGGGTGTTAAGGTCCAGTGAGTTAGCAGCGGATAAACAAGGTCAGCTGTAATCCAACAATGGCACAGTCCTGGTCCGTGATGCTTGGTTTCTCCACACAAACATGACCACGCCAGGTCAGCCGCTGATAACAAGTTGACGCTGGCATTCCAATAAACTCCTCATTTTTGGATACACTCACACAAATGCTATATGATAAAACCCTGAACGAGCCCATTTGATGACCTGGCCCTCACACATCAAAATTCAGCCATTTGCCAACTTTGCGAACTGGACGGTTGTTAGTAAATCAATAGGGTTACAATACCAAAGAACAGATCATAAAAAAAAACCATCCTCCTATAGCCGTTTTACAATCAGTAACTAGAAATTAGAAAAATAGAAAATGTATATTTATTTCTTACAATTTTAAGGAAAAATCTTTGGTGGGTATAATCTATCATTAAAATGACCTGTTATTGTGTTTTATGAGGAGGTTATACCAGTGGAGCCTCGGTTTTCGAACACAATCCGTTCCAGAAGGCTGTTCGAGAAGTGAATCATTCGAATTCCGAATCATATTTTCAAATTGCA
Organism: Syngnathus leptorhynchus; assembly: GCF_054491065.1. Classification (NCBI taxonomy): domain Eukaryota; kingdom Metazoa; phylum Chordata; class Actinopteri; order Syngnathiformes; family Syngnathidae; genus Syngnathus; species Syngnathus leptorhynchus. The sequence goes on along the minus strand of NC_141200.1, from coordinate 6,479,114 downwards.
AATATTGGGGGGAAAAAATTGATCTGTTCCAAGCAAAGAAAAATAAACTTCATTTTTCCATTTGCGCATTTTTGTCCCATCGCGCAACTACAGCGCGCCGCAAAACGCGCAACCGTAGCGCGTCGCCGACCGTGCAACTACACCGCGCTGGTCGCATTATTGTGACAGAGCGGCCGCTGAAATCTAGAAAATATTTTAAAGTCCTGATGTACTTTCCAAAATTCAAGTGGACCTCAGTGCGCAGGAAGTTTAATTGTGTCCGATCGCGCAACTGCAGTGCACAGCCGAACGCGCAACCGTAGCGCGTCACCGACCGCGCAACTGCACCGCGCTGGTCGTATTATTTTGACAGAGCGGTCGCTAAAATTTTGAAAATATTTTTAAAGTCCTAATGTACTTTCCAAAATTTAAGTGGACCTCAGTGCGCAGGGAGCTTAATTTGGTCCAATCGCGCAACCGCAGCGCGCCGGCCGGGCGCTCACTGTCGCATTGCTTTAGGAGCGTCTTTGTGTTTTAGGATGGCTTTACTGCTCCCACTTGCTTCCTTTGGAGGCATGATTAGAGTTAATGCAATCCTCAGAGTAGCGAGAATGTCATAACGAACCGAGTCAGTTGACATGCGGGTCCTCTCGGCTCATCTCGCGAGGTCCGACAACCGAATTCCATCCAACATCCGAAGCAAAAAAATCTCGATTTTTTGTTCGAATACAGAATTGTTCGAGAACCGGGACGTTCGAAAACCGAGGCTCCACTGTATTCAGTGAATTCTGACTATTGGGGCTGAGCAATTAAAAAAAAGAATTTTGATCAATCGATGGAGCCTATTGGTTGTGATTCCAAGTGCAAGGACACTGAGTTTTATAAGAGCAAGCGAGAGTCTGCATGCTGTGCCAAAGACGACATTAAAGCTACGATAATCGTAAAGCCAGATGTGGCCAGAATATATATAAAAAAAAAAAAAAAAGAAGCAAAAACTAAACCGCGGCTGCGCAAAGGTTGTAAAAGAAGAGTGACAAGCTGTGTGCTGACACGCATGTCAGCTGAGTCTCATAACAACTGAAGCCTAAAACTGGATTGCCGCTTAATGACATTTCACAACCACAATTAATTTTTACTTATTTTGGCATCTCGGCACCACTTAATTTAATGTCTTGAACACTTAATTGAAAATAACTTTAACTCGAAGCAATGAATGATTACCGTCCCAGAGTCTCTTGTTACATTCAGATAACATACCGACATTAAATTTCACGCCACCTTAATTCATTTTGGAGGTAGGGTGGCAAAGAATAACCGACTTAATCGTGACAAGTGACTTGCGTCGTCCGCGAGATGACAGAAAACCTCCATCTAATGAGATGTTTTCGAAGTAGGCCCAGGCAAAGTTCTTCATAAAAAAAAAAAATCTGTTTACATGATGCCCACTGCGCAGTATACTGGGGAAAATGAGTTGAGGTGTAAACAGTTGGAAGGAGGAGATTGAGTGGAAGTGATGCCATTAGCTTGGTGGCGTTCTCTGGCTTGCTCTCGCTCTCCTGGTCTAAAGGCTCGTTGGGCTCGGCCGACTATAAACAATCTAAACAAATCCAACAGACGCTTAAGAGTAAGTGCTCCCTGTTTCAACCGCCACCCCCTCCCATCTTCCCGTCATATGCGCTCAACTCCAGTTTAATGTCCTGCAAATGAAGCGGATTTATTAATGTGTAATTAAGTAATAATCATCACTACATAATGCATGAGAGACTCGAGGGGCCGAAAGCTGAGAGCGTGAGGAGAGCGAGCGATAGGATGGAGAGGTTCGCCCAACAGACAGAGGAGGAGCTTTTCGCTGGCGCGCCTCACTAAAGACACACATTAAAAAGGGATTAATCCACTGAAATAATATTTTGATAAGACAGAAGCAGCGCTCGCTCGCTCCGTCGCTCCTCACTCCATTTCTTCTCTTATCCCATCATGGATTTCTACGGCCGTTTGCCCACGTTCAATTAACAAACTGCAATTAACCGAGTGGCCTAGTGTTAATACGGACTTTATCGGTGTAAAGACAAGACAGAGGTGAAATGCATTACAGATTTTTTTTAAATTAATGCTCTGATTAATCTTCATTTGTTTCTGCCCATAATCGCCGTCCGTCTAAAAAATAAAAAAAAACAGCATCAATGGGTCCCACTTCTAAAGTTGCGTTGTGTTCCGCGGGCGTGACTCAACTGCCCAGATTTGTCATGCTGCTCTTCTTTTAGAGACAGCAACTAATTGTGACTGACTCAAGGGGGCTGCCTCTGCCAAGTACAAAAAAAGTAGCGCACTCTATTTGGCTTGAAAACACAATCAACAATCCACATAATTCATTAATTTTCACTAACCTGAGGTTAAAATCTGTCATCAGCATAATCACTCATAATCAGTTATTCTTAGCCATTGGCAACACTTTGGTGTGTAAATAAAAACATTCGTAGTAGCAGTGAAGTGATAATGTTAAACCAGATTTATCAATAGCGATCTCCCCACTTAAAAATGCGATTTCATGGTCTAGCCCAGCACTACATCGAGCCAGTAAGAAAGTAAAGCAGAAGATGGATGAGGTGGGATTTGTACGTTTCTCTCAGATTGTTTTGTCTTGGCGGTGTCTCTGAAAATCAGCCAGCGAGTCAGAGTTGGCTGAGCAGGTGAAAGACAGGAGAACACGAAAACACAGATAATCCCCCGGCGATGCTCACCTCGCTCTGGCCTACCAAGCTCCCTCCCGCTTGGCCACTCACCTGCTCTGTGCAAGTGTTGCCCACCCCTAAACCCCTCTCCCCCTTTTACCCTTCACCCCCTCCAACTCAATCCCCCCCCCCATGTCAGGTCTTGTCAAGCTGTCAGTAGGGCAAGGTGTGAAGGGGAGATAGCAAAAGCATACACACACACGCACAGATGCATGACTACACATCGGCTTATGCAAGATAGACTACGAGGCCTGCGTCACCTGAGGTGGCTATTCACAGAGTGTTGCCGGCGGAGGTCCTTGGCCTCGGCTTTGCCTCGCTCTGCTTCACCTGGCTGCCTGACTAAAGCTAATCTGGTTAGCCTTCATGACACAGCCGTTGTCTGTGATGCATGAGAATGCAGATCTCAAAAGCACTTTGAGTGAAGCAACCAAAACTATGGCGGACAAAGTCAGTAGTGCAAAGCGGAACATTTGAACACAGACATCAACAATAGCCATATGCTGGTTGTAAACAACTCCACTTTATGTTTTTAAAGCACTGGGAGGTCCTGGACCTTTTGGTTTCGTCTCCAGTTATACCTGATAGGATTAAATTAAAATCATGTACCTCCAATCCGATACAAGACAAAATTCCGAGCGGTTCTCCAAGTCGACGCGTCAAACTGACCATGCCGTTTTAATGCCCAAAAAAATTCATTTCAAAAGCACAAATGGAACATAACTTGTGAAACGCACACAGAATAGGTTATGTCCACAAATCTTTTTTTTTTTTTTATGGAGGATTTTAGAGGCAGTAAAATGATCATTTAATTTTTTTAACACTTTGGGGAAACATCGTCAAATATGGTGGCCACTTTTTACGTTTCTAGAATATCTACAGCTGCCTAATTGCATCAACTATACAAAATCACATATTGAGCCCAAGCAAGAAATTGCCATTATTGTTCTGAACAGTCCAATTTCCAAAAGTCCGTTAAGTAGTGATAGTTAATTATTTAATCTTTGTTAGATCATTTAAATGAATGGTTTGGACTGCGGTGATTCTTAAAATGTCATAAGGGAGGTGAGCGAGTTTACACTAGTGGTACAAAAGAAAGTATCACAAAAGGAAGAATCACTCAAAGACAAAATATATATATATTTAAAACATGAAAAACATCCAAGCATATCAGAATGAATGAAAATATCAACTGATGCAAGGAAAATGAAAGGAGATGCAAAATTACAATTACAGTAAATTATATTTAAACTTTCAGCCCAATAAATGTGCATTCAATATTTCAGATCTGTTTGTGTTTTTAACATTGATTAATCAAAAAATATCTCACTTTAGTGCAATACATTTTAAGCAATTTTTTTGTCAGTGTTCTTTTATTTAAGCAAACTGCACATAAATGTCACTAATTTACAATTACTATATTAAATATTATTTGACAACCCACTGGCTCAGACTTGCTGACACCTTAGATCACTGTCCATCAAAAGTGTGGACATGTACATTGATTTTTCTCAACTCCAAGTTCAATGTGATGTCACTGTAGCATTACAGCAATTCAAATGCCACATCCCCACTTGTTGAGCACATCAGAACATTCTATTTTTCAAGTTTGGCAACTTATACCACTGACAAGTGCACCGAAAGAGTCACTCACAATCCAGAAGCACATACAACTCCTGCTTTATGTCTTCACGGAAAATTTCACCAAAATTACTTCAATTGATATTATGCTATTTTCATCGACAGGTACAGAAATGTTTCTCACATTGATGGGCAAAGTTAGGATCTTGCGAGTTCTTTCTAAAGTGTGCCATTTTATTCCTGCACAAACGACCCACAATATGCATGACAACACCTGCACTTCTGCTTTTGTGACCTGAGATAAATGATCAAAACAAGACATCGCTTAGCCCGTACAGCTCCGTCAAACTTATCAGCCAGTTTGAATTAGTGTCAGGTCTAGTGGCTTCCTAGATAGTCCGAGCGGGACAGTCTACACGGAGAAGGAAATGGGGGGTTGACCACATGGTCAGCCCATCCCGTTGCCCATCTGGGTCCCATAAAGGAAACATGGAGACCAAGGTTGCCACATGCCCTCCATGTAAGATGCCAGTTCACCCATGCACGACAATGAATATTGGTTTGCACAAATGACACAAAGTGGGGCTAGGAATCATAACAACATGTTTGTAGAAAAAAAAAAAAAACTTCACGGAAAAATAACTAATAAATGTCGTAATAAATTAGTGGGTGCAAAACCACAGCGGGCATCACGAGAACGAAAGAAGTGAGATGTAAAAGTAGCAAAACAAAGATGAAAAGTGACATCCTTTAGATGTAACATGAGAGGTGTCAACACTTGTTTAGCACATCTGAGGCACAAAATGATGCAAAGCAGCAACAAAGCCTGACAGCATGTGTTAAGTCCACTTGATATGTAGGCTAGGGGTCAAGAAAGGTCCATCTAGCAAAAACAAGCCAGGAAAATACATTCCAAGCGAGCGGACTAGAGGATGGAGCACCAATTAGATGTTGGGAGAACCATCCAAAAGTCCACCATCCTCTATCGATAAGCTCATTTTAAAAACCATCAGGAGTGATCAATGCACTTTTTTGTTTTTTTTTTAAAGCAAGGTGGGCGACTGCAAAGAGGAGCAACACTTTGAACCTGAGCTTGAAAAACAACCGAGTGGCAAGCAAAAATCTCAGTGGTGGTTCTGGCCGCACTGATTTTTAAACAGAAAGTGCAAGACGTGTTTTTTGGGGGGTTTTTTTAACTTACCTTTCACAGAGCGCGGTTTGGCCTGCTTTCGTCTGGACATCTCTGCAGCGAGGTTTAATTTGACTGCTGTTGCTGTTTGTTTCTCTCTCTTTTTTTTGTGTTTTTCTTTTTTGTTGCTCCGTTCCGTGTTTTCAGCTCACCATGCAGGCGGGCACAGCCACCGAGGTTCAACCGCCCTCCTCCTCCTCCACTCGGCCGCGGCTTTTTCGCCTGTTGCAATGCGGCACCTTGGCTCGCTCGAGTTCAGCGTCAGTGAAAGGAAAAAAAGGAAAGAAAAAAACAAAAACACACTGCGTGTATCCCAAAACGCGTGGAGTCGGGAACGCCTTGCGTGAGGGACGCACGAAGAGGAATCAACCTGTAGAATAAACAACTTCTGCTTTAAACGCGACACTCGGAAATACCGTCAAAGTCCGTTTGCGCAAAAACGTGGAGATCCAGGTGAGGAAAAGGCGACGAGCGCAGAGGAAACTGACATATATAGGTGGGACGGATTATGCCCACTGTCAAAGTCACTACCAGTATCTGCTTTTAGTTGAGTTCGTCTTTGCCCTCCGAGAAAGCGTCGCGCGGACTCCGTCCCTTGGATAGTAGTGCTCGGGTGGCACGGACGCAGCGCATCTCTCTCCAACCCCCCTCGCGTGAGGAATTTGACTACTAACGTGTTCTTATTTCCCAAAGCCCTGTGCCCTGTGGTGATAATAAGAGCCAGAAATTCGCTAGCCTCTGTCTCCCTGCTTTTTCTTTGTCCTGACTCTGGCTACCAGTCTCCCTCCTCCTCCTCTGCCTGCCTCTGCTGGCGGGGCTGCGGCGCAGACACACATAATAAAGCCAAGGCAGGCAGTGCTTGGCTGGAAATGTAGCCGCGTCCCAGCAGGGGGATGTGAGAGAAGGGTCCCGGCGGGGGAGCGCTCTGATCCCGCAGGGAGCAGCTCGGCACAGCCCGGGTTGGCTGAGGCAGAGAGGCAAGGCAGGGCTTGATGGGGAGAGGGAACGGAGAGAGAGGCCGAGAGAGGTGGCGAAAGCAGGGGGAGCGTTGGGCAACAGCGCCTACCCGCGGCCGAATTGTGACGTTACAACGGGGACCGAGCGACTTGACAGGGAGGAGACGGAGAGAAAATGTGGAGTTGGATTACAATGTGATATGGAGGAAATAAATTCGATGGGTCAGTGTTTCTGCCGAAGCACTCTGCTCACAAAATATTTGAATTTTGAGGTGAAAATAGTGGATAAGCCTAAAATCCATGCATGTTGGTAGTTAATGCCAAGCGAAGCACATAGCTACTGTATACTGAAATAAAAATCTTGTTTCATTTCACTCACAAGACAACTTTACAAAACTGACAACTTTCTTAACTGATGTTATGTTGATAATGAAATTTCCCTATTTGAACATTTTGAATTTCTTTTTAGGAATGAACTCGCTGAGCTGACCTTACTTTTCTCTTCAATAAATAATTCAAACATAGAATTTGATTTGTGTTGCATGTCTTGACTAAAATAGAGTGCATAACATTGACCCATGAACATTGTTGCTAAGAAACAACAGGAGGGTTAATGTGCAAAGGGAGAAAAGCTTGGTAAAGCTTTTTGAGTATGGCAAGATGCCCAGACCTTTCAGCTCAAGACTAAAATTAGAACAATGTTTTCCTCACACCCAAACACCCGTCCACTCTTTTTTTTTTTTTTGTACCGCTTATCCTCACTCAGGTCACTGATAAACTTGAGCCTATCCCAGCAGACTTTGGATGGCGGACAGAGGCGGAGCTAAGTGGTGGTCATTGGTGGCCATAGACACTGTTCTACACAGACACATGGCCACCCCTCAGTGGTTTTCACCTTGGTCAGTAGCCACCCCGGTGAAAAAAAATTATGACTACGCCCCTGGAAGTGTAGTAAGCATAATCGCCAGCCAATCACGTTGCACATGGAGAAAAATATTTACACTCACGTTTTTCAAAATAAGTAAGATTCTTATGCCTTTAAATAATTTGGGGGGGCCCCTGATGATGTCATATTTTTGGGAGCTTCTGATAGGTTAATTGGCAAAATTGACATTATTTACCTTTGTTGACTTAACTCCTGCAATCTTATAGAAACTTCTTTTGTCAATGTCAAATGGGTTATATAGTAGCGCTTTGGCAAGTTAAACTAACAAAGTATCATCAATTCCCTATTTTAATTATTGCACACACACAACCCAGACATGAGATTCTTTAAAATACATGATTTTAGTTTTGTAAAAACAGTGGGTGTGCATGCGTGCTAAAGAAAACAAAGCTCCGGATTGACTTGAACCCAATCATAATTATTTGCTGAAAATGAGCATGTTCCACCTTTAAATGGTTTCTTTGTCTTAAAGGGGTTTAATATTTTTCCCATTTGTAGCAATTTCTTCAGGGAAGTCTCTGACAGGATTAGTTTAAGCCTGTTCATTTGGGCTGAGCAGAGCCTAACCGTGTATAATGAGCATTTTACACCCTTCGAAAATGTCTGCTCCTTTTTTGTCACTAATATAGATACATTGTGTTTTAGATATCAACCCACTAAAGAATTGAAGTGTTCTTCAAAAGGGAATTCTCTGAAAAGCAAGCATACTATTTATTGAACATACGTAAATCAAGTGTATGTGCATGTTGTGTCTTCTTCAAAGCTTCTTTATGTCCAATAAAGAAAAGCGGGAAATGTGTGTGTGTGTGTGTGTGTGTGTGTGTGTGTGTGTGTGTGTGTGTGTGTGTGTGTGTGTGTATGGACAAAGTAAAGCCGACAAAAGAGGGAGGGAAAATGAAAATCACTGGATGCTTTGTTCTTCCCTCTGTGCTCCAACTGAGTGCTCTCTGGCCACAGCTGAGCTTTTGCATGTTCCTTCTCTGGTTGTCATGGATAACTGGGTAACGTGGAACTCCCGGTGCTAAGCAGCGGGACTACTGGCCTCTGCAGACCGTGTCCTCCTGTGGAGAGGCAGAACAGCCTTTAAGATTGACCCCCCCGCCCCCTCCTGTCTCCCTCCGCTTCACCCGCCGACCCTCACACTCCCCCCTCATGAAATGAGTGCACACCAGGAGGTCCTGTGTGTGTGTGCGGCTTTCTCTGTGTGTTGCGCTCCCCTAATGTGACTGCCGTTGGCACAGAGGGGCAAAAGCCCTCACTCAGTGGTTGGTCCCCTTGTGCCCCCCTTTTTTCCTCTGCTCGGTTTTGCCAGTAAACACAAAAGAGTGTGGAGAAAAAAAGGCCACATTACAAGCTCCTTAAGGGTCAAGGACAGGCCTGAGGCTGAATAGCTTCTAAGAGTTGCATTGTCAAATCACATAGCTTGCGATTACACCCTCTGTCAGCTTTGCGAGGATTTGACTCCCTTAAACACACACACACACACACACACACACACACACACACACACACACACACACACACACACACACACACACACACACACACACACACACACACACACACACACACACACACACACACACACACACACACACACACACACACACACACACACACACACACACACACACACACACACACACACACACACACACACACACACACACACACACACACACACACACACACACACACACACACACACACACACACACACACACACACACACACACACACACACACACACACACACACACACACACACACACACACACACACACACACACACACACACACACACACACACCGAGGAAAACAACCAGCCACAACGGAGTAAGTCGCTCGACTGACATAAGGCAGGAATTCATACATACAGGAAATGAATGGACTAAAGCGGGAGCAGATGGCGAATTACAGCTTCCAAAATATGCATTTGCCTTTAAGATTTCATACCAAAAGAACAAAACGGTTTACAAGGACCAAGGACTAGTTATAGGCGAATCACATTGCAACGTCCAAAATGGACAAGCAGATTCATAGGACAAGCATGATTTGATGATTTTTGTGATGCCAGAAAAGGTGGCAGAAAATCTGACTATGACTATGCTGACCATGCAACAACAAGTAAAATAACTTGTGACTGAACTTGTTGTACACATCCTGATTGCTAAGTGCAATGCAAGTCATACAATATTGTCCATACATCTGCTTTTTATAGATTTGGGTCAAAGGTGAGGTATACTCTTGACTGCAGTCAAGTCCTCAGATGGCCAAAGAGCCATTGACACACTTTGAGTGAACTTAATTTCCTCAGAAATATAGCAAATTACAGAAAAAGAAATCAGTGAAGCAAATTGTCTCAGAGCGAAGAACAAGATGACGAGAGTGTTTAAAGGTAGCAACAAAGAAAACAGTGTGAACCCTTAAATATTTTTTTAACCTAAGATAACAGGCAGTATCGTCTATCTGCTGACCTCTAGTGGCCATAAGTAGTGTGTGCACGTCATTGTACAATTTACATTTGACTCTAAATCACTCAAAACTACCATATAGGTAATACTGAGATAGTAAAGGATTGACACTTAATAGATTAAATAACTATGACTGCATAAAAAAATAAATTACACAATGACATTTCTGCAAAACACAAGACACCCCCTCCCACTCCACAAGTGTTATCTGCGGAGGGAAAACTTAACCCAATTAATATGCGTTGAAGTGTGGAAGCTTGGCTGTGTATACATCCGGTGTTGCCAAGCAGGCTCTGAGCCAGTCAGCCAGGAAACGAACCAGCTGCTTGTACAGGCAGACAGACAGACAGCTAACTAGCCAACAAACCAGCCTGCCAAATATTTAACTCTTGTGTTCTATCAGGTAGGCAGCCTATCAAACAGCCCAACTCACAGATTGTGTTTATGGCCTGGCAACAAGACTCGTATTTTGAATTTATACACGTCACATACTGTATAATACATCGTATTATAGTTGAGGACACACAAGCCACGCAAAGGTGCCAGATACACGCTTCGACGGGCAAACATGTTGATAATTAGAGCCTTGTTATAGTAAGGTGCCATCGTAACAATTAACACTGTTTCTGGTGATGGGAGGGAAGGTGTTTGCTGGGGTGTCGAGGGTTCATTCTTGATATCACCTCAAGAGATCATGTGGCGAGCACACGCACATACGGACTGTGAAATTATTTTCCAAGCGGCGTAAAAGGCAAGAAATCGGAGAGTGATAGTGATTTACTGACACCTTTGACCCACTGCGAAGCTGATAGAAAGGCGACATAGCCCTGGTTTAATAGGATGCTGAGTGATGGGTAAATTTGAGTTGATTTAACAATCGCGCCTCACAACATAATATATTGAATGAATTTATTACATTGAAGCTCCCGAACAAAAAAAACACATTTGTACAGTTTGCTGTGCAGAGAACACTCGCCAGTTCCCACATCTGTGCATCAAAACAGCACATTACTGAACACATTTAACAGCCACAAATGCTTAATTTATACTTCTTTTATAGTTTTAAAAAGTACAAGTCTCAAAAATTGTCAACAACTTTAGTTTCCATCCAATGCAACTTCTTTTTAACACCATTACTGCAACCAATTTCAAAAGGATTGATCTAACACAAATGTATCCAGAGAAAAATGAGGATAAAACATGATGTTATTTCAACTATCGATGATTGTTTCAACTAATGAACGTTAGAAGCAGCAAAACCGTCCAAGAAAGCCTATACATTGAACATACTGGAGGACCGTTTGAATCCACAACATTCTGCATTGTGTAACTCGAAAACAACTTAAACTTTTAACTGTTGGAAAAAACTTCACATAAGTTTACTTTACATATTTTGTCTTGCAGCTGATTTCTTTAAAAATATTTTCATAATTAACTATACTTAAAAAAAAAAAGAGCAAAAAATACTCCAGCCACATAATGTACCAACCATTTTTCAATGTCTTTGATGTATTTTCTCGTTTCACTCTGCCTTTTAAAAAATTGAACCCAACAGAGACTTAAAAAAACAAAACAAAAGACAGGCTCTAAATACAAAGTTATTCTTGGATGCTGCATGCTTAGTGTCTGGGAGCATTAAGGCGAGGGACACCTGGGGAGAGAGACAAGTGGACCAAATATGTCATTCAATCCCAACCTATTTTCTTCTTGCTTTGACACGTCAACACTATGCATTAAAATATCGATTCTTGGATGCATCAAATGAAATGGAAAGACCCACCTGGGAGAGACAAAAGTGGAGGGCGAGAACCTTTGAGGGAAGGTGGAGCACCTCTCATGCCGAGGGACCCTCTTGGGCCCTGGTGACGTAGGGGGAGGCGCGTCATTGGGGGGCTACCTAGCAAACTGGGGCCACCATAAGAGTTGTGTAAGGATGGCTTTTGTTGCAAAGAGAGCAGAGGGGGAGGCTTGCTTTTCAGATGAGAACCTAAAAAGCGGGCAAAAGAAAATACATCAACGCTTTGGTCACTAAGTATAGACAGTTTTAATATTCAATTCTCTTTGGCATAAATGAGAAAGAATGTATGTATGTTACTAGTATTACCAGTTACATAAAATACAAATGGAAAAATAAATGTACAATGAAAAAATTAAATGTGCAATCACCTTCATATACTGTAGAGTATAGCCCCTGCATTTGATAATGTTCTATGGAGTCTTAAGAGAAGTTGTGGAAAATAGCAGTAAGAGAATGTTTTAGTATGCAAAAAAATGACACAATATGGGCAACATAGAAAGGGCTTGACCCCTGGCGGTGTAAGGTCTTTTACCTGGCGAAGGTAAGAGTGGCATCGGTGGGGGCGGAGGAGATTCCATCAGCGGGCGCCCAGCCTCGTTTGTGCACTGAGGCGGGCCGAGCAGCGTCGGGAGAAGGGGAGGCGGATTTCCCGGTGCCGAAGAGAACATTTTACTCTTCTGTTCGCCGCCGTTGCTCGCTGGTGAGAAACCGGAAGTGGAGTCAAGGAGCAGACGCGTCAATGTCACCCACGCGACCGCACGGCGTCGCACCTCTTAAATGTTCCTGCCGGGTGTGGACGAACGCCAAAATGGCTTCCAATTCCTCAGCGTAAATGTGCACGCCCTCGGCCAGCAGCTGGAGGGACTGACGTGTGTCCGCGGGAACCAGGTGGCGCTCAATCTTTTCCCTATCCAGAAATTCCCCGAGCAACTGCGAGGCCTGTGATGCAATATCTGCGGGGTCCCTTTGTTTCCCTTCCTTACCGACTCCGCGCCTGTGCTCTGTTTGGACAAAATCCATGGCCTGCTCTTTGGGCATGTTGCGGTGGACTGTGGGCAAAAGTAGAGGGTGAACCCGAATCATGTCAGAGGGGCCTCAAGAGGGATGCCGTAAAAGAAAACAAAATAATTTGAATTGGCTTTATGTTGATATTGTCTAGTGGCTCAGTTTGATTACAATTGTTGGAATTGCTAGAACGTTGCGCAGGATTGTGCGCAGAGTGCAAAATTCACAGACTAACAGTAAAATGTGCAGTAAGAAATTGATCCCGTTTTATTTACAGTAATATTATTTTCTTTCATTTTTTTATAGAGTATGGTCGGAAAAGTATGGCAATAAATGGTTTATTCGAAACTAAATTTCGACTTTATTTTGGGTTTTAATGTAATTGTGCGTGGTCATGAAATTGCTTGATAAGTATGTGGTGAATTGAAGCATATGTTATTATTGTATTGTCCCCGCCAAAGAAAAAGAACTGTAACAATGAGGTGTGCAAAAAAAAAAAAAAAACTCGTGAGCATTTGGATTTTAGTCTCTTCATAAATGTATCTAATAAATCCCCAAACTATATCTGAATGCATAGAAATGGAGCAAGACGACGGGCTTGATTCAGTCTCAATTAGTTTACCATCTAAAGAAAAGAAATCCAACTCTGGATGTCATGAACTGTGAGCTGAGCTGAGAGTTGATTTCATGGGGTATCATTTCAGTTTTCTCTTCAGCAAGCTGGGAAAGAAGCGTGGAAAAGGAAGTTGTAATATTGTTTTCTTTAAGCGTTGATTTCTGCTAGTTAAGGACTGGAGGTCATGACTCTTGACATGACGCAATCTGTTTGATATTAATGAAAGGGAATGTGGATACTTTTGGGGGATTTTTAAATACATTTGTAATGTATCAAAAGGTGAGCTTGAATTCTTGTTCTTTAGTTGGTTTTTTAGGTAATGTGACAGGATATTTGTGTGTGTGTGTGTGTGTGTGTGTGTGTGTGTGTGTGTGTGTGTGTGTGTGTGTGTGTGTGTGTGTGTGTGTGTGTGTGTGTGTGTGTGTGTGTGTGTGCGTGCGTGCGTGCGTGCACGGTGCATTGCATGATTAGTTGTAGGGGGGCTTAGAAAGGGGATGGATCTTTGTCATTATAGGTGAATTTGAGGGGGGCGGGACTTACTTTTGAGGGGCTCTGAGAAAATGATAACTGTGCAGGAGGACAGAGCTACATTTTTCTGCTCCACCAGAATACATAACGGGGAGCCAACACCTCGGACATCCTGCAGGGCTTGCGTCAGGCCTGACTCCGCCTGCAGATAGAGCATTTCCACCGACAGGCCACGCTCCTGCAAGCACTGGTTTAGCGATTTGGGGTAATCCCTTTAAGAGGAAGAGAAACACGTTAACTCAACACTTCTCTGTTGACTGACTCAACTGGAACCAAGACCAACTCAAATCAAATTAATCAGACGCAATGGTTGAATGTGTTTTAGGTGACACCTTAGAAGTGTTGCAAAACCCCGGTGAGATACAAAATGAGACACTTGGATTTGGAGTACCAAATGTACCAAATCATTTTGGTGTAAAAATCAGATGTCTCAATTGGACCATATGCTGTGAATGGAGCTGATTTCAAAGTAATGTTTGGATGACTTTGTGGACTTTATGCATTGTACCATGTGACCCGACCTAAGAAAATCTGAATGGAAGTGTGTGTTGACAAAAAAAAAAAAAATCAGTGTCATCTTTGAATATTAAATGTACACACATCATACAGGACATTAAGGGTTGTGATATTTTAGGGAAATGTTTGCAGTTGAATACTTTCCATGTAAATTGAGTGGTAAACAACAACAATTTTTTTTAGGTGGTACTATGGTCAATAAAAGAAGCATGAAAGAGCAGTATTTGTGTAGGGTTCTACCACCATACTTAACATATGCATGAATGTGAAAAATCAACATTCTGAGAAAACATTTTAGATTAATATAGTGTTCAATTATGTCAGTAAAAACGTAAACATTTCTGGTGGGAGTGATGTCCGACTTAAGATTTTGTGGTCATCAGCAATATGGAAGTGGACGATGTCATGTTGCAAATGTTCTTTTTCAGACTTTTCATCTGAAATGTGTGCTGCGAGCAAAGTCTTTGGGCTTTATTGTGTCAGATTCTGTGTTTCAGACCTTATACTGTAGAACAACAACAATTAACGATTAAAGTTAAGCACACTACAAACAAGGCACTGTTTTCACCAAGCGTTAACACTGCTTTGTTGTTTCAATTGCATTGAACCTATTCATGGGATTAACTTTAAGGTGCAAAAATACATAAAAGGATGCATGTGGTTGTTGAAACAAAAGAGTTCTTATTGTGTCAACTATAAAGAGATTATTTGTCAGGATAAATAGGGTATATCACATTTTAAATCAAATAAAATAAACTTCTGAGTGAGGCTTGTGAAACCTTCCAGCTTTGTAACTATTTAAGCCCTTGACCAAAAGTCCTGGATAAAATGTCTGTGGTTATTAGCATATTTCAAATTTTTACTTACAGACACTGGTTGGCAACTGATATGATCACACAGTCAGCAGCTGTGTGATCATCTTGCACTTGCCTGTAGAATTTCTGATACAAGGTTTTCCGTCTGTCTGCGGAATTGTTCTCGGGTTTAGCTGGAGCAAACAAAACGACAAGAGGGTTGATGCGTAATGGCGAGGGAACGCCCAAGTGGATAAAGGAACCTCCATTATAACTTTAGGGAATTCTCACCATTGGGTTGATGCTTTGCACCATCATACTTGACACTGCCAGTGTAGTGTTGCTTCTGTTCCAATTCTTTGTAACTGAAAGAGAGGCAGTAAACGTTTAAAAAAAAAAAAAAAAAGTAGTATTTAATTAGTATGTGTATCAGGGCTGCACAATATAACAAAATATCAATATTGCAATATTGTTGTTTAGTTTTTGTTTTAAACAATAGCAAATAAACAACAAGCAGTTCACAAACAATAAGGAGGGGGGGGGGGTGAGGAACAATACAATTTTTAAATTGCAAAGTAAAGTTGTATTCACTTGTGTGTGTGATTGTTGCAAAGTGCCGGGAACTTTCAGACTGATCTGGATGTGGCCCTGTGGTGTGTGTGTTTTTTTTTTTTTTGGCCACTCCTTATTTGTTAACCATCACACAATGTGCAAAGAGTAACATGAACAATAGAATGCATTGGAGCACGGTGGCAGCTATTGTTCAAAGTGCAACCCTTACTACTGTGTCCGCCGCCTCTGACTTTAGCTTGTGTTGATTTTACACTACATTCCCGAAAATAAAATTTAATTGAATGAAGTTTTACACACCTTTCCAGGGCATCCTTGAGATCTTCGTTCCTCTCTTCCCTGCTTGGATACGGCGCACTTCTCCGGAACAATCTCAACGGTTGAGCGCTGCACCACGAAACAAAAACGGATTAAAAAAAAGAAAGAAAAAAGGTTTAATGGATAACATTGTATGGGGAATGCAGAGGCGCGAGCATGCGCGTATGCACTATCGTTGCCATGTCTTTTAGATTACTATTCTCCTGAGTAGCATGCTAATGCTAGAATAAAGGCAAAAACGGGAATGTGAGTGACTGACCTCCCGTTTGGGTTACCCTGCTGCCGCCGGGAAACATTGCAAGCAGTTGGCCAAGAAGACATTTTACCCGAGCCCCAAAAACCCAAAGCAAGGAGCTCAATGGCCGGTTGAGGTGACAAATTTGTCTGCTTTGTGTGTCTTCACTCGCTTAGCAAACAACTAGCTCAGAGTCGGTGATGCTGACGCGGCTGGCCAATTCTTTTTCTACGGTTACATTTATGGGCGTTTGAGAGTTGTTAAAGAAGTGCGCCAAATTTCAACTTATTTATGTACAGTGGCTAAACATTGGTACTGCAAGCAATGTTTGCCTGCCAGTTGTGTGCAAAAACTACACTAAAAGTGTCCAATTTGTATTATTATTTCGTCACTTATTGTAAGTATGCATCACAGAGGCGCCATATGGATTTAGATTGAAGACAATAATATTTTCTCAGCCAACTATTATAAAGTTATGTTAATGAAAACAAACCAGTGAGATAATAAAAATAATAATGACAATACATGGAAGTGTTAATCATTTTCTGTAAAAGTTTGTGTCACAAGCACAGCAAATAATGTATGCATATTGCAGTTGATTCTTCCAAATTGACCACATTTGTATGAAGCAATTTTAATTTGTATTTCTCCATACTTTCAAATGATAAAAACATGTTCTATCAAGAAATCATTTCATCATTTGTTTTCACTATTAGTAAAGACAAACACAGGGATACCACAAAATGTATGTCTTATAACTGAATGTATTCACATTACAACATCAAATTAGATCACTTTGTGACAATTTCTAATAATCTTCAAATATATTCATGTATTATACATACCAATAGGCACTTCCAGTAAGTCTGGCAATTATGAAGCCACAGTATAGTGTCTAAATTACAAAATGGTGAAAATAAATAATGTGTTTCTCGAAGTTTTTGGTAGTTTTAAAATGTCTTTACTTTACAGCATATATTCATATTGTACAAAATGGAGCATTAACCTGCAAGGGAAATCTTTTGTGTTCACAAATCCTGTGTATTTGGACAAAACACTGCATTTACGTACACATGGTAAGTGCAGTCAACTGGTGAGAGGAAACAAATTTGTCATAATAATTTGCATGTTCTAAAAAATACTTAGTAATTTCGCTTATGTGATTTTAAAGCTGGTTTCGCTCTCATGATTACTACCCTACAAATGTGGGACAGGAACAAAGACAAAACAACATAACATAGTGACTGAAATGACATATGTTCTCCACCCCATAACAGTTTAATGGTCTTTGTGAAGTGACAAATCGGTGATGAATGTTAAAAATGTCAATTGTTGCCATTGAACATGGCTACAAAGCAGTTTCTAGGTCAAAGTGGAAGCACAAGGAGAAATACTGTATGCACACAGGATCTTTGGAGAGCGACTATGGAATGCATCAAAATTTACTAAGTGTACTGGTTGCCATACAGCCACATTTCAAACAAGACAGCATTGGACCGAGAAACAGGGTTTCCAATTAGATGCTTTCATCAAGGAACTCCTCTTAAGTTCAGAGTAATGTACCGCACATTCACAAAGCGGTCAAATTCCTTCCCTGACTCCTCCTGTACAGTGGGAGTATCCACTGTGGGAAACATTGAAATGGAAAAAAAAAAGTCGGTAAAATATCTGCCAATATAGATGTAAAGGAACAATCTTACATGAAATCCCCAGATTCACATCTTTCAAATTCCATGCAGCGACACATTCTTCACTCATATGACTTGGATTTAACTCAATTTTCATGTTTTTTTTTTTTTCTTCTCATCCTAACAAAGTGGGCTGTTCATTCACGTGGGAATCTTCTGGGCTCAAAATGAATTTGTCAAAATTTTAAGCATTATTGTCTTTATAGTTCATGATGAATAATTCTAATGTCATGTTTTGTTATATAATTTAAATTTAGATTTGAGACTGCATTGCACTCATACACTGTCAGAAAAAAAGGTACCTTGGGGATCTATTTTTATTGACAACCCCTGTTTCAGTGGTATAATAGTTGTTCCAGCCATTGGACCCTGAAAGTGTCCAATTCAGCACATTTTCTTTCCTGACAGTGTTTGAAAGCAAAGTCATGAGAGCCTGTGATTACTACTCAAAAAGGGAATCGCACTTCTCAGACTCATTATGTATTTCGTCACAAAGATGTCATGACTTGTGATGTGGCAAACATTTCTGAATGCGACTTTCTGAAGTGTCAATCTACAGTATACATCATTTCAGTCCGGTCTCCAGTTGATGCATATGGTTGTTCTTAACTTTGCTACCTGATTTCATACATCCTGTGCTTCAATGTGTATTGTGGACATCATCTAAAATAGCTTGCAATAATATCCCTGCACACCTTTACTGTCCTAGTAGAGCTTTTGTTGAATCTCAACAGTTGAAGATTTCCTGAGGGTTTAAGGTTCACATATGGAGGAATGGACACACAGAAAATGCAGAATTGAAGAAATAAAAGTAGAGAAAAAGAAGGGCATGAATGTAATATTCCCTTTATAGTCTATCTCATCTCATGGATTTATGACTTCTGAGATTTCAAATGTCAAACTTGGTTTGGTTTATTCCCTTTTTTCTAATGATTGTTTGAATCAGTCCATAAAAACATTGCTGCTGCAAGTTCCCATCTTGCTGTAACCACAACATGGAGAACCTTATTCATATTTTAGGCAGGGGAATCTTTCACTTGGACGCAAAGTTAAACTTGCGATGAGGATGAAACATCTGCATTTAAAACATACATGGCGATACGGTGCATAAAATTAGCTTTCATAAATATTTATTGTGTGAGAGACTCATGTTGGCCGAGGTTCAAGGAATGACATTTACACCAATGTTCTTCATTTGATGGCCCATTTGTGACCTCCACTCAAAAACTCCTGCTTAAATTAAAGCACAAGTACAAGTAACGGGGGATGTCCATGTCATTGCATTCAGAAAATTAGGTATAAATTGGCAGCAAATTTCATCAGTCCCGTATTACCACATTGTGGTTAAGGTCTGTGTTGCCAGTCTGCATTTTTCCCTTGACAGTAACAAAAGAGTCTGTATTCCAAAGAACATGCATAATCTCATATTGCAAGACAAAAAGCTCCTTTAAAATAGTTGGTGAACTCAAATATTTCGACAAAACGTGTAAAGCACAAAATTTCCCACCCTGTTTTTATTCTTAGGCACACATTCCCAATCTACAGTGTTGTGTCTAAAGTGATGTGCTGGCAAAAACAGGATTCAGTAAATAGTATAGAAGAAAACAAAACAAAACACTTGTACTAATCGTGAAAGAGGCCGGACGTTGCCTTCACTGCCGGTCTTCGTCCACTTGCTGCGCCGACGCGGACCACTCGGGTTCCTCGACTCCTTCTTCGGGATCCTCCCCTTCAAGCGGCTCTTCTCTGCTTCCCGGCTCCTCTTCTTCTTGGTGAGTGGCCAAAACGGGCTCCGCTACACTGTTCACGTGAGCCGACTCTGCTCCTTGGCCCTGCTTCTGGTCCTCCTCCTCCTCGATCACTTTTTTCCACATCTCGTGGTTCTCCAGCAGGTGATGAGTGATCTCACAGAACACTTTCCGCCTCTTCTTGGCTGTTTTCTCTGTGATACCAAACATGTGATTACACTTCAAATGCAAGGACGATCAAATGGTTTGATAATATAAACCATCGTATTCATTCCCGTAGTAATGTTAATACGAGTGAGACCACTTTGCCTTACGTGATGACTCTGAGCTGGTGGACGTGTCTTCCTCCGCCGTGTCCTCCTCGTCCTCCTCGTTCTCTGTGCTTTCGGGTTCCTCGGCATCCATCTTGCGTTCCACCCATCGTCCCGGCATGAGGAAGGCCGAGTCGTAAGAATTGCACAAGGGTCCCACGATGTGTGTGATGAATGACTCCTGGAGTTTGGCCAACTGCGGTGCGGCTCGGTCCATAAAAGGGCTGACGGGGAGACCCAGATTGGACTCTTCATCACCCTACACGTGGCATGACCTTCATTAGCACAAGGTTACGGCCAGAAATGCGAAGCAGTGATGAAGGAGAGGTGGCCAACCTGTTCATAGAACTCATTGACAATGCCCTCTGTCCACTGTAGATGCAGGTCCTTACACTTTAGTGGCCCGTTGATGTCTGCCAACTTGATGCACATCTGGCAGACCAGCAACCTGTCATTCTCATTGGACCAATCAATGCCTGAAGATGGATCATCCCCTACCTAGAGAATCAATTGAAAAATAGATCAAATTAAACATGGTATCCATGTTTTAGCTTAAACCCATAAAGTACATATTTAATCCACAGGTGCCAAGCTCAAGGCTCGGGGGCCAGATCTGGCCTGCCACATCATTTTATGTGGCCCGCGAAGATAAATTGTGCATTGACTTAATGTGTTAATACTAAAATTGCAAACCGTCTTCCCTTTTAAAAGTAGAAATATTGCTATTTTCTCTTTAAAATATTTGAACAGCTTTTGATTTCAAAACTTCATCAATTTGTTGTTTGGCCTATACTGTATCTAATATGAGGCATTCAAATATTTCCAATTCAGGTCAATGTCAGTCATAATGGCCTCCTGTAGGAAACTATGACTATGATGCGGCCCACGACAAAAATGAGTTTGACAACCTATACTGAATATATAAATACTGATTTTGCATGTTCTCCCTATGCTTTGTGTGACTTTTCTCTACTCCAGCTTCCCTCCACATTCCGAAAACATGCATATCTGCTTCTAAACTACCCATCAGTGTGAATAATTGTATGTCTGTAAGTGCCCTGTGTTGGATTGGCGGGCTATCCAATACATTCTAACCAAACACATCCAAATCATAAATACCTTTGCATTAAATTCAGCGAGAAAATCAAAGTGCTTCTTCAAATCTGTAGCCAATATGGCCTCAATGACCAGGAAACGGAATCGCTTGAACTCCCTATGGTCCAAGTTGATGAGGAAGTTATACTCCGGTCGGGATAACAAGAGGTTCCAGGCCGAGGCAGCGTGGTGGTTTTCCAAAACCGAACGATCATTGTAGAGCACCGCCTGCACAGACCCAAAAGACATTCAGAACAATTGCAAACATTTGTTTGTCTGACATATCCTCCTCTTAGCTCATCTTCAGGAACTTTGTCTGGCTATGTCCCACCATCCATATTGATGAATTTAAACTTCACCTGTGGGGCGCTGGTAGCCACCAGGAAGGCGTTGGTCCGCCCGGGGTGGTCGTAGTCGTGCATGGCGGCAGCCACGTAGAGAGCCATGAGCTCCAGAGCCGGTATGAGGCCGGACAAGCAGCCATAACCGTCCTCTGACACAGTGTACGTCTTTGACATCAGGAAGCCCATATGACTGTGAGTTATTCCACTGTCGGAGTCTGGCCACAACGGAAGCAGACAACGGGAGTAAGGTGAACAACAACAGGCTGCCACACAAACACATGCATATTGTGCTTGAAGGGTGCAAAATCTTAAAAACACACATCTAAGCGTTCAAATGCACACAGAGACTTTTTTTTTTTGAAGCCTCAAATCCTCTTGTGTGTGGATCAAAGAGAAGCCTTTAGTAAGGCATACAAATGAGGGTATGAAAATATGCTTGTGAGGAAATTCTAATCTGCCTTTAATTTCATGCTCTTCAGAACTTCAAATAGTTTTGCAATGTGAATGGAAGCACTTTTTCTCAAAACCATTAATGAGTTAGACACTAGGTAGGAAAAAAAACAATAAATAACAATATATATTTGTTTAGTGCTTCTTGAGCTAGAAGCAAATTCATCACAACATGATTAATGTGAAAAGACCCTTTTTAGAACAACAGTTTATCAGATTAATCAATGATCTTGATTAGAAAAAAATCAGAGGGAGGACATATTGAGAACAAGAACTAAACAGCGTGATTCCAAATGACAAAAAAATGAGCTTGACAACATGTGCGTTGGACACACCTGAGTCACTAGCAGAGCTGTGGTCAGCCATGAGACTGGGCAGACCCGGAACCGGTTGTGTGGTGAGGTACCAGACTGCATGGAGCACATCCGTGGCATGGACTCGATTGTGATCTGAATCAAGGAACAGCGGAGTCAGTTTATCACCACCAGAAGGCAGCGTTGAGCTAATTATCTCATTTTATAAAGCCTCAGTTGAACCCAATTAAATAAAACAAACAATACAATTTTCCTCTCGTGGATGATTTGGTATTAAGTCTCGGCAAAGGTCCTGAATGTAAGCGGACAAGATTTGTACAAGCTTACATGGTATGTTTCTGTAACCATTCTCAAGGGCATGGAAGTAGTTCATGAATTCTTGGATGGGAATCTTGAAGGTCTGAAACAATCCAGTGTCCTCAAAAAGCCTGTATGAGACCTGAGAGGGGAAAAACAGCAGAACATAATGGCACCACCATTCATCCAATTTCGTTACTGCTTGTCCTCATCGGGTCACTGGTGAGCTGGAGTTTATCTCAGCTGACTCAAGGCAAGAGGCGGGATACACTGCAGAGAGACAACCAAACATTCACACCTATGGACGGTTTTAGAAATGTAACAGTTGGGGCTTTGGAATGGGAGAGGGGGAGGAGGGGGGGACACACGTGCTAAAAAGTTTGCAAAACTTTCCCAAAGTCAAATTCAAACACTTTCATTGGCAAAATAATAGAGTTTATCACAACATGAAAGAGTTCAATGTTATTACTGCCAGTTTAAATGACATGAATTGCAATTCTACATCTTAGAAGAAAACCATTCAGCCAAATACAAGATTCCTCTTATCTGAAACCCAAAATATTTTTCAGATTTTATAGCATTTATTCTATTGACTGAATTGTGAATGGAGAGATGGTTAGCACCTCAGGGTTGGAATTGTAGTGCCCTATATATCCAATGTCGAGTTAGCACGTTCTCCCTCGTGCTTGCGTGGCTTTTCATCGGGTTCTCGTGCTTCCTTTCACATTTCTAAAACACGCGTCAGGTTTAGTGAAGACTACTGAATTCCTCACCTGACTGAGGATCCGTCCACATTTTCCATTTGTCTTCTCCATCAAGCTGAAGATGGGAAAGTTCCAATTGTTTAGCTGATTCATCATCGGCTCTAAATCTTCCATTAATAGCGGCTCCGGGGCCAGGATAGCTTTGTCCTGTATGATGAAAAGGGAGAGTTTTTTTTCATTACAGAAACATCATGCTGTCTCCTGAGGGCCATTTAAAGGGTCTTTATGTCTTACCTCAGGAGGTATTAGCGGGTGGAGGATGACATTCTGGGAGGAGTTTTTTCCTTCTTCTGTGTCCTCCTCTGTGTGTGCTACATCACTGCTGTCACTATGGTTGGCTTCGTGGGTGCTGTCATAGTCTGACGACGCAACCACTTGATCCTCTGCTGTTAAAAGAGGCAATAATAAGTCAGTGAAGGTTAGAGTTCATTGTTAGAAATTTTTCTTGGACCTTCTCGAAGTTATAGGGATTGTAAATCAATAAATGTTGTCTCTCGCTGGGATTGCAAGCATTGTCACAATACAAGTGCATCCAATTTGAATGAAAAATGAAACCCGCGTACCTGAACGTGGTATTCGGTCTCCCTTGTCTATCGAGCCCTCTCCGTGGCTCAGCTTGATGTATGGTCTTCCACAACTGTAGACAAGAGGGATTTGATGTTGAACTATTTTTGGGGGAAAAATATATATACATTGCTTGGAGGAACCAATTAAAATCCAACCAAAGCCTCCAAACAAGCTGAGCACATTCCGCTGAAATGCACTGGGGGGGGGCGAACCGAGTATAGTACATAAATGTGTTTGCTTGTACTTTGTATAAAAAAAAATAAGTTAAAAAAATGCGTACAAGCCTTTGCTGTCAGCAGCTGCACTGAAATATTGGGATGGATTCCATTCAATATATCTGTCTTGGATGTCAAAGCACTTGGAAGATGTTGACAGTAAAAACTTAATGAGGGATCCCTTTAAGTGTTTTTTTTTGCCGCCATTGCTTGAACAAACACTACTTGTGCAGCTGTTTCGACAGACAAAAAAAGATTAGTGAATATAATGGATCACCACACAAATAAATTAGAAATGACAAGCAGTATTCTCTCATCTTGGTGCTGCTCAGAATGACACCAAGAATTATGAGGTCGTTTTTGATTCTCAATCATCTCTTGTGTTTCCCCATTGTAGTTATTGTCAGGATGGGGGGGGGGCGGTTTCCAATTAAACTATTTTTCGCCAAAACGTTGGAGAAACGACTTGCGGTTTGCGCCCCGGTGTCACAAGAAGCACAAAAGAATGCGGTGGAGAAATTGTTTGGTGCCCACGGACCCTAGACTAACGGTTCCGAGGCCCCAACAAAGAGTTGTGTTGTGTCTGCGGAGCCAGTTCGGAGCGTTGCACGTAATGTCTCGCAGGTGTGGAATATAAAATAGTTTGATAGTTTGGCGGGCGAACAGCGAGTGCATTATTGTCAGGGGAAGGGTATGCGCAAGGCAGGAGTGCTTGGCTTTTAAAAGCTTTGACTTTTAATGAAAGTTGAAAAACTGGCAGCCATGCTTCCTATTCTGCTAATGCAGCAGAATAAGCTCAGCCATTGACATTGAGGCCTCGGCGCAGAATGAAAATAAGAAAGGCGGACGTGTTCGGTTTACATGCGGTCAGATATTAGGTGACTTTGCTTCCATCACAAGAACGTCCTGAGTCTGCACAGGATGCGTATAGTAGTTTGTGTCTACAGCTTCATGATTATAAAGTCACAAGGAATCAATTAATTTTCTCAAACTGCTTTTCCACAGGTGCAGCTCAGATATCCTGCACATCAATTCCAAAACCATTCAAACCAACGAATCCATATCTCAGTTAACTTAAGCATGTTTTCGAAATGTGGGAGACACCCAGAAAAAAATAGGAGTGAGAAAAAAAAAGTTACTGGAAGGTAAAAGACAATTTTAATGATGAATTGTATTTCTATGCTGTTTAATGTTTTTGGAACATTTCAGCTGGCTTCTGTTCGCTCTCTTCAGTCTTTGCTAGATATTTTTTTTTTATCAAACCAATCACAACACATTGACAAACGTTCCTTCTGCTTCCAGTAATCCATTCACTCGTTGAGCCAGATGAAGATAACAACAGCGACTGCTAGTGTGCGTGTGATACGGAAAGTATTCTATTTATTCATCGTATAATCGCTATTGCTAATTCTAACTCTAAAGAGTGAATCTAAAATGACAGGAATACTGATGTGGCAAGAAAATAGGCCTAATGTTTGTTTAAGATGGTAAAGATAAGATAATAAATCAGAGAGAAGGAGCTATGTGTTTATTTTTCCTCCCACAATGGCTCAATTAATTTATAGTCCTGATTACCGGTGCCGAGAATCAAACGGTTCGGGTTACCTCATCTCATTAACATAACAGAAATGAGTTGAAATAAAAAGAAAAAGTTCAATCCTAAGCTTCACACTGCAAGTTTCCTTTTACAGCTGCTTAAATGAAATAAATAAGATGAGAGTAAAAGTAAACCCAATCCAATCCTGTGTTTGTTTTCCACAAAATGCACTCGTGATGGTGTATCCAATGTGTGTAAATGTAATAATTGTAGGGTTCTGGTGACAGAGGAGAGGCCCTGGTGTTTGTTTATACTCACACCACCTTAAGTGGTCATAGCTGGAGCTTGCCTGCTACAGTTGAGCTGAGCAGAGCAGTTTAAGTGGGTCCCTGTGTACAAGAGCGGCTTCAGTCTGCTTACATTTACACAATGTGCTCATGTAACGGACGGTTATTGTGTAAATACACGTGCAAAACAAGCCGCCGACAGATTTATTAGCCCCTCCGCATATCCTAAACTGACTCCGTACATAAAGACATAAAAATGATCGAAAAAGAATACAAATCAATTTCTTAAATTCTGTTGAGAATGAACTGTACTCCAATTCCCCCGACTGATGTCAACGAGCGACAGCGACATAAGTCTCTAGCATGAAAGTCGTTTTTCCGAAGATGGACTATAAAAAGCACTGCTTTTCATCAGATTTATTTCAATCATATTATGGCCAACAGTGAGAATCATTTAAGAGGCTCTATTTATGTGCATGTGGAAATTCATTGCCCCCAGTAGTCTTCTTGAAATGTGATGTTGACATTTTCATTTATTTCTTGTTTTGAATTGCGGAAATGTTGCGCTATGAAACTAACTACAATAATCATTTTTAATATGAACATTTCCAAAGTAAAGTTCACCAAGGCTTGAACCAATTGCAAAATGATTGGCTGCTGGAATATTGTTTGCATATTCAAAGAAGAATATTTTCAACTTTACACTATGTCCCGTAGATCATATTTAAAGCACATACACACGCACGTACGCAGCTGGGATTTTTGGAAATGACTCTTGACTGTGCAATAATTGTAAAGTGATTCAAAACACGCTCAGCTGTCCTGGATTCATCCAAACATAATAGCACGGTCACCACAAACACGCTTTAAAGAATGCCATTTCTGGACTGATCACAACAAAGAAGATTTATATTTATGGCCGTAACTTGTAAGAAAAGTGGCAGACACAAGCGGGCCGGCCGTCTTGACTTATTTTGCATTTCTTTCCAAACAAAATGAGTAGTCAAAAAGCCTTTGAAGTGCAAACCACACCACATCGATTAATAGCCTCAACATGATTGCATCTGAGCTAGCTTCCAAAGCTTCTACAAAGCCAGCACAGCAAACCACACAATATACACACACACGACAGTCGCTGGGGCCCATTCATGGACTCGGCTCTCGTGCTAGTATCTTCAGCGCTAATGTGCAGAGAGTTTATGCGTGTCTTAGTTATTCGGGTTAATGCTTTTTGCCTGTGGGCCTTCTTTCCATTCTGGCTTCGGCTGCGCACACACACACACACACACACACACACACACACACACACACACACACACACACACACACACACACACGTACACAACTGTGCCATGACTGTGCAGTCACGCTGATGCGTTCGGCAAAACTACAGCCGCACCGCTGGGACTAAACCTAATAACTTTGACGTAATGTCAGAACACGAAAACCATTATGAGAGGTCTTGCTTTGCAGTTTCGTACAACTATGATCGAATGAAGCATGTGATTCTGGAACTAGAGCGTGTAAAGGGATGACTAAAAGCCGGGCTCAGTGGATATGTGAGACTACCTGCACATGAGTGTTTCGTGGTAGGGTTTGATGCTGGCGCTGCGGTCCCTCCGCACGGGCCCTGGCTCGATTGTGGGCAGGCCTGTGGCGGAGGTGGTGGTGGTCCACGTGGAGGAGATCCTCCTCAGAAGACCCGGGTGGAGACTCCGCCTCAGACGCTGCACGCAGAGAGGAACGTAAACATGCTTAAAAGGTCAAGAACAAAATCAAACTGACATTGTTTTAAAAAGCGCTTGAATGCTTTCTTTGGTCAAATGTAAGAGCGTTTTTTTTTTTTTTTTTTACACGGTACTGTTTGCCCATGTGTGATGCTTCCATCTGCTCCATGCCACGCAGCAGCTTGGCAAAGAAGCACAAAACATGGCAACGTTCCTCCCTCGCTCGCTCAGTCTGATGACCCAATAAATATTGGCTCGGAATCATGAATGAGCCCATTCAAAGCAAAGTGTCTCAAACAAACACTTTCCCGCTGCCCCTTTGCTCAAAGTCACGGTCATTAGCATTTACATTAAATCACCGATGTCAAACTCAAGGCCCCGGGGGCAAGATACAGCCTGCCACATTATTTTATGTGTCAATATTAAAATTACAAATTGTCTTCACATTAAAAATAAACATATTGCTAGCAATTTTTCTTCCATATTTTTTTAAAATATATTTGAAGTGTGAACGCAAGTGGTCACACCAGCCAACTTTAACATCATCCGCAAGTGGAAGTCTTGCAGTACAAGCTGTAGGCTGCAGAGAAATCATGGACAGAGATGGATCCTGTGTTTGAAACAGAAATGTCAAAGCACAACGTCTGCTTGGCTTTATTGTAAATTAAAAAGAAAGTGTTTGAAAAGCCAACATCCTGCTATTACTCAGAAGCAAATGATAACAGACTTTTTTTTTTTCCATTGCTAAATAACTTCCCTCCTGTGATTCTCCTCCAACACAGAGCTGGATGGACATTGTCATTCTGGGGAATCCTATTTGTGCAAACCCATTGGTCACTCCTACAAGGCCAGACAACGTGATTGGTTTTATCAAAGGACCGCCAGGATGGGTGTTGCCTTCAAAAACATACCAAAAGATATCAACAACACACTTTTTAACCTTTTTGAGAGGTGCATACGTCACGTTGCCCTTCTTTCTTAAACACACACACACACACACACACACACACACACACACACACACACACACACACACACACACACACACAGTATGACTTTTGCACATCTGTCATGTTGACACAGCTGTGGCTATGAAAGGGAGAAGCGAGCTCCAAGCAGTAGACGCGCTCTATTTTTCTTCACTCAACTCTATGAAAACACACTCCTTCATTTGATGCTAAAAGGTCTGAGAGGCAGCAGCAGCCATTAGCGGGAAGACGGGCTCAAAGATTAACATGTGTGTGGAGCGATTTGTGCCCTTTAAATCATTTGGGCCGTAATACGGCGGATCGCAGTTCCATCTAAGGGTAATTGCACATACTTCCCAAAGACAACTGTACATTTGAATGTTTGGGCCCAACTCTCTCAGCATGATTTGCACCACATGTCGCCCCCACGAATTTCCTTACCTTATGGATGGACGTCTTCTCACCCTTCTCGGGTCCCTCCTCGGAGTCGGAGCAGACGTAGGCGTCCGAGGGGTTAAGCAGGGGGGCGGGGCGGGGCCGATGCAAGGGCTGGAAGGTGAGCTGGGTGGTGAGCAGGCTGCTGACAGCTCGCAGTGAGGTGCAGGTGTTGGAGGGCAGAGAGGGGTCAGCCAGCAGGTCTGTGATCAGCCCATGTGCTTCTCCCATCACTGCAATGTCCACCATAATGCTGGTACCTGATGACTAGAATGGAGAAATGAAGTGAAAAAATATTCAGACTGCCCAAATTGTGACAAAGGAGGACTGGGCAGCACAGGAAATAAGGAAATACGAACAGTAGTCTGGCTGGACTTTAGACCAAACAAAATCCGTCTGAAGCGTGTCCAGTTAAGCACATCTGTGCGACGTTGCTTAATGAATGGGCTCATTAGCAACATCCAAGCCAAACAACATGGCTTCATCTCTTTTCGAGTCATCTGGTAACTTTCACATCTTCCCGAGCCGGGTCCAGTTTTAATTAACTGTCGGCGAATAGCTCCACCAGACTTCTCGTTTTGCACAGACAATGTTATCAGATTTTTCTCGCCCCCTAAATGTCACATTCCCTTTTACACCAGCTGCTAGACAGCCCGAAAAAAAAAATACTGTATGTTTATGCTGGCTTCAATATCCTGGCGCTGGCTTGAACACAACACGCGTGTGTCTGAGTACTCACCATTCAGCCTCAACATGTGGGAACATTTCACGTTATTTTCCTTCCTCATATCTGATAGGTTGGAGTACATATGAATGTTCCCTCCTAGTCTGCAGTAGTTGCCGCTTAGGGTTTGTCCAGTACAAAAAGCCATGTGTTTGTCAATGAGGTTATTCTTAATCCGCAACTTCTGCATCACCTCTTCTGTATTAAATGCTGTTCACTTTAAATGTAAACAAGCGTCTCTTGGGCTGCATAACATCTGGTCGGGAAAAATAAAAACAATGACCCCCCTAGCGGGTCTCATATCTTCACACACTCTTGCACGCACTTAGACCATCTGGATCATCAACAAATAAATACAGCGGAACCTTCCCATTAAGTGGTGCAATTTGCAGGAAAATGAAAAATATGTCTCAAATGACACAAATTCCAGTATCATATAAAATGTCAGCAAATTTTCAAAAATTCAAGGTATGGAAAGGAAGTTCTTCTATGGTTTGTGTACAAAATGTTCATTGTACTTAAATATTGTATGAGTGTACAGGTCCAAATCAGGACTGTGTGGCTGTACGCTACTGAGTTCCTTTCTATAATAAATAAAACATGACTTTACATACAACACATTGCTTGGATGAACTCTCAAACCGGACCTCGGTTTCTATAAATGTGCTGTTGTGCCAGTCCGATAAAAGAATTTAAATTTAAATCTGAGATTTTTTTAGCTTTGGGACGCTGTGTAGATAAACATATATAATAAAATATGTATTTATAAGCACGGCATCGCAAAACACAAGTAGAACGGTCTCGCTCTGACCACGGGGATAAAAATCAATCAAGTTAGCTCATAAGTTAAAGTCACACTTAATTTGTTTTAAACCCTCCTGCTCGTTTCTTTGATACTGTAAAAATGTTTAAAATTACCACAAAAAAAATATACAAAAGTGAGTAATCACAAAACTATACAAAACACAGCATAATAAATAGCATGTAGTAGCTGAAAGCTTGAAACTCGCTACACTCGCCATTTGTTTGGATAATTCCAACGTTCTCATACAATAAGTGAAATCTGGGTCAAATTCTTAAAAAGAAAAAAAAAAAAAGAAAACATTTGAAAGTCATGTGTCATTTTTTTATTTTCTGGCAAAACAACACTATTGTTTTATTTTTCTTGGATATCCTGTATATCAACTTAATGTTTGTGTTTAAGGTTTCTGAACAGGTTATGAACCGCATGTGACTGACTGCTGTTTTCTAGAAAAACACTCTCTCAATGCAAAATATTTGGATTAATATGATGAAGCAGTGGACAGAAAAATTCTCTTCGAGTGTGATAGAGTTGAAAGCTATGTAGTTCACAATTAGAGTGTGATGCATTTTAAATGAAGTTTTCAAAAGTAGAATAAACTGCTTTGTGCTAGCTACATTAAGATTTGCAACTTTGACTGATGTCAGCTGCCAAAGAGCTCGCGATCATTCTCCTAACCTGGAGGCCTGTGCCAGAACTGAAATAAATGATGAATGCGCAAGGTTTTGTTAACATGTAACATTTAAACCACGGACAAGTACCAATAAACACTTTTTTTATGATCAGCTAACAGCCAAGTCAAACATGAGCCGAGGCGTGAACATTCTGTTGTGACACGGATGAGCGATGACGGCCTGCGCAGTGAAGCATTTTTCACTGGCCGTGTGAACTCGCTGTGGAAAAGCGTGTAAGTAGGCGTACGGCGGAGCAACGCCCGGACGACGGCCCGTCCGCGCACAAGAGCCAGGACTGGTCAAAACAAATCAGCAGGCGCTTCTGAAGTCTTGTTTGTGTGCACTTGGCTTTTGCTCACTCGTGTCCACACAGTAACTTCTTGTGCACGCAATCAAAAAAATTACTTATATTTTGGATTTTTTTTCCCTAATCTTTGATGTTAATTTTATCGGGTTTGTAAAAAAAAAAAAAAAAAAAAAAAAAAAAAATATATATATATATATATATATATATATATATATATATATATATATATATATATATATATATATATATATATATATATATATATATATATATACATACACATACATCAGGGATTCAAGTAAACTTTCCTTGATGATTTTCTTCATGTAATCCACAAAAAGGTCACATATTTGCGATCTGGTGCTCATTTGGCTGCATCATCTAAACAGGCCATCCATGGAGTCTGCAGTAAACGGAAAGCGACGTTTGGGATTTGTTGAAATTGTGCAATAGTGAGAAAATAATGCGTCCCGCGAGGGAACTAAACGCTGGGACATATGGCCTCAAGGGCCTGCTGGAAAGAAAGTGAAGTGTTTGATCTTCTAAGTAAACACATTCAAATCCTATAAGAAAATATTAGTCCTCACAAGGACGAGGCTACGCGCGCGACGTGAATTTCTGCTTTCTCATAATCTTGCGGACAATGTCAAAATGCTGACGTGGTATGTTTATTTTCCGTTTTGTATTTCCCCTTTGACGGCCAATCCATATAATGACCCTGACCGGATTATCTGAAGAGCTCACCACTTAGAATAACAAAGCAGTGATACACGTAGTGTGAATCATAGCACAAAGATCCCTCCGGATTCTCTTCGTTCCCAGCCAGACTCGTCGAGCCAAAACTACACCCAGCACTCAGCTTCCAACTTCCCAAACAAGCCCCGAGCCCAAATCCCTTTACGAGCTCTTTAGAAGCGAGCAAATTGCTCAGACTGAACCCGGTTCCGCCGCCGCAGCCTGGCCGCAACATGTTGTTATTGCATGTTATATTCAAACAAAGAACATGTAAGGGGATGTGGGGCAATAAAAAAAAAAATCAATATCATATAATATTAGTTATTTCAATTGAGGCGTCTTTTTCATGTGGTACATTTTAGTGGCTGATCACTACGATTTCCCCTATGAGTCGAAGTGTGGCGTTCTCATTAATATTGTGTTTGTTGAATATGAATTAAGCAGAAAAATGCACCTGCTTGCATCCACTTGAGGGGGGCTGCCATTTTGCCACTTAGCGTCGACTGAAAATGACATCACATTTGCTTATTTGCTTGAATAATCACAGCTCACCAGTTTTTTGATTTTGCTCATTCGCCTTTTTTTTGGTGTTGAGCAAATCGCTACTATTTGTCCATTCCCACGTTTGTAGTTTTTGCTCAATATCAACTAATTCAATAGTTGAAAAACAATTACTTTAAATCTTTGTTGCAGAAAGACTTTTGTAAGCCAAGGAGTTAAATCCATTAAATATTAATAGCGGCTAAATACACAGAGTTAGTCGCCATATTGTTTTAGTTGTGGCATAATGTCTAAAAACCTTCAAAAAAAGAATTTGTTAAAAAGATTTGGGACAGACGATTTTTTTAAGCCCATTACATTTGTGATGAATGCGTTTCATTATGTGGTACAAGATGGTCTGTAGCTTGGCTATCAATGCAGCAGGCATGTCATAATATAAGTGGACTCTAAACGTTACAAGAGCTTGGAAATAAGAACTTTCATTTTTTTTTTCATAGAATGATTTAATAAGAAGGGACATGAAGTGATTTTTTTTGGCTGTGTTTTGATTGCCTGCAATCTATTACAATATAGACCTTTTTCCATACGTACTGTAATTTTAATGTCAATTCCACAGCTAACATCCATGAAAGCGTTGGCTCGCCAGGGAAAATAATAGATGCGGTTTGGAAAATGACTCCGCTAATGTGCCGCGTGCTGGCGAATACGACGCGATGCAAATCAATCAAGCCAGCGTGCGAGCAGCTCAAGAGGTGTCTGTGTGATGCAAGCATCTGACGAGGTGTCACGCTTGCACTATGAAAGCCAAGCAGCCTCCGTTGGAAGAGAGCAGAGCCAAGGGACAACAGCCTGCACATGGAGACGCTTGCCAGAAAAAAAAATAAAAAAATCTCTCACACATCTTGACACTCGATTGACAGACACCAGCTTTGCAAAATCACCAATCATTGAAGAGGACACATCACTCAAACAAGGCTAAGCAGGAAATTAGACACACATTGATTGATTACAAGTCATGGCAGAGTTATGATCGCACATCATTAAAGAATAATTAATGCCCCCATCCCACAACAACTTTGCAGGATTTATTGGCGCTATCTAATCTCACGCTGTCATCACCTCTCATTTTAGCCTATTCTGCTGATAGCGGGTGCCACACGTGTACACACACGCGCAGCAAAGTGCCGTACCAACGTCCAACGGTGCCCTGTGGCTCAGTGGCAGCTCGATACAATGATGATGCCCAAACATTGGGCATGTGTGTTTTTGTCCTCTAAAAGCATGTGTCTCATTGACCTTGAATGTCCCCAATGTGACCAAATCATTCAACTCGATCCTTGAAGCCAGCAAAATACAAGAGGGACTTCAAAAGGGCATCACCTCAAACGTTTAAGGATGGGTGAGTACCAATAACAGGTATCGGGCCGATCAAGGTATCGTGTACCACAAAGGGTGCCGATACCAGTGACTGGTGCCCGATTGTGTTCGTTCCACTATCAGGAAGTAATGGGAGGAAAAAAAAATAGGAAGTCATCAGCTTAAAGTCTGTTTATCCCGTTGAATGCTGTGCTTACATGTGAGCTATGACATTATGTACCAAAATGAAACTTGGATTTGGGTGTATACTTGACTTCATTCAGTGATTTTGCACATGTTTGAAGCACTCATGCGTGTGTGTGCATGTATGTGTGTGTCTGTGTGCATGCGTGGCGTCGGCCAACCCACCTGCGATCCTCGGGAGCCTCTTTTGTGTTCCCAGTCTGAGCGGGCGAGTATCTGCGAAACAACAAAGAAGTAAATGACTGAGAAAAAAAAAAAAAAAAACAGCAGCGGCATTCATAAACATTATTCCATTTTTTTTTTTGGAAGGGGTTCTTTTAGAATGTCAATTTAAATGGAGCTTCATCATCTGACAAGGCAATATATTTGATAACGATTACATCATAGTGCACATTTGTGAACATTTGGAGAAAGCGTGCGATTGGTAATGAGTTTGCCCCCCCCAACCCCCTTCCCACTGAGCACAGGCATCTAATGCAATTTCACAGTCAGGTTTGGTTTACTTTCGTTCCTACTGGCTGCCTAAAGGTCCGGTGGAGGCGGAGGATCTGATTACCAGCCACTGTGTCCCCCTCAGGTCTTACCCACCCCCCCTTATTTTTTTCACTTTCTCCAGAGTCATGCAGGAGAGCAATGACGCGTGCTCCGGAAATTCGGGACAGCCAAGTCACGACGAAAGACTCGTTGAATGTATCTCAGCTCACCAGTCCATAGAGGCCTTGACAAAGCTGACATGTCACTTTGACAAATCATTGCGCCACACTCACCAAAGGCAAGCGTCTCTGTCTTGGCGCCAAACAGATAATTCAGGTGTAATTGAATGTGTCACTCGGGCTTATTGAGTTGTGTCATGCTGTGGGCTAAAAGAGAGGCTTGGACTGACACCAGTGTGATACGTGTGATCCTGTAATGCTACTTGACTCCAAGCAAGACACAACAGGATTGTTGTTATTGGCTTGGATAAAAAAAAAAAAAATCTGTAAATAAAATAAAAAACAAAACAAAAACACAACCGATAAGAATTTTGAACAGCCAGGAATCACTAGGCTCTTTTGCCTGCTGGGCAAATAAGAAGGACCAACAAAAAATGTGACAAAATACTACTTTCTTGTAAATAATAATGCTTGGTGAATAAACAATACAGGAATGGCTTTCGGTATAAGCACCAAGTTAAATGAATGAATTTAATTAAAAATGCATTATGAATCAAATCAGTAAAACAATTTCTAGACCTCCCCAAAGAAACTAAATTAAAATGCTGTAGTGGAAATAAAATTAATATTATAACCTAATGAGGAAAATTATTTTGTGTTTTCCCTAAATGAATTTCAATAAACACTATATTAAATAAAAAGCTTGATTCAATTAGAATGAGAATTTGTCACTTGGCTCATCAAGGAGTTGCGGATAGTGAAGTTGGAGGTAGCGCTTCATCCACACAGTAAAAGGTTCATTTATTCGATTCACTGTAAACGGCCTCCGATTAACCGCTTCATTAAAGCTTTGACAACAGTCGAGGTATCAGGGAATGACGAACCTGAGCAAGGTCTTATGATCATCTCCAAGTGTACACAAACAGTCTTATGTAAGGCCGCTTTGCATGTGTGTTCCTTGAAACACAGCCTCGTGACACTCAAGGCTCCGTGACGGGCCAAAACCTTACCTCGGATCAAATCAGAGCTGGCTAGTAAAAGAAAAGTACAAGGTAGATAGATGTGTGACCCAGAAACCTTCCAAAGACTGTGGTTTGGGTCTGGACACTAATACATATGGATGAGGTACACATCATACACACAAATAATACAGTGACTAATGATTTGCTTTCAGGGCCTGAAATGTGAGCCGCAATCTCGATACAACATATATAACGAGCGAGATTTTTAACATTTCACTTGTGTGTCTTCATTAGTATGTCTGGTTTTGGGGTATTGCTCTTTCTTCTTGACTTATCCACCCTGGATTGACTAGTTGGAGTTTTTGGAACAGCCCGAGTATGAACGGAAAATGCAAGCATGGGAAAGATATGTAAAGTCCACAAAGAAAGGCTAGACATTTGAACCCGGAAGTTCAGAACCACGAGGGAGACGTGCTAATTGCCAGGTCACTTGTGCTTCCTACTGCCAGTTTTTAATTGATTTTAACAAGAATAGTAGATAAAGTGGAATCGAATGCCGCAAGTAAAGCAGTTCAACGGAAAGGTTAAGAAATTCCTACACGTGACTTCCTGCTGCTGTTCCACTCCAGTCCTGCAGGTGTCGATAATGCACATTACAAAGGGACAATCCGGCACACATTGACACGACACCACTTGCGATAAAAACATTATTTTAGCTTCAGAAAGATTTCTGTAAGATTGAGGCAACACCTAACTGCTAGTATTTTGTCTAAAGATGTAAAAGTGCAGATGAATGATTTCTCCAATCACCTCCAGGCAACAAAACTCAGTCAGCCAGAGAAGTAAAACTTCCAAAGAGACGTGTTATCGCTCTGAAACTCCAGAGTGCCAACACAGGAACGTCATGGCCTTTATTTCACCGGATAACTTCAGTGAGCTGCCCTCTCAGCATAAAGCACAGCCCATCCACGGCTTTTCATCATCCACGGATTTATAACAGACTGCGACCAATCCTTTGGAAGAATAAATGATTGAAAAGGGAAGAAGACCCTTCAATCATGATGCAAACACCAATGGTGATTTAATGTACATGACTTAGAGGGGCAACAAAGTATGTACTTTAGTTGTTTGATAAGACTTTAATGTGTGGGTATTATTCTATAAAACAAATCACAGACTAGGCAAAGGAAGGATTTATTGGACTCTTTGTGATCCAGTTTTATGGTTTATAGCTAGCCAAATGGCAGATGACGACTAGCTGCAAAAAAGAAACAAAAAAAACTGCAAGCTACATTTTTCTAGTCGGCCATTAAAAAATTAAACCCAAGAAGGTCACTGAAATAATTTGAATGTGAAAACACCACTTTCCTGCAGATTAACACATGAAAAGCACCTCAACTCAATTACTTTAAAAAACAAACATGATGTGAATAGAAACTAAAACTTTTCTGCACAACCTTTGGAACGACTCCAAGATGTCGATTTGGCACTCAGGTTTGAGGGACCCCTGGGCAAGATTGAATTCTCTCGAGAATAAGGCGTTGTTTTGTCTTCGCTCATTGCTGGGTGTTAACACATTTTGCTTCAGAATGCCTCGACAATTCTCGTGTCAGTATTAACACAGTTAAAGCCACAAGCACTCAGCAAACCTTTGTCTTAATGAAGACACAAAGTACTTGTAAAGGGCATAGAACAATCGTCCTGGATGTTAAAAGCCAGCGATAATGCATCCACCCAGTCCTTGTCTTCACTTGGTAGACCTTGCAGATGCTTAATGAATTATTCCCACAGGAGCTAGAGACGGGATGCTGTTTATCCTTCTCTGCTTGTTTTCGATGCATAATTATTTTAACCAACGGTAAACTACTGCTCCTTACAATTTGATCGTTCCAAAAAAATCTGAAATCATGACACTTTCATCCACTGCGTGAAATGAAGGTGAAAGCCGACATCTGAACGAGACCCAACGAGCCCCTCCTGACCAAGTCTACTGCAAACACAGCCGAGTAAATAAGAGGTGCACTTAGCCTTAAACATGTGGTAGGAAAGCAAACAGGTGCTTAGAGAGGTAGATGAGGCAGACCGACACTGCACTGACCAGATAGAAACTTTAGTTTTTTTTCCTCTTCCAATCGCTCCCCTTAGTACGCAATTCATAATACATCATTGGAAAATACACAAAGAATAAACAGAAAGAAATGAACTTTTCCATCGTGCCGCAAATAGCAGACTTTCATCATGCAGCTCTTGATACGCCATCAGTGACAAATAATGGATCTACAATGACCAGAATAAGTAATGTAGAAACAATCTAGCATGACGTTAGTTACAAACGAGATATCTTCAGTCGGATTCAGGCCAGGTAATCGACTGGCCTATTGCATAACATTCCATTACTTTTCCCTGCTTGCTGTCAAGGTATGCCGTCAGCACCACGAAGCCCTTCTCCAATGACTTCTGAAATATTCGGCTGAATATAACCCTAACCCCTAACCCTAAGCCTAACCCAAACCACTAACCCTAACCACTAACCCTAACCCTAACCCCATATAACGTACTCCTGAATTCATCTTTATGCGCATAGAGGAGCGAAGTAGTTCCAATGGCAGCCATACCTTGAACAAAAATTGTTGTCGACGCCCCATTATTTATGGGCTCGAATGTCCATAAGAATACAAAAGTCTGCGTACATCGTACCTCCCGACAGTTTTCATATTGCTACGATAACATATTACCAGATTTATTTATAGGGGTCACAACAAGGATAGGCGCCTTCAAAAAAATGTTTGACAGATTGAAAATAGTAGCAGGGAGATAAACTTGCAGACCTCCTCCCTGTCAGAGTGTTATGAGGGGGGAGGGCAGCAGAGTGGGTGTCAGCCTCTCCACCACCATGGCCCCGAGCCACAGCCCACAGCAAGCCCTCCATCTCTGAGGTACGTAGCACAAACAAACTGGACAAAAACCTTGCTGTTTGCCTTGCTCTGGCCAATACCAACCTAAGAGCCACTTCCTACTGGGTGTCAAGTGTTTTGCTTTGGAGCTCCAGCCTCTGTCACCAGGCCCCGCCGAGAGGTCTTGGAATGAGCCGAAAAGACTGTCATCAACTCGCTGCGGAGTCATTTTTTTAAAAAGTGTCTTGAAAATGAGCCGGAAACGACCTCATCCCAAATATAGCTTAGTGCCAGATACAGTAGGCGCACGTGTTTCCTAATCACTCATTCACGGTCAGCGCTTCATTAGCTCTCGCTGTTCATCTCATCGCGTCCTACTTTGTTCTACTTTACAGCCTTTACACATTGATGTGTGTCTAGTCTGTGGCCTGAATTGACTGAGACTCCACTTGAGTATTCAGTGAGGACAATTAAAGGGAAAGAGAGAGGGAAAATAGTGCTGAGTTTACATTTGGGTTAAATAAAATCAGCAGGCAGGATTTAGTAGCTTTAACTAAGGGATTGTGCGGAAACCTCTGCACTGTCCAATTAAACTCGCAGCGTTCTTTCTCACCAACGAGCTCAAATCATTCAAGAAACATCTATTTATTTAAGACTACACCTCGTTGAACTTCTATTCAACCCTGCCAACCTCGAGCAGACAAAATCATCCCCTTCATTTTCCGACATTGTTCTTCTATCAGCGCGCCGCGTCGGAGATGAGCTGGCGTCTGCGGCGCTCTCTGACATCTCTTGCTCCGCTACCAAAAACTAGGTCACATCCTGCAAAGTCTTTGACAATGAGATGAGCTTTTTGGATATTACAGCAGTTTAGTCAGTCATAAGTCATCCGAGCAAGAACACATAAGCCCACTTTTCATCGGTGTCAGGCCCAAAGTAAATACTACTATCATGACAGGTGTACAGTATTTTGAAAAATCTTGGCTTACTGCAATTTGTCCTGTAACTGTGAAAAATAAAATAAAAATAAATTAAACATTTTAAAAAAAAAAAATTATAATTACTAATATATTAAAAACATAAAAAAAATAATAATACTGTAATGTATAACTGTAGAAAACATAATATAACACAATGATAACATATTTATTTTGATTTATTATTTCAATTGCCGGGGCGCTTGTCCTCTTTAGAGTCCCTGCTGACTTTTGGCAAGTGGCAAGTGGACCAGCCAATTGCAGGGCACATAAAAGCCATTCACGCTCACTTTCACACTTATGGATAATTAAATTTTCAATAAACCTGAAGTCATAAAAATACATTTTTTGACGGTTAAAAAAAAGCTTAAAAAAATAATCATTTAATTAATTAGATGTTTAAAAAAAATAATTGTGATGAATGTGTCACATGGTATTCTGCTCGTACCATGTTAATATTATGTGTCATTTGAACCAATTGCATTTGAACCCTAACACTGAAGTCCATCAGCGTAATACAGTTAAACTATCTCGCACCCCTCCCACATCCACTCGAGTACCTGTAGTCACTCACCGGGGAGGAGACTTTATAAATCTCCTCTCGTCCACCCGCTGATGGGAGAGTATGGAGAGCGAGAGTCATTGCAATTCAAGCTGGCTAATGTTTTACATGTTTTAGCGGGGGGGGGCTAGTCATCACGGGTCATTTGCGTCATCACTGGAGGGAACTATTAAGGTGGGCTGCCAAAGCAGAGGGGCCGTGTGCAGGAAACGAGGACCGCACTTGTGTCTATGCAAAGTTTAACACGCCGCAACCTCTCTTGGCATGTGCTGTGCTCTCACCGTGAACTTAATGGCCATTAAAATGCTCACATGCGCTAATATTATTCATGTTGCGTTTTAAACTTTATGTGGACCACCTAATCTCCCCTTCACGCTTTCTTACTTGGATTCTGCTTATTGTTGACTAATGTGTGACTAATGAGCTTGATCATCCTCAGCTCACCCAGGGAAGGGCTTAGCTTGAGTCCAGAGCATTTCTCACCATATGATGCCACGGTGATGCTACATGAGCAACATGGATCTGGCAGTAAATCGTTAACCTTATTCCTGGATTCAAGATCCCAAAGATGGACGACTATTTCTCTGCAATATTATTGGGGGCACATGCTCAACCTCAGATTGGCTCAAGGAATGAGGTTCTCGGCTCTATGCGTTTAGGGGATCTGGTGGGCTAAGACCCCCCCCTCAAAGGAGCATGCCAAAGCCATTAGAGTATAATGCTCCAGTCAGGATTACTGCTGGGGCCTTGCGAGGCGAAGGAGGGAACACAGCGTTCACTTGTTTGTTTGTTTTACAAGCCTCCGCTCTGTTCCGTTTGCAAGGTGCCAGTTTGCTTTGGGTGTTTTAAATCGCAATCGATTCAATGCAGGGGACAGAGTGTTTATGGCTGCTGATGACCAGTTCATGCTCGAGTCACAGGAAGAGCGTACAAAACACATTATGACGCTTAAGTGGATGTTGGCTCTGGACGTACAAGGGTCATGCTAGATAAAACTTCCCCCAAATAAAAAAAAAATGCATATCCAAATTTGAAAGCTATGTTTGCACAATGTATATGCTACTAGATCAGCTTTGTGAATTTCAGCCAATCAGTCGCTGGAAAAAAGTTATATCCAGAAAAAGGCATGACAATGACTACAATGGCACACAGAAGAAATCTAACGATGCTTGTTTGACTCCACTCAGCTCCTGTAGGCTGATTCACTGCTCTACTCGTCCCTAATGCAAGTGGACGGGAACTGCAAAAAAGCCAGACACCAGAACAAAAACTGTCAAGCAGGAAGCATAATGCTTGGCAGTGTTCACAAGGACAAATCATGGAAAAATAATAAGCATTATAAAAAAGTTGCTTCCTCACATTTACAAGCAAATTGTTTGTACTGACTTGCTCATCACCAAATAGCTGCAAGAGGCATCTGCATCTGTTTGTGTTATTTCACTTGCTTTGAATCACTAAAATTGGTAAGATAAAGCGTGCATCAGTTATCAGTTATTCAGCTCTACTCGAGCTTTTAAAAGTACTTCAATAAATGTGTGAGACTTCTGAAAAGATCCCCGACATTTGTCTCACATATGTGAAGCATCACATGGATCTAAATGTTAGGCAGATCCAGTTTTCTCAGTTTTGATGACTATGGAGCGTAATAAAGCGATTAGATTTGTGCAAGCCGTGCAAAGGTTTGGGTGCAGTTCCACTGTAAAATGTTTTTATGAAGCCATAAGTC
The DNA here is from genome assembly GCF_054491065.1 of Syngnathus leptorhynchus. Classification (NCBI taxonomy): domain Eukaryota; kingdom Metazoa; phylum Chordata; class Actinopteri; order Syngnathiformes; family Syngnathidae; genus Syngnathus; species Syngnathus leptorhynchus. The sequence continues at coordinate 6,437,056 of NC_141200.1, read as the reverse complement.
TGACTGCTTTAAGCGACAATATTTATCTTGGACGGCCGCATCTACGTCAAGAGCAACTTAATGACCAGTTGAACAGCATGACGATTTGACCTTGAAATGAGAGCTTTGGAGTACAAGCGGGTGGTAATTTCAATAACATAAAGCTTTTTTTTTTTCCTTGTTCAAGGGAGTAATAAAGCACCGCTTGGCAACCAAAAACGACGGAGTTGAGACTATGGCGGTAGAATGTGAGCGTGCGATGCGGCGTGCGTCGCATTTATTATTTCATCTTTTATTCACACGTTTGACTCAGCAAGGTCTGTGCGCTGTCTACGGTCATCAGAGAGGACGGGACAAACACTCCATGCTTGAAGAACATTTACAGTTCCATCGAGTTTCCCACAGGACTGCGGCAAAGACACAAGCCAATGACAGCCCACTAAAGTATGCTCTTTTAAATGACACCCTTTATAACTCACTGATAAAGTACGAAAGAATAAAGCACGAGTACCAACTAATCCCTGGCCTCTAATAAACCTGTGTACATGTAGAAGGACATAAATCTTGACTTCCTCTTTTTATATGAAGGTGGAAAAAGTTCCATTGGAGCATGAAGAGAGAGGCTAACATAAGGCCCGTGGGTAGGTTTCCACCATTAGCTTGTAAAGCGAGAGAGTTGTCCGTGACATTCCCAGAGGGCCTCAGTAGCAGGAATGCACGAATCTGCAGGAACCGCAAAGGTACAAAGACAGATTTTCCTGACCGACTGCGCAGGGCTTCTCAAAGGACATGCTGGCGTGACAATGGAGCTTGAAGCTGCTACTATAGGGGGGAGCCAAATGCATGAGAAGCTTGAGGTCCTCTGGGAAAATAAATGAGACACAGCCATGTTTTTTGAGCGCAGCCTCACAATGCCCAAAAGATACATACGTCAGTCATTCTTCCACTGATGTGGTTGTCGCTGGACTTTAAAAATATCTTTCACACACAGCAAAGATAACAGTGTTGGTAACAGTTTGCATGATAACTAAATATTCAAATTGCCCCAAAGAAATATTCTCTGCATTCTTGACACTGTGGTCAGTCTCCACTGGACTAATCTCCATTTTTGATGTTTGAGCCATATCTGCTTATAGCCTCCAGTGACTAGAAGGGATTTACACACTGTGCCAGCAAAGGCCATGATAGCCTAAAGGCCACATGCTTACACTCAGTCTAAAAAAAAAAAACTTTATACGGTGATGTATATGCATGCCCAACTGACAATGATCCATTTCAGCATGTAGGCATAACTAGCTAGCTAATTGCATGCTGCAAATGTGCCTAATAAGCATTGATGCAGATGGCGGCACTCAATTTCTCAAATACTGTGGGGGGTCTGGGATGCGGACTCATCATAAGTGAGAAGTTAGCCAGTTTCCAAGAGCATATCACTTTATTTATAGAGCACATTTAAAACAGCAAAGTTAAATCAAAGTTACCAAAGGGAAGATGGACCTTATGGACTGATCAGAGGACCTGAGGGATTCTTGAAAGAACTTTATGTTGTCGAGCCACTTAGGCACTTAGAAATATGCAATGAAAAATATTAAATCAATCTTGTAAAGCATAGGTAGATTTGACTGTCATCTGCACAATGCCATGTTTTCTAAAAAATCTATCATAGGAAGGAAACAAGTACAGCATAAATAAAAGAGGCCCCAGGATTGAGCCTTGAGGCACTCCACAGTTCATACAGCATCCCTCAGAGACTGACCCAGAAGTTTCTTTCAATCAGATATGACTTATGCTTACAAAATGAGTATTGTACATAAACTACTGCACGTACACGTATGTGTTCGGTCCGACCACAAGCTAGACAAACATTGGTGACAACTTTTAAAAGTGACATTTAAACATGGAAGGAATCCTTACAAAAATATACAAAGCACTTGTTATTCTTTTAACGACAACACGGAAGGCTACATGATTTTGGTCACAGCCATGAGTGCTACCGCACACATGCATACACAAAACCACGCAAGCAATGTTTACCAAGCCATGTGACTGGAGATGCAATGCATGCGGTGACGTCAGCGCGCATTCCACGCATTCATCGGGCTCGGTTCTCACTGATAGTGTGTCGAAAGCTGCGGCGAGGTTGGAGCGGAGATCACGCTTTTGCTGGGCCTGTGTTACTCTTACTGAACTTCTCCCAATCAAATAAATAAACAAGCTGTTTTGTCTTGGCCATCTGCATGCTCGCGAAACCGAGAGCACAACTGTGAACCGCTATGTGTATTAAAGTACACAACATGAATAAATAATAGCGCAGCTGATGTCAAGATGAAGGCCAGCAACTGTTTAAAAAAAAATAAAAATAAAAAAATAAAAAATAGAAATACCACACCCGCATTCAAGCCATCACTGAATGGGAACAGAAAGCATCAGCTCAATGCGTCAGTCAAATCATAACAATACATCTCAAATATGACAAAGTCTCCGATATCCAAACAGAATGAATTAAAGGCTGGAATATTCAAAGATGTCACAATAGCTTCAATTGTGAACACAACAGTGGCAACAGAAGCCTTTGACAACACACTCCCAAGACAGCAAACAACAAGATGCTCATGATGCAACTATTTCAACCCGTGTACACTTCTGCAATTTGTTGTTCTCATAATTAGCCACTTAGATATGATGGCAGGGCTAAATCAAATGAAGCTGTGAGCTCACGTCCAGCTGAGAATCACATGTCCAAAAAAGGAGGTCTGCCGCCTGAAGCTGCAGCGACTTATCACGTATAGATTAGAACAACTTTGATTGCACTTTACGTAAAGCAAGCAGAAACAAATAACATGTGTTGTAACTCTGGTTAAATGACGCTCATCGGCTTGGATTGTTTTCACAATTGTGTTTAAAAAAACAAAAAACAAAACAGGCCCAGTGGAAGAGTTAACTGGCGTAATGGGAAGTACTTCCATTAATTAGAAGAGGGCTACCATAAACAGGAGTCATAAACAGCTTGATGGGGCTGACTTGTGTTTGACATACAAGCGAGGAATGCTAAGAGGCATTATGGCTCCATACAGAACAATGCATTTGCATTTGCTCTGCATGCATGCAAATGGAAATCAACTTTTTATATCCTCCTGAGACCCAGAGAAAAAAAAATATTTTTTTTACACCACATAATTCTTAAGGGTGGAAAAAAAAAAGGACTACAGTAAAAATTGTCAAAAAGAATGGCTCCATACAGTCCAATGCATTTGCATTTGTACTCCATGCATGCAAATGGACATCAACTTTTTATATCCTCCGGAAACCCAAAGGAAAAAAAATCGTGTTTTGAATTACTTTTTTTTTTTACAGCACATGGTTCTTAGGGGTGGAAAAAAACATTACAACAGTAAAAAAAAAAAAAAGTAAAAAAATGTGTTCATTTATTTTTTACAATATGTCATTTTGAGAGGACATTGGGACTTGTTTATGGCAAATGTGACGAGCCTAGAATGTCCTCTGTAAGAGCCAACAGGAACTAACACAGTGCTAGCACGTATGGCTTCAGAGATATCGATCAAAAACATACGTCCTCTACAGATGACAAATATGAATTGCTGTGTCTCAGGAGGCTATCTCAAAGTTGCCGACACACCAATAATAAATGGCCAATGTTACAGTAAAAAGGTTGGGGGGGGGGGGGGGGGGGGGGGTTACAAAGCATTTTGCATCATTTCATCCATAACAAACCAGTGTTTATGGACAGCAAACAAGCGAGCAGCATTGAGTGCATCGGAAATGACTGCAGAAAAACAAAATAGTTGCATGTTGCGTATTGTCCTTTGTGCAATTGTGGGGTCACAGCTGATGACTTTGCCCTTTGCCAGGTTCGATTCATCTGCTGAGATGGCACTTTGGCTCAAAACTCGATGTGTGTGTGTGTGTGTGTGTGTGTTGGAGGTGCATTCAGCAGTGCCTGTGTTGGCAAAGCACAGTCTGCCTGTGGCAATAAAGTCCTCAAATGCACCTCATTAGATTAGAGCTCCATACAGCTGCCAGTGTCAAAACTCCAGTCACATGGACCAGCACACTAATGTACTTTAGTGCGTGTGTGTGCGTGTTTATGAGTAACAAAGGAAGGCCATCCCAGCAAGATTTTTTTTTTTTGTACGGTGGGCTACTGGTTAGACTAAGGTGCAGCTATCAGGAGGTGATTGTAATGAATTTTGACTCTTGACATGGGAATGTCACATTGTCTGAAGGGGAGTGTTTGGCTGGGTACCATGCCTCTCGCCCAAAGCAAACTGAGTTAGGCTCCAAATCAAAATTTATAATTTTACATACAAATATTTTCGGAAGGACTTGAACACACCACAACTAGTCAGACTCTAGTTGATTAGATTGTGTTGATTAGTTCATTTGGTTAGTTGAGCATCATTGAGCCAGTATTAACTTTTGCCCTTTTTAACATTGACATTTTCATGAAAGCAAGGAAATGGGTGTTTCCTCTCTAAGCAATGACAGCAGACATAACACAGACGGATTCTGTCCATTTTATGTTCGTCCGTCAGTGTGTCATTGTGTCAAAGGGATTTGTTCAGGCTGGCCTGATTAATTCCACCATCACCACTGAACAGAATTAGAATCGAAATAAATCGAGAGTTGATGTCATTAATTCCTTTTTTTTTTTAATCTTGTGGAAATGTAATGTTGTAGTGATGTGTCATCGTACAATAACTTTTTGATGCAACATTTAAATCTTAACGAAACCATTCAAGCATATCCGGTACTCATTCTTTGTATTTTTCGTAAGTTTAGATACACTTTGGTGTCATGCTGCCACTTACAAGTCAGTTTTGGAACTGCAATAAACATTTGGCTTAGGGGAGGAGACTCGGAAGTGCTACGTTACACATGTTTATTTTGACTACTTGACAAATATATATTTTTTGTCTCCATAGGTTTACCTTTCTTTTTCATTAATTCTGTTTTTCTGTGCAGCGTGAACATCAAAAATGAAGCTGTCGTTCCATTTTTGAATTTAGCGATGCCTCCAATTTTCTGCATTAATGAAAACAAATATACAAAGGAATACATTCAATTTTCACACGGGACATTTCTGTCAAAGCAAGCAAAGAAAAAAAAATTTGAAAGTGGAAAGTAAACCGGAGGCCTGGTGGTTAGTTGGAAGGCAACAGTGCATATGGTAAGCCAGGAGACACGTCTGGTGTGGAACACGAAGAGAGGGATCGGCAGGAATTGGAGAGTTAAGAGAGAAGAAGAAAGGCCCAGTAAGCGTCAGAATGTAGGTCTCGTCATGAAAAAGCTGGAAGGCAGGAAGATGACTACAATAAGAAGAAGGGATGAGTGGACCAAAGTGAGAGTGGAAGAGGTAGAAGAGGATGAGGAGGGAATAAAGACAAGATAGAAGACTACAAAGTGTGGGATTACATATTACAAGAGTGCATTGAGAAACTATGGATTGGAACTTGGAGGTGGGGGGGGGGGGGGGGGGGGGTTGTTAACTCAAGTCATCCTGTATCCATCCAGGGCGCATATGACAAGATGTTCAGTGGGGGGAATAAAAATGAACACACCTCCCCAGATTGGGAAGCACTGTGTTGCCATGGAAACGGCTCTGACGTCAGACCAGGCATTATGTGATTACTCATAGTCTGTTCAGGAGCAGACCAATAAAACAGGGGCCATTACTCACACACGGGGAGATGGCCAGATCTCAGGTTACACACATGCTGGAATATGCACGTGCACACACACACACGCACACACACAGACACACACACATGGGACGCCTCACTCAAAGAATTCCTTTTTAATGCATAAATGTAAACAGGATGGATTAGCGGCTTGAAAAAAAGTCTTGTGGCCACAAATCCACACATTGTGAAATCTGAACGGAATTTAGAAAAGGACTTCAATGGCTATAAAATGCTGCCATTTGTTATAATCGACCGGCAAAAATTCTTTCGACTTTCATAAAAAGAAAACAGTCCATATTAACAGCAGCAGAATTCATTCAAAAACCTTACAACTAAACCTATATTTAATATCTAAGGGAGTTAAAAGGTAATCGAGGCTTTTTTTCACTGTTAAATTCAAATCTAAAAGCAATATACCCTCCCACCCAAATGTACACGGGCACCCATGTTTGCCAATGCACATCAAACATGTACATTGACACGTCCGCTATTGTCTGGCACACACATACACATTCCGCTGACTTCCTCTTAGCGTCTCCCACACATTCTCCACTGGGAGTTAAAACACTGTTAGAGCTGATAAGGATCCTGGCAAACAGTGAAGATAAACAGTCCGTCTGGTAATTAAGAGCAAGCTGCCAATCAGAGAAGAGGACGTCCAGACAAGCATGCCATACAGACGCCGTTACCCATCCATTGTATGTTCCCACCCTAAAGATCATTAGTCTAGACATAGGGCAAGTGTCACCGGCTAAAAATTAGGAACACCCCACACCAGCTACACAATCACATACAGTATTTCTACTATTTAAATGAAAAAAAAAGAAGTACCTGTCTTTTATTTTTTTGTAAAATTCTAAAAATAAAAATCATAAAAGGGGCACTTATAGTTTAACCTTGAAGTTTGACCACAACTTAGTTTGAACTTTGTTCAGGTCCACTTTTTAAATTTCCCATCTATCCATCTGTCTGTGCCAAGAGTATACATTTTTTTTAATAATAATTATTATTTTTAAAGGTCTGTCCAAGTTCATTCTAAATGATATTTGTGGCTTTCAAAATTCATTTAAGATATTCAGTCAAATATTAAAATCAGCACCTAAATGATCACATCTTCATGCAGTCGGCAAGATGTTTGAACATGAAATTCAAAATGGAATTTGTCCCAGATCTTCGACCTTTTCACATGGAGGACAATGTTCCACCTCTCTCCTGACATGTTATCTTAACAGGGAATCTGTCATCCTTAACCAAATAAACCTTTCCATACTCAACGTTGGAAAAAGTGCTATCTACTATTTTTAACTCAAATCGACAATGACGGATGACAGTGACCCAAAGACACCGTGGTGCCGAGTGACTCCAAAATATCCACACAGACAATAACGTTCACTGTGACCTCATTTTGTTTTTGTACGCTGCGTCACATTGCGCGAACGTCATCCAGCATCTATTCCACTGCTCTTAATGTGAACCAAGCGAGTCCAGTTATTACATTTGGGACAAGTGTTCGATGTCACTTCTCTGCCACAAATGTGAGTGAGCGCCTGCCAAACCTAATCTAGCGCACACTGCATCACAGACTAATTTGGTTTCGATGATAGTGTATCTGAGCTGATCTCATTAAAGGCTTACGATCCCAACAGTACACCATCCCGTCCATCTGGCCCCGTGAACAGCTTTCGCTGGAGCACCTCACACCAGGACAACCAACTTAATGAGTGCGAATATATGAAAAGATGCACCTCACTCAAGAGAAATCATTCTGTCAGTTTAGTACCAAATATCTCATTAACTGGGACCAGTTTGAGCTAAGATGTTGTCAGTTGATTCACACTCACTTTAATTGGAATTGACAGAGAAATTTATTGTGATTTGTTATTGGCTTGACCAAACGCGTTTAAACCGTGACGGAAAACTGTGAAAGCTCAAGCGGTGTATCATCAGCTTGTCCGCAAGATTTTCCCTATAAAATTGCCGAAACGAGACCTGAACGCAAATGATATCATCGTTGGGCCCCATTTCACTCGAAACATATTAAAACCACGCAAAATGTTCAACTTCAATGACAGAAAAGGAAAATCGATCATTCACAATGAAGAGATAATTCCGAATGAAGAATGCCGACTGTAGTACAAGTCAGCTTTCCCGCTCAAAAGACAAAGAAACCATGTTGCAACATTCATTTGACCTTAATTAAGTCACAGATCAGTTTCTGTGTCAAATGCAGACAATGCAGTTGAGCAGCCATTTTTTTTTCCTCCTTCTGGAAACTCCAAAGCGATTATTTCGACCCACTAATACATTGTGAGGCAGTCATGTTCCACCCATTACACATGTGAGAGGAATGTTGTTCTGCGGTGGCCCTAAAAGTCAAATAAAATACAAGAGCTGAAGCGTGTTTGCCCAGTAGAACACATCCTGGTCTGGTCTGGCCTGACTCCATACTTGGTCCAGTCCACTCAGAGATACAAACACAAATACGCTAACAAATTGCAGCTGCGGGGCTCCAACTAACGGCCCTCTCTTTACTTTCCGTCTTTAAAACGTGGGCACAACACCAACTCTGCTCCTTAAGTCTTCCCTCTCACTAAAATACAGTAAGTGAGAGCTCCCCACGATTCCTCAGAATCTTACAGTTTTGCTCCCCGTAATGGAGTGGCTACTTCTCAGAGTTGCACTTTTTGCATACTTCAGCTCCGTGTGTGCAAAAGCGGTAGGAGCTCATTCGCGGCTCCATCTTGCAATGTGAATCTTGTCCAACATGCTCTCAAACGTAAACTCTTACTTTCACATCCTCTCTACAGCTTAGCACCATATGTCAGCGGCCCGCGCAGAGTCCCTGTCTGTCTAATGGACTGCACAGATGCCACTTTTCCTGGAAGGATTCTTCTTCTCCTCAGCCGAGCATGTGTGCGCAAACAGTCCTACACGTCTCCCTCAATATGTTTCACTGCTGTCTGGAAACAATAAAAACGGTGCACGGCAAGGCGTGATGAGGGGTGTGGAGAGGAGGAAAAAAAAACAAAAAAAAACATGCAAATTGGCACAGGGAGAATGTGGAAACATAACGGGAAGGTTAGGCTGCTGTTTGGACGAGCCATGTTAAAAGAGGAAGAGGGGAAAGGCAACAGAGGTCATTCGTACCAATGGCCAGAGCAGTGTGGACAGATTATTGACTTGATGACACAATCAAGCCTATCAGGGGCTAAAAGCTTTTATTTTTGAATTTGGATCTGGCTAGTTTTGGATGGTGCTTAATGTTCAGCCCTAGTGCAGACATGAATGAGTGCTCCTTGCAGCGTCGCAACAGAATCATTTCCTGTTGCCTTTGTCGGCGTGTCGGGTGACCTCCAAAAATGCACTACAGCTACCAGGGAGCTGAATGAGCATCCATCAAGAGTAACCTTTACAGGCATGTAATGTTGTCAAGCCACCGACCCTCAATATCAGAAAGTATCACGCTGACTGGCCAGGGTGTGACCAAGTGTAAAGACTTTAGTTACAGTAAATTAAGTTGTTCCTTTGAAGGACACCGATCTTCATTACCGCTGACATTTCCAACTCATAATAAAAACAACGGTCTTGAAAAAAAAAAGAAAAAAAAAAACACCTCCAGAACCTGCAACCTGTCACTTGACATTTGTCTCCTTTCATGAATAAATAGAAGAAAACAAAACAGAGTTTAGCAACAGTAGGATTTTATAATTGCAACCCTGGCGGCAAAGACAAAGTGCTTTACGAGAACATAAAATATAACAATTCAACAAAAAATATCACATAAAACATTGGCAATATTACAAAGACAATGCCAGAACACAAACCAATCTGTTAATAGTAAAAGACGAAATTCTAACCTCCCACAGAGGAGACAGCCTCCATATGCTGCCTGCATACAAACAAACAAACAAACAAAAAAAGATATTCTAACAAGTTATCAAGAAGTGTGCCTCAGACGATGTGTTTACATGAGGAATTAGTCGAGCCAGTGACGCTCGTATTCAAACCACAAGAACTCTCAGATCGCTGGCTGAACTGCCAACCTCCAATAAAATGACAACAAAGGATCTGGGAACTGAAGGGTGGTCCATTCATCTATCTGATGGAAAAATAAAATCAAATAAAAGGCAGAGGGGATGATGCCTTGTCATGTGTGTCTTTGGGAAGGAGAACGAGGACAGTTTTCTATAAAAGACGACGTGTGTTGTTGCTTTCACACTTGTAGTTTGCTTTCTCAGGCTTGAATTAGCTGATGGGTTTGTAAACTCCATTTTTCCATCTGTTTTGGTTTCTTTTCACAAAGTAGAATACAACTGAACAACATGAGGTCACTATGGGGTTGTAAACTGGGAGAATGGACATCCTAGAATGGGTAATCAAGCAGTGCTGGGTAACTTATCTTTTTTGGAACTAGATGGTCGTTCTGCCACTTCAGAGTAGAACGTGATTGTATATTTTTCTTTCAGAATGGATCATGGTTGTGTTGCGTGCATAGTTTATTTCCAACACTAATACTGAGGGGGTGCTTGATTTTGTCCGCTCTCACTAGTTCATACCGAAGGAAACAAATCACGAGAAAGGAAAAGATAAGCTCGAGTTTGATTAAAACAGACTTAAGGATCCGAGTGTGAACGCAGAATCGGAAACAAAGGGAAAGAAGAGCTCAGTGGGTTGTCTGTGAAGTCAAGGTTCTCCCGGGGTCAACCTCTCCAACCGTGTTCGCTTGATAGAACATGAACGTTGGCGCCGAGAGACGTTTTGTAGTTGCTGCTTCAAGTTTGAATCGACCCTCCGGGGACCGGTTTCAGAAAAAAAAACAAAAAAAAACTCAAGACTGATTTTTTCTTTCTTCTCTTCTGTCAGAGCTCAAGATGAAGACCACGTCACTTCACGCCTGCACGCGTGCAAAGAGATCCGGCGAACGTTCCAACATTCACTTTCTGTGTTTTTTCAAAAATGAAAAACGAAGGCGGTGTGTGTAAAGTTGGACGCGCACATGTGTGATGAGAGCGCGCTCATACATGTGGGCTCATCTGTGCGACATCTGCTCGAGCCACCCAAGGCTCCTCGCTACTTGAGAAGCGCGTCACGTTTCCCGGTGATGTCAAAAGAGCCTTCTGCGTTTCCACTCGGTGGACCGTGTACAAAAACCACCACGTCAATCCTCATTCTTACAATGGAGGAAGTGTCTGACCGATCAGCTGTCAAAGTACTCACTTCTCTTACTTCATTTCAACGCTCAAGTGCAGCAAGACAAATTGCTGAGGGCGATTATCTCCAGCCAGCCAAGACAATACGGTATAAAATGTCAATGGGATGAAAGGGAGGTAATGACAGAGTAATAAGACAACGCTGCGAGGAAAGAATTCAGGTCTTGGATCACATCTCTGATCTTCAGAATGTGAGCAGCTGACAATTTGATAAACTGTTCAAAAGTACAAAGAAGAGTTTGACCTATAAAAAACTTGCGCAATTCCGATTTGACCATGCATTGATGTTTATTGCGTTTCAGAAAAAAAAAAAAGTCTGTCAGACCTGACAAACTATTTTCTGAAAATACACTAATTCATGCCTGACATACAAAGTTTTGTGCTTTTGTCTGTTACACTCCAAGATGCCACCCAAATAACTTCTTCTTCATGTTAGCCAAACATTAGCTAGCACAAGATGGTAACCAGATGGCCTGACTGACTGACTGACTGACTGACTGACTGACTGACTGACTGACTGACTGACTGACTGACTGACTGACTGACTTCTTCAATCGTCTGTACTGCAGTGTATAAAATATGCAAGAAATGATCAGACTCATTTTTCATTTCCCACCTCACATGCTCCGTTTTCTGGCCGTACTATTTTCACATGAAATGATGGCTGATGACATAAACAAAGGCTACCATAATAAAGTTGCAGACTTTTTTTTTTTTTTCATGTAAATAGTGTCCCCAAGCGATGAAACAAGCAAATTGATCGATGGGACATTTTTGACAAGTGAGTAAAACATGGCATTGAGCAGTGAGAGGAACAGCAGAAGCCTTGTTGGCTGCAGGGCCAGACAAGATGCATGGCCAGCCAGTGAGGCAGCGGCAGGCAGAGGTTACAATAACACATTAGCTTGCATCACGCCAGCGGGAGACGCAGACACGCATGTCAAATATCTTACTAGTTTCACCACACTCTAGCGACAGTAAAGAATAATTGGTCTTTCTTGCTACCAAGCACCCGCCCAGTAAAAACACTGCCGATCGCTAAAATGTAACATTCGCACAGATGCTACAGCTAACGCAATTTAAGGCGCTCTATTTTCTTAACCGGCAAATTGGTGCATGGTGTATCTCTGTCTAATTCCACGTGTGCAGATTGGTGGATCTGCGAGAGGGTGGGCTCCGCCACTGTGGGAGTAGTCACAGCTAAGTTCAATTGTGGCCGGTCAAAGCGGAAAATGATCTAATTTCACTTATTTGATCTGAAAAAGATCACTTATTTACTACAAACAATGCATCTTGATTTGTCTATAGCAAAAGGTGAAACAATCAAATATGCTTCCACTCAATTTAGAGTGATCATGCTAATGAGAAAGATGCTTCTTCACTTCTTACAAGCCTGCGTCGATTTTGAATCTTTTAACAATATCAAAGGGGCGTCCAAAAATAATTCTGACATTCTGAAATATGAATTTTTGAATACATGTCAAAGGTGGATTAAATTAATATGAATTAATGAAATTAAATGAATGCAGATTTTACAACTGATTACCCTGTAAGAACTGTCTCCCTCGAATCTTGAATATGAAATGTTGATGGCTTCAAATCTTTTTTCCTCAAAAATATGCATCTTTATCCATCACAGAACACAATACTGGCAACATACTACAAAATAAAAAAATAAAAAAATTGTGTATGCTGCTGTCGCAGCGATACCAAGAAGAGCACGCATTTTATATTCACCATTAGAACTGCAGTGCGATGTTTCAGGGGTGATATTGCAGCCCCAGTTGTGCTATACGTCACACCAAGAGAGAGGGAATTTGCTTTGTGCGCACTCCAGCAACTGCAGCAGCAGTTACACGACTCCCTCCTCCACATACAAATAGTGTTCACACACAGTGGAGCACCGCTTTCCTGGGGGCACGTGAGTGTGTGTCCATTGATTGAGCACATGCCCGCGGCACAACTAGCGACATCCTTGGATGCTGCTGTTGGCTGAGTGTGCAGGGGATGACTTTGCCGAGCCGGCCCACAGGTAGGCCTTCGGGGTGCGCTGCAGCTTCGCATTGCAGTTGATTTAATGCCAGCTCAGAAATGTCCCTCATGTAGAGGGTCAGTGTCTAAGAGATCCTTCACTAGCATGCACCCATGTACATACCAACCAAAAAAAAAAAAAACACCTTCTCCAAAGTGATGTGCTCCTCTACTGGATTTCAACTGGCATCTGTGTTGTGAATCACTGCAATAGACAAACAATTCAGAGCAGAACTTGGAAAAGTACAACCCGCGGGCAACATCCGGCCCATCCTCAGTCGCTTACAAGACCACCGTAAAGCGGATTAAAGCAGTTTTTGTGGTTGGAGAGAAGAAGTCGAGCAACAATAGATGCAGAGATGTCAATAATAAATTTGACGAAACACTGAAAATCTTGTGCCTTTATGTTTCCAAAACAAGGAAAATACATCCACATGAGTTCATGATCACTTTCAGGACAATTGTGTGAACGCCAGGAGAGCCAACAGCTGCTTGGCTCATATGCGTGCTGGAATTTTGAAATTGACTTAAGTCCAAATAATAATAATAATATAGAAGTATAATAAATCCACTTTTATTTGACGATTACTGTGTGGAATACTCGCATCTTCCCAGACTGCGTGCATTTGCCTTTTAAAAAGCCCTGCCAACCTCGTGTCCCTGGATGACTCCTTTCAAGCAACTCTTACTGTTATTTAAAAGGAGTAACATTGGTCAGGGCTGTTTGTGGTTAACTATAAATGATGCCCCCAATTAACCCCCATGACAAAACAAAGGAAAAAAAAGCCTTTTGGACCACGGAGGATGCCAGCTTTGTTCCGTTCGATACATGAAACATTATTCTGGAATGGTCCGACATCATACAAACATATTTCCAACAATACGGATAGTCCGTTTTTGAGGCGAGCGCTTACAGGCACATATGTAAATGCATTTAGAGACACACACACACACACAAAAGCACACATTGCTCACACACACTTTGCTTCCAGGAACATTCTGTTCACCTCAACTCGATTCTCTTATGCTAACTGATAATAATTGTTTTTGTCTTGAGCAGAAAGCAGAAGAAACCACCGCATGTAACTGGATCTCTCGGAGAAAAATCCTGGATTGCGTTCAGTTTTTTGATTGTGTTCTAACGCTCAGTATTTCATAAGCTCCCGAGGTGTTAATACGCCAGTCAAGACAGGAGGCCCGTCGAGCACTTCCAGCTGCGTTGGGGTTTAGTCTGTGGTTTGAGGCTCAGCGTGGTTGTTGGGGGCGAATTCAACCTTGCGGCCTGCAGCAGATGGCAGCCATCAAGTTGCTGGCAACACACACACTTGCTTACACACAATCACCCCTTCTGTAGTTTCCATAGTAAACGGTAGGAAGGCAGATGAGGTTCATTGTCATGAATTGTGGAGAAAAGGCCACGACTCCTTTCCGGAGCTGCGATATGTCACTAGCTCCTGAAAGTGACGCCAATGAGAGTACGGCAGTCACAATTCAATATAAACAAATAATAAATCGTTACTATTCTTACGATATGCCGCCACGTTGACGGCGTTCCTCTAGAATCCGATCAATGTCCGATCGACAGGAAGGAGACGTTACCACTTTGAGAAAGCTGACAATAAATCAACGAGCTTTTCCTTTGCCTTTGTATTATAACTCAAAAGCTTGCTTTAACACCACAAAGCATCTCATAGATGTAGAGAAATTGACACGTCAAAGCGACTGGCATAGACAGATTAATTAATTAATTAAACAAAGACTGAGATTGAGAGGAAACTAGTTTCGACTGGCCAAGGTCACTGTCGCGGTGCGACTTGGAGTTTGTTTGTTCCACGTATCTCTCTGAGCATGCAAAGTCTATGTTGTCATCTTGCAGCATAAAGAAAGAAAGAAAGAAATGGACATTGATAGAAACACAATTGTCAATGTCTACGGCAAGGGCTTTTACTTCATTTGGACCAATCAGCACCAATGATTGTGTTCGTTATTTGAGGTTGGGCTTTCTGGATAAAATCAATTCCTAACCAGGTTAGCTAGTAGAGTATCTATCAACTGTTTAAAACCCACCGACACATCCTACCGTTGTAGTTGCTGCCTTATTGGACTTTGATGTAAAATTATACCGTCCCTCCATTGCAGTGACAGATGCGACACAATAAATGGTATGAAACATCTAAGGCGACTGAATGATCAAAGGAATAGCAAAGCGATGGCGAGAAGATTTTTATTTATTTTTTTCTAGAGCCAGAAAAAGTGTCATGTGCCTTTATGTTGTGCGGCCAAACATGGAGAAGGTAACGAGCACAAATGAAAACAGAAGCATGATAAAAGTCAGGGCAGACTATGGTGAACTTACTCTTCCACAATTTGGGGGAGTAAGAGCACGCTTGCTGTTTTGCCTGGCTACCAAACAAAACCTCCATTGACCTACTTTCATTCTCCTCCACTGCTCGCCTCCTCGCACATGCACAGCTAATAGACTGTGCCCCGGGAGCCAGAATGGCATCTTCCAATCATGAGACATACCCCGTGTTGGTTTCAGCTTCTGTTCATCTCACTATCATTGCTCAAGCACTTTAAAAATGAAACTGTTGAACAAAAAAGTCTAAACTGAGGCAGTTGAGTTCCCAACTAGGATGCTTCTTTTTTTTTTATGTGTGTTAAATCGGGCTTCCCCCCCTGACCCAAAACAATTGACTGCTAGTGGGTGCATCAAAACTAGTGGAACAGGAAACATCTACTACAGCAGCAGTAATTGTGTTTGGATCCCATTCCACAGGAAGTTATTACCCAGTACATAGATTTCAAGAATATCTTGATCATCCAAGTTATGAAAGAATGTCCTCCTCTGGCTATGAAAATATTTGTGTTGGTGTCAGAGGGAAAACTAAGAGCAGAGCCTGCCGTCAAACTGGGAAGTGTATTTTACAACAAGCGTTGTCCAGTCCCCCGCCTGATCACTTTCTTTATGGCCTATTTTTTTGGGGGAGGGAGGGGCAACATGACCCCCAGTCTACTTGACATCATACTTTAGACATCATTGTGGAGGAGTAAACTTGAATAGCTTGTACAAACCCTACCAGAAATGGTATACAGTAGTAAAGCGAGAACATAAACAACAAACTCAAGTATTCATAGCATCACTAGCAGAGGCCGCAATCCATGGAAAGCTTCAGAGGAAGACGATAATTAGAAATTCCTCATTGCTTCATGTATTTTCTAAGTAAACTGTTTTAGACGGAAATCGTCAATCTTTGAGCCCTTTTCAAAAGATCTATGAAACAAAAAAGCCATCCGCATTATTCTTCAGCACTCGCCAACAAAGTGAACGATATCCTACTGTTAAAAGCCTCGACTTTATTAAACACCTCTGAGAGGAAACACACACACACACGTTCGGTTTTGACACTTGACGCACCTCTCGCCATGTGCTAGTCCCATTGTAACCTCACGTTGCGCTTCTCAGCCCCTGCGTGAGCGAGGCGATGACGGGCTCGGGTCACGATGGGCTTGTTTACACATTACAGACCACACGGACAAGAGACGCTTACGACGGCATGTGTCGGCCATGTGTGTCTCAATTACAGGCAGGTCGTGACTGGTCAACTGGCGAGGCCTGAGATGAGAGGCCCCCGGGTGCGAGGGGGACGGGACGCTTCATCCATCAGGGCTGCTGGGAGGGAAAACGGATTCATCATCTTAACTAGATTGTGAGTCAAAACGCGGCGTGCGATTGCTGTGCAGATGACGCCACTTGTTCCATCACGCTCTGGTTTAGCTTTGCAACGTCTCATCCGGGGTCAAATGCTTCATTTGCGTTAATTATGATGAGCAATGTCTTTTTTTGTTTTCAGGATTATTTGGACTGGTATAGAAAACTGACTTCTGCATGATGTGCTTTAAAAGCATTGACAGAGGAAATTACTGTACATATTTTTTTTTTGATGGGGTTTAATTCATGTGGCTATGCCTAGAGACCACAAGTTTGTGCTCTGTCAATAAATGAGAGTATTCTTGGGAATTCCCCTGTTTAACCGCGCTTAAAAACATGAGGATGTAGAATAATCAACCATGTGTACACCTGCTTATAAATGTGACATTTTTTTTGCAAGTGGATCGTAACCTTCTAATACGGAACCGCAGCTGAGATGTATCTGCAGAAAATAATACTGTTAAAATAGAAATATTTTTTGTAAAAATGCTAAAGGTGTGCGTGTTTTTATATGTGTGACCAGGAAGAAAACAAACAGGACCACTAAAGTGCTACTAGTACAGTTAGGGCACCTCTAAGCTGGCCGACTGACAGCCCAGCAGTACACACACACACACATACACACATGTACACACATGTACACACATATACACACACACACACAACTTTGATCACACCTAAAAAGTCCCCCATTCACACATTCAGCACAGTCATTGATGTTCCACACACAGGAGCTGAAAAGAGTGTGAACCGGGCAGCGTGCAGCGCACGGTCATTCCTCTTCTTTGAGGACAGAATACCTTCAAATTGTGAGGAAGTTATAATTATGCCTCCTTTTAATGTTATTAATTAGCAAATGAGGGAAATCATCTTCCCATTTTCCATCACTATCAGAAAGCACCGCTTCAAAATGAGAATTTGTGAGAAATATATATATATATATATATATATATATATATATATATATATATATATATATATATATATATATATATATATATATATATATATATATATATATATAAAACAATTCAATACGATTCAATCATATATATATAAGAATGTAATGTATCAATTTAATGGAGGGGCATATATTCAGGTGAAAAATGCAAACAAAACAAAGCCTACAAAGTGAACCTGACAGAAAAGAAAAGAAAAGTGAATTGCCTCCTGAAAACTCCTCCTGAAACAATGTCACAAACTGGTCCAAAAACAGATTGAGTCCTCGAAAATATCTGAAAATTGCTGTGAAACGTTGAGGTTTGCCCCAACAATTGCATCCGTCCGCATGATTCATCATAAAGCCTTTGCAAAATCAGGACACAGTAAAGAGATGTGCACTTTGGTGAGCGTGGGGGGGGGGGGGGGGGGGGGATCCTACCTGGTCCCTCTGGATGCATGGCAGAGAGGTCCTGCGATGTGACTTGCTGTTGGACTGACTGTGTGCCATGTCTGTGGATATCACCGAACTGGACCTCCTGCGCCTTTTAAATGTGGGGACGTCTTCCTTGGCTCCAGTCACAGGGGTGCAGCCCTCCTCGAGTGTCCCTTGACCTGCAAGGAGCCTGTCAGCATACCTCGCCAGGAGGATGCCCACGACCCCCAGCAGGTACACCACGTACGGCCTCCAAGTCGGTCGAACCTTGTGCAGCGACAAGAGCGAGACGGCGCGCACGACGCTGACGACCACGACCACTGACGAGCCCCGGTCCAGGCGCGCTAGCATCAGTGCGCCGCCGGCCACGCACGCGAGCACCAGCGCGGCCGCTACTTCATGCGGACCGTCCAGGAGGCTCCACGCCGCAGCTTCGGCCAAGTGAAACACGGTGAGGAGCAAGAGAGCTGTTTGGAGCAGCACGCCGCAGTGGGTCAGGTAGATGCCGAGCCAAAAGAAGGCACACAGGACGCTGAAGAAAGGCGAGAGCGCAGTCCAACAAGCGAGCAGCAACTCCGCAAGGCAGCCTGCGAGCGAGTGAGGACGAGAGCACGACTGCAGTTGCGGGAGTGCGCTTAACTCACAGTTCCAATGTGCGCACCTCAACAGCGCGGCCAGCACGAGCGCACACGCCGCGCAGCCCACTCCGCCGCAAGTCCACGCGTGGGCCCACGCCAGCCTCTCCCACGACGACGCGCGCTGTGCGTCGCGGCTCAGTGGGACGACACGCGTTTGCGCGTAACCGTTGCGGCTCGGCGCGCAGGCAGAGCCTTTTTCTGCAGCGCGCGTCCGCTCCAAATGTGCAGGCATGGCCACAGGAAATGAGGGCGATCCTGTGGTGCATCTACGGAGCTGTGCGCACGGGACACCGCTAAATAAACACACTATTGCGGGCGCGGGGAGTGCAAGATGGGTCTCCCGTTAGGCATAGTGACCTGCCGCCACTCCACGCCACATTTGCTCTTGTTTTCTTTTTTGCGCGTGGATCTGAAACCTACCCTGCTTTTTCGCGCAAAACAGTCTCCCGTGTGTCATTGTTGCCCAAACGTTGCACCACAAAGGTCTCGCTAATATCCGTCCGTTGTCAAAGACACTCCCGAGCTCCGTGACTATCGAGGGGGTGATGGTGGATGCGTCCGTCACTTTCCCAGGATACAAGTAGTGTCCGCCAGGTCGTGTCGAGGTTCACAAAGTCCGCTTGTCAGCCCCCCCCCCAAACAAATCGTGAGCTCATTTCACACCCCCGAATTCCGTCAAAGCACTGCCGTCAAAATGCTCCCCAAATCCAGTCTCAGCTCGCCCCGCAGGCGTCCTCACTATATCAGCAATGTATGTACGTACATGTGAGAAATTTGAGTTTCACCTGTGAAAAAAAAAAACACTTTAAACGTGGGGGGGAAAAAAGTCATTTACTTCTAAACTTAATCTCACCAGACTCCAGCTCTGTTTAACTGGGTGAACGCCTCAAGTGTATTTTGGGTTTTGATTTTAGTGTGCATTGCCACCACAGAAGTTCAATGATGACAGAAACGGAAGTAATTGCAATGATGCAGGTCGATGAGTGTAAATGGTAAACACAACTGGTTGGGTTGTTGGCGGAAGTGAGGATAAGTTGATATAAAGAATAAAAGACATTATTTATAAGACACTGTTCTACCTACCTACCTACCTACCTACCTACCTACCTACCTACCTACCTACCTACCTACCTACCTACCTACCTACCTATCTATCTATCTATCTATCTATCTATCTATCTATCTATCTAAAATCCTTATAATAATATCCAGTTGTTGTTGTTTTAATCCCGTATGAATTTTACAAAATTATTTTTATCGATGTAAATTTGTGGTTGTTTTTACTTGCGTTCATACACAAATGTTCAAAAAAGATTTGGTGACATCTGCATGGCAAAGATGCGCTCTATCGCAGCTGACTTAACATGGCCAGCAGTCAGGATGAAAGCATGATTTGGTGTGTGAGCATTTCTCAACAGATGCATACAGATGAGTTCAGGCATGGCTATGGTGGAGGGGCAAACCACGTAACTTAAGCGTCTCTTGATTGAATTCCACAACGACTCTTCGGCAGTGTGTCACCACTTCACATTTGCACCTAAATGAAAAGAACACTTTGCATTCAAAGGGATCTTATGCGGTGATGTGAAGAGATCGGAGCAGAAGCAAAATTGGCCATTGACGTCACAAGCGCCAGATCGGTCATGCCAAGCAGAATGCGATAAATTTGCTGCAACACCCCCCCCCCCCCCCCCCCCCTTGAGCTTGACTTCATGCCCCCCACTCCTCCAGGTCATTGAAATATTCATCATACTTTAAGTGTCACCCATGATGCGTTTTGTTACAGCCGCGGTTTCCATCAATGTTTCCTTCCGCTCGTGGGTCTCGAGAGTGCACTGTGCGTTCACATCTGTATAGGCCTGATTCCTTTTTTTTTTTTTGTTTTTATGTGACTTACAAGGCAGATGCTGAGCAAAAGGGGGGTTGTGTATGAGCCATGTCAGGTGTGATTATAGAGAAGCAAGGGAGAGGAAGAGATGCTAACAGGAGGTCTTGATCCTTTCCATCAACTAAATGCAACACAGCGGACAGCTGCTGGCTCCACATACCAGCACGGGATTTTTATTTCCTCACCTACTGATTTGTTTTCCGAAGAATAAGGGGGAGTCAAAAACAATCCTTCTTACTGGTGTATTTCATAATGACTGAAACAGAAACAAAGTGATGATAAGAGCAAGAAACCAAGATAACGTTGGAGAAAAGAGTATGTGTGTGTGTTTATAGCTGAATGTTCACATGGTGACGCTTGGGCCCTTGAAGAGGGAGATTCATCATAATGCTGACAGGTTTTTCCGTGTGTGTGTGTGTGTGTGTGTGTGTGTGTGTGTGTGTGTGTGTGTGTGTGTGTGTGTGTGTGTGTGTGTGTGTGTGTGTGTGTGTGTGTGTGTGTTTTAGTAATGCATTAGGCAATCTTGAGATGTTTTTTTTTTTTTTTTACATGAAAAGGTAGGACATTTTTCGCCATGACAAGTAGTTTGGTTAAATACTCGGATAGGATATTGTGAAATGGACTTTTATTTAATGGCTTGCAGACACATATTTTAGTTAGAGCAGTATTTCCCAGTCTATACTGAAGCAAGACAATCATTTCACAATCGAAAAACGAATTTAAAAAACTAATTTATTTTCTTTCTTTTTTTTCCTCCACATGTTGGACACTCGCAAGTCAAAGATGCATGTTTGCCTGTTCCAATCCCCAGTACTACCCTTGTCACCATGGTAACAAGGTCTGTATTCAGAGCAGCATATGGACACAATGTCCAGTCATTTACTTGCAATGGCGTAATATAAGCATTAACATTCACACAGTGTATCGGCGGATTGTAAAAAAGACGAATCTTCGATGCCATGAACCTTATCTGCTTTGGACATTTCATTGATCAATTGGGGGGGGGGGGCTGTCGTCTTTGACACTTGTGCGGAAAGTGAGAGCCATCCAGCATGTTTACCAGCCCAAATTGGCACACGGTCGGCTCGAGGCCAAGTTTCCAGGTACTGAGGTGATTTGAACATCCATCTACACACACACACACACACACACGCACGCACACACTATGTATCTGCACAAGAGCGCGCACGCACACACAATGACAGAAGCTGCCACATGACAATTTGCTCGCATGCAGAGCGTGAACTAAAAACAAGCATCTTTTCTTTTTAGGCCTGCCGCCGACTCCACAACACACCTAAACTCAACTGTATGAAACAATCACAACAGTATTTATTAGCAACTTAAACCCAAAAACCAAAATGAATGCTCACACATTGCAATGGATAAATTGCAACCCCTTGTTTTCTTATGGTGAAACAACATGTTCCACATATCGTTTCATTGGACCACAAACATTGACTCATAGATGACACATTTGGTGACAGAGACTCTCCATGCTTCACTTTGTAGACATAAGTATGTTGGAAATTACAGCTAAAGAACCAATACTGTATATATAAGACTGAATTGGTGCGGACTGGTGGCAGCCGGCTGAAAATTAAGATGAAAAGGTATTTCCAATTGCCCTCCACATCCGATGTGACAGCCAAATAAAAAAGATTCTGCAAAACAAATGTTTGCACAACTGTCTCTCCTCGTTATTCTTGTTTCCATCTTGACAATCACACCACGTTTTTTTGGTTCAATAAAAAAATGCTACCTCAAAAGTAGATATTGCGTCACAGTTTTTCCACAGCAGTGCATCAAAAGATGTTTGGTGCTCTATCGCTTGAAGTGTGAGTGTGAATCAGCGGCTATAATTTTTTTTTGTGAAGGTCCACTTCAGTCTTCATTTGCTGCTCCTTCTGCTAAACAAAGTCCCCCTGAAGTAACTATAAGAAGCCAAAGAAAACGCCGATTGAGCTCTCGTGAGGAATACTGACATTTTATGTTGATGGTTCGACTTTTTGTGCAAATCACAGCAAAGCATAGCAATCCCCTGATGCAATGATAATGCGCCCCCTAGCGGTACTCATCTGTATCGTGATTCCTAAATCCTCTCACCATTCACATAAAAAAACCAAAACTCACAATAGCACATTATACTAATATATTCTTCCTTTCAACCCATTATGTCGGAGTGTATGAAGGTAAAAAAAGCATTCTGTGTTTTTTAAGCATGCAAATACGAAAAGAAGATGAGCGCCGCTCTATTGCCGCAGAATGATAGGGCAGAATATTGAAATGGAATTAGAACTTTATTCAATGGTGTGGATGGCACTGGCAGCGCTGTAGGCACAGGGAGAGGGAATCTTGAAACACTCCCTCAGATGAATAATGTAATTCCGTGCTTTGTGGGAAGGAGAAAGGAGCTACTCATTTATTGCTTATATATCCAGGAGTCAAAAAAGTTGTCAAGAAGTTTTAAATATTTCACACTTAAAGTTTTCAAAGGAGCGCACTCCCATCACGCAGGAGTTAGTTGATGCTGCTAGACAACAAATATCCGCTCGAGATGAACGCTAATCGTCAGGAGCGCGCCTTCTACGGAGGGTAGACATACTTGCCGCTTCGTCCTGAATAATGTAAAAGCAAATTGCTGCTCAGTGTTTGACACAGCAGGCGGCACGTCCTAATGCCACGGTGTTTGGACAAGCGCGGGCGCCAGGAAAAACACCAGCGTCCGCCGTGTACGCCGCTTGGCCGCCGCACAAAAGTCAGCTTTCATACGGGGCATATGGGCCAGACGTGACGGGCTGAAAGAAGCGGCGACCCACTTCGAGCTGTTTTCGACATCAGTTTACATGTTTTTGTAAACACGAGGGGATGCCATAGGGAGGTGTAGGCCCAGAAACACATTCTTAAGCGCCATTCACTTGCAAGGGAAACACAAGCTCATGGGCAAAATGCTTCACAGCAACTTTCCAGCAAGTAAAAAAATAAATAAAATGCATAAGCTTGTTCATCTTTTCTGTTGGTCCATCTACAAATACTGTGTTGATTGTGACGACAGGATTCGCCCGCTATAGATCGCAGTTCATTGATTATGCCAGCACTGATTTCTAGTGGAAATGAATCGAATTACATGAGCGATAACCCATGACCCTTGTGAGGTCAACCGCTTCAGATAATGAATCAATGGAATGTTTTAAAGTAGTCGTTTTTTTTTTAGTTTTAGCATTACTGTCACATCGAGCGCTAATTTTCATTAGCCCATCTAAGTTGTTTTGCATGATGATGAAATAATTCCACCATATTTGGGGAAAGTCAAATATATTCACATTCCGGACACGCAATCGTATTACCAAGTTGGATATCATGAACACAGACGCCCCACTAGTAATAAAAGTCATTTTTCAAACTACAATGTGGAAATAGAGATGGACCAGATTTATTGCTACGCAATGATCATTTTGTAAGTCTTGTCAAATTGGATTGGATACATTTGCATTAGCTGGGGAAATGTGTCGTATTATCGGCCTCAAAGTAATAAGCGTAATGGATTTGACGAAGGCCAGAGGAACAATCAGTCAATTTGCCCCGATTATATTTACCCCTGCAATACAAATCAAAGGCCTACCTTTTTCATCTATTCATTAGTCTCAGAAAGTAGGGTGGATACTTTATAATTATTCATGTTGGTGTGTGCAGTTTCGTGCGAGGAGCTTCAAGCTCCTCCACTTGTCTTAAAATTGAGACTTTTTTTGAATGAATTATTAGAACGGAACTTCTTCTTGAAATAAGGATGCCATCAAGGGTATGTCAGCATTATATCCCAGAAACCTTGCATCTCAATGGAGCAATCCATACATTCATGCATGATCCAGGAAGTAGCTTCCTAACAAATTAACAAACAGAAGGACCAAGAAATACAAAAGGAGATCCTATTCAACCACAGGACAATTGTGAAGATCATGCTGAGAGGGAATTCACACTCTGCCAGTTAGACAGAAAGAAGCAAACTATGTAAACATTTGCTCAACCCAAGCTTCCATTTTAGATGGATCTGGGTGAGAGATGCATGTAAGAGACATGATGCAGTTCATTTAGCTTTGTAAAGACAACAAATGTGATGGTGCTTAAGACTTGCACACAAGAGATTGTGTTTGGTGTGAATGGGGGACTTGATAAGCAGGCGAGTCAGAGATGCTTACTTTTGGTTCTTTACATGCCAGGCCCAAACAATGATTGAAGATGAACAATTTGGAATCAGATGAAGCAGTTTTCCAAAACCTTTGACTTGTCCTTCATCTCACAACAGGGCCGGGGTGTTCGAAGTTGCATCTTAAGGTCCTCTCCCATTAAGAGAAGAAAAAAAAAAGAAGCAAGGATCCACTGAAGCAGAGTCAAAAGACTTCCTGTCCTTGAGAAAGAACTGCAGCAGACTTTGTTAAGTCTCACGAGTCCAATCAGTTAGCATTTCATCCAGCAGGCATTCAACTTTACTACTTGTCCGTTTCCTTGTAAATATCATGGGGGGGAAGGCTTTTAAGCTGCCATGCTTCTCCTGATGTTTTGGATGCTTATCTGCATCGCTGTCGCAGAGCATAGCGCAGACACGTTTCAAGTCTGTTGCTGGATTAGAGAGAGAAGAAAAACGAAGCGATCCCTATGACGCAAACACAAGCGAATCTTTGATGAGAAGCACCTCGCCGCACTCTACCCCAAACACAGACCCTTTAAGGCAAAGTCCTTTCTCTTAAATTGAATATGTTTAAGCGGAGAGTGGCAACAGACTTGAAAACCCCTATTTAGTCTTTGGCAGTGCTTCTTTGACGTCATTTAATGGTGGAAAGGTTCTTTTAAGTAAACAGACAAAAATGAGAACCCTCTCAAACAGCTTACACTTGTCATTTGGTTAAGCCGGAACATTGTAAACAAGGGAAAAAAAGCACGCGCTCCTGCTGTTCGCCAGGCATGCCACAATACAATGAGCGCTTCATCTTAAGATCTGGCAGCGCACCAAGCAGGAATCCCACCTGCCCTCCCCAACTTTTACTATATGATATTTTTATGTGTGTGTGTCTACATTTATTAGCATTTGAGCGAGTGTACATAGTTTGTTTTTTTACTAGCAATCTCGTGATGTGTGTTTTAATAGTCACAGTGGCTTAAAAAGTCACAAACCTGAAGGGGAATTGGACAAGCATTTGAGTGTCCATGTTTAATGTTTGTTTTATAAAGTGAAGTGACTATTAACCTTGCATGCATGCCAATGAGTTTTGAGCCATTTTTGCAGGTAAGCAGGGATGGATTTTTCTTTACAGTTGATTTGTTTTATTAAATCATTATGTCATGATACTCTCACCCTTGTTAAAATTCAAACTCATGTTATGAAGCACAATTGTGGTTATTGAACCCGTTGCAATATTCTCTTTTCAATGCCGTCAGGTGGAAACCCTGTCTGTCCAAATATGATGTTTCAATTTTTTATTTATTTTTTTACAAACCAATGCTATTAGTCTATCTCTTAATCGTTTCATATTTTTTAGGTAAAGAGTTGACAATAGCTTGAGAACAAATCTATTACCTCACAACTCTCTAAGGACTGACAGTGTAATAAATTAGCCTATTCAAATGATTCAATAGGATTTTGGGGATATTTGATATATAGTATGATATATATTGCGACAAATATGATGGCAGTATCAGATAAATGTTTGCTGCAATATCTAGTAACTCAATTAAGATGGCAGTCAAATAAACAGTAGTCATTTGAAGATGTGATGATTCCGTGCAAATGCAATGTTTTTCAAACTTATGTTTCAGGACAATTAGAGTATGATTTAGGATTTAGCTCAATTTGCCGTAAAATGTAATGTTTATGGTAAGCATACTGGTTACACTGAACACTACCAGTAGTGCCAGCATTGGTTATAAGAGCCTGGTACATGCACAGACGGACTCTGTACCCGCACTTCAGCATCTGTGTTAGTCTTTAAGGACAAAGCAGTACTATGACAAATGTTCTTGTTGAAATAATGATTGAAAGACAAGAGTTGGCCATGTTTTGGGACAATCAAACCTGAGGGGAGTAATAACGTTTCAAACATTACAAAAAAAAAAAAAAACCCTCATGTACATTTGGTATGAAATACATTACGTCACACCCAGTAAGTCTTTTTGTAGGAATCAGAAGGTCTAAGGTGAAGGACATCAGGACCACCTGGACTCTCTAATCTGCACCGACATGTTCTCTAATCAATGGGATTCACTCCACTCGGGGCCCCGTTTAATGAATCAGTAAGCTTTACGTTGAGGAGGTCATCCTCTGGATTAATTTATCCTTGCGCTGTAACATTCTTGCTCACTTGAGCGCTGTCATGCAAACAAACGTCTCGTTGTATTAGCCTAAAACAGCATACAGTTGAGTCCAAATCTACTCTACATTTCTCGAGGGTTGCATTATGTTATTCACGCCTCAACGGGAGCGTTCAATAATTCAATTGCAAAAATGGCAACTGTTTAAAAATTAAAACAGCAGCCTTTTTTCGTAGACCGGCTCATTGCTGTTCATCACACTACGATGCTTAAAGAGGGCGGAACCAAATAAATATCCATCCATTTACTATGCCACTTATGCTCGTTAGCGGTATGGCTAAGTGGTGGCGGTGAAAACAAGGAATCCACCATTTTGAATCTAAGCATTGTTAAAATATTACTGTAAACATCAGTGATGGACCGCTGAGCAGTCCTCTTACTGACGTATATACCGTGACCCAGAACAGGATAAGCGGTAAACAAAGTGAATGGACCGAGAATGTAGAGTTTGTTAGCCACATTAGGATGCCATTCAAATCAAACTAAGTACAACAGGGCAAAAAACACACAGACTGGAAAGAGTTCATAATGTCCATGATGTTGGTGGGAGCTGCTGAAGTGTACCCCTGCGCAATCAGATGGCGGGTCTAATGACTTCCAAAGGCTTAGATCATTTCCTGTCTGCACATCCTGGTGTTTCAGACGAGTGTTCGTTGGAGCCCGACTTTCCCCGCAGTAGCGGGTTCCCAAAGGAGAAAAGGGCCTCCATGCAGAGCAAGCGGTAGAAGCTAGCGGCTTTCTCAAAGCACTCTCACAGACCAAACCATCCGACCAAGGACTTGATTTAATCTGTGTTGGGCAAAGAAATGTCCACCAGGGATTGTTATTACTAGGGTGTGCTAGGAAAGAGCTCCTTCCTACAGCACATGGACTCTAATTTTGTCCTCATCAGCCTGATAAGCCTTCAGACTGACTGACCGCTCAGGAATCCGCAGATAAAGTGTGTGAGCGTATATAACCAAGGCTGAGTGAGCACGTCAAAACTGAGGCTCCTCTTACAATGTACTGTACACAATTTAGGGAACACAGACATTCTTGCTGAATGTTTTCATGGATCCATTGGGGAACACCTATTGTGTAGAAGTCACAAGAGGAATAGGATCCAAATGCAAAGACGGTTCCAGAAAAGGAAAAAGTCCAGGTCCAAAATGTAGGAGAGTCGAAGCACCACGAGAACGTGAACACAATGACGATGAGACAGACACGAGGTTCTATACATGAGGGAATTCGGGATAACAAGGCACGAGTGTGGAGGGCGCAATCAGGAGCAAGTGAGCACAAGACACAAAGATGCGGCAGAGGGGTATTAACTATCTTCCATCCGTCCATCCCTTTCCGGGACCTGTAACTAGCAACTATGACTTTTTAAATAATTCAGAATTGCCCTACTTCAGTTGGCATGCATTCTTCCACTCCGCAGTGAGTTGTTTGTGTTCAAGTCGGGCTTTTTTTTGTAAGATCGAGCTAGCCAACTTTTCAGACGCTGTTCCCTGTCAGATATTACATTGGAGTACCTGGTGCTTATCTTATCATGTTTGCAATTTAAATAAATCACCGGTGAACGTAACATTTTTGCCATTAAAATAATTCATCGCTAAACAGGGAATGAACAGCGAATTTCAATCTGAGATGGCTTTAGGTGTCCCTAAAGCAGATTAAGAATCAGCGCAAAAACAAATTTGAAAAGTTTATTGTGGTTGCGATGGTGCACCCTTGACTAGCAGGGCACAGAGATAATAGGACCTGAACAAATAACGACATCCAAACAAACAAACTACCCAACAATTTTTTGCTGATTTTCTTTATGTTGTAAAGTTTAAAAAATACAAAAGCACAAACTATTGGAAAACAGTCAAACTGTTGTAAGCGTTAAGGAACTCAAAGATTAGTTGTGTTTTTCATCAAATATTCATTTATTTCCAATCGGATGATTAAAACGTGTCTATCAAAATTTCATTCGTCCAAGGATTCGAATCCGAATCAGCCTAAAAAAAACCAGTCAAGCCCTATTATACAGACATTTTTTCACTTCCCAAACTTGTTTTCGGTATGTGGGAGGAAGCTGGAATACCCCTCCCCAAGCAAGTATGGAGATCTTGCAAATAAACCATAATCAAATTCCAAAGAAGTCCTGAGCTGAGATTTGCGCCCTAACATAGAACTGCGAGCCCAACCACAAGACGGCTTTTTACGAAAAGTATTTTCGTATGAAATCCATATCATCCCTCCCTTTATGTCCTCAGTTCACACTGTGCTGATTGCAGTTGATTTGCATTTTTTTTTCTCTCATTGCATTTACAAACTTGGCATTGACTGTATCAAGTAAGAAAAGTACTCATTCCTTTCAGGTTACATGGCATGAGTCATTGTGGTTATTGGTTACTCAAAAGCATCTTCACAAAACACCACGTCGTATCCTATTTTCCATCCCACATTTCGGAAATAGGATTGGGTTTAGCAATCTGCTCTGAGCCTCGTTAATGGAAATAATTGCAAGACTTACCGCGGCAGTAAATGATGAGGTCGCTCGGTCTTTCCTGATGGGGAAATGTCATAACCACATTGTTTATGTGCAAAACCCCCTGTTTGAAAATGACCATCTTATATCACAGTTTTGGACAACTGGTCCATTTTTAACCGATTCCAGTAAAGAGAGGTAATCTGCATGCAGATGTTTGGCACTCTTGTGTTTTGACTTTAAATTCCTAGAAAACAGCACCGTAAATCATTTCATTCATATTTTAAATGCCATTCGCTCACTATATATCACTTTAAATTTCAGCTTCAATTTAAGCATACTTATGAATAATGATATTTATCAGCGAAAAGTAAATTCCAACAGCTACAAAATATTGGAGCACACATCAGCCAGTTTGTTACTCCACTTCCCGTAGCAGAGAAGCAGCTGTGGCTGAGTTTGAAGAGCAAAGTGTGTCTTCAGCATGAATGAGCGCTACTTGGGCCAAGGGCAGGCACTGCAAAGCATGGAAGCACTAACAGGTCACTATGTAAACAATTTACAGAGTAGTAGTGCATCTATTTGCTGACATACAGGGCAGTGATTGTTGTGTGTCAAACAAACCACCAGGTGATGGTCTTGGTGGTTTACAAGGCATCCAAATGACATTTACCTGAACACACCTGGTGCGGTGTTGCGGGCATCATCCCAACCGAGAAACATATTAAACTTGTAAATCATGTATTTCTCTCCCAGATTAAGGCCGAATCCTGGATTGTAAAACATTTTAGACCATTTAAATGCCAAGTCAGTTATTTCAGGATTATTCTGGTTTAATTCCAATTAATACTTTGGACTAGGGGTATAAATCACAGTGACATCAGTGTATTGAGTGGAGCTACATGGCGAGTGGCAAGCCCTGTGGTGTGTTGACATCCACAGACAAGGTCTTTCCATGCAGGCAACAGGGACTTTGACAGGCTCCATTAGCCAACACTTGACTGTGACACTGAGGAGTGAACGCAGGCTAGAATCCCCAGCCCTCCTCCCCTCACCCCTGGGTCCTGTTTACCTCAGCAGACCACACCAGATGATAGCCCGTGTGACAGGGAAGAATGTAGGAGATACCGTCAAGCCAGATACACAGTTCAACTATTTAACAAGAACGTCACAGAAAGAATAGCAAAGATGATAGTGGAGTGGTCACTTGAATAATTCAATATCTGTCTGCGCTACGAGCAACATGTTGTTTTGATATTTCTTTTTTTTAATGTTTGAAGCAAAAAGATGGTAGGCCACCATTAAGTAGTCGACCCCGTTCTCGCTTGAGGGCCAAAAAAGTTGAGGGAAACTTTCCAGCTGGTCTGCGTGACTTTGCAGTAATCAAGAGAGGAATCTGTTTGGTTAGCAAAGTACAATGAGCTGGTTTTAGCCTGGCTTTATCGCTGGGGGAGAACCCTAATGTAATTGGAAAGAATTAAAGCCAACGATAAAAAGGACTTGCCAATTTTCCAAAGACCATCTTACCGATTACAACCTTCATTCCCAAACAAACGGGGACACTGTGTAAAAGGAAAGGTAAATACAATCTGAATAAAATGGCTTAAATCACTGTCAACTGGCAGGATAGCCAAACAAATAAAACACAAAGACTAGAACAGCACTCAGAGGAGTCAAGACCTGAAAAGTGATAAATTCTCATTTGGAGAAGCCCAGTTGGTGGACTCCATTGATATATCAAATCCTGCATTTGCTGGAATTTGATATTGAGCTCATTGACTGCCATGGATGCTAATAGTCGTCAACTAGAATCGACAATGATGGGAAATTTTTTTTAATATAGATTGAATAGGACTTCAACAATATGTGGCACTTATGCGAATGCTGATTTGACTGAATTCCAAGAAGCTGCCACAGATAACAGATCATGTTGGTCACACGTCTCTTCCATCATTTATCAACACCTAATCAATGTCTACAAGCCCTATACAGTGCGGCTCCTTACAGAAAACCAAAGGAATTTTCCTGCATTTGTTTTTAATCCAAAGATAGCTCAAAGCAGAAATCCATGTTGAGGATTTACAGGAGAAAAATGTCAAGAGCATTGTAACCTGATGAAGTATACAGCTTTGATTAGTTTGCAAAACACCTGAACAAGTTCCCTCAGCACTTTGTCGCCAATTAGATCCCATGTGTAAATCTATGCTGGGCATGACACACTAATCTAGCACTGTAGGGGGCATGGGTGGGGGGGGGCTTGGTCTCTTTTTAAATTGCGTGTGTTCAGCCCTTCACAGAGGTGCAGTCTCCACAGCCTAATTAGGCGCTCCACTAACTTCTGTCAGCAGCACCATTGAAGCTTTCAAAGCAATGGCTCAAGCTTGTGATCCGTCTCAATTTTTCTTGCCCGAAGCCGCTCTCATAGCGGGGCGGTTATCACAAAATGGGTCAGCAGGAATGAAGATGAGATGCTGGATGTGGTCGGAGGAGCCGAGCGAAAGCATTTGAAGCTCTTGTGTATGCCCTAAGCAGAGCCAAGTGGACCTTTGTGATGCAGAAGAAATGTGCTTTCATCACGCCACTGTATGTTGCCACTCCATCATATATTGTGAGCGAGATAAAAACTATAGCATGTTGATATTTTTTTTGTACTGTCAACTAAAATCTGTTTTGTACGTTTTTAACTGAGACAAACTAGACTATGATGAAAAGGAGTCCAATCTTGGATCTTTAGACATTTGCCATTTTTATCTGTTTGATAACACAATTCTGGTCAGTGCGAAAGAAGGTAACTTCATTTGGCAGCAATTACAATCGCATAAGAAGAATCTGAATAATTTGCTGCGCTGAATTTTCAGCTGAGATGGAAAAAGGATCGTGCCATCTGGGGGGAAAGGATGCCTGTTAGAAGTAAAAAAATATATATATATATATGATTTGTGGCTTGATTTTTACACAGGTTTGGTCACAAAACATTAAATTCTATCGTCAGTAGGCTACCATTGACCATAAAGCTTTATGCCGCATATAAAGTTCAATTAATTCAAATATGTGGAAAAAAATTGCATACATGACAAAGAAGAACTTGTGGTCGGACCATCCTAGTATCAAAACCATCCACATTTGGCAGGGAAGAATTAGCCTACATTACTGGAGCCGAGACTGGAAAGATTGTCGAGACTTCTCCAGACATTCTTGGAGCGTTACTGTCGAAATGAGTGCCTGACCATGGGTCCGCATACTGACAGACACTCATCTGCATGTGGGACCCCCAGGCACGCTTGTGGTTCCGTGTCTCTCGAGAAAGAGACGTCTGCAGTTGGTTAAAGGTTACATAAGACACCACTTGGAGGTGATGCGGAGCTTAAAAGAACTGCGGCAACGGCTGTGACGGCATGCCGTGGTTGCGGCGAGGGCCGAACACATACCAGCTCAGTATCTAGCTACTGCAAATAAAATCATGTATGTTACATTGGCGTGAAAAGCCAAAGACAACTGAGATGGAAAGAAATTATATAACAGTTGCGTTTAAAGCCTTGGACCTCACGTCAAGCGTTCCTCGTAGGCTTGTGTATAAGATATGATGACATGAACATAAGCGGTACGCAAATGGATGGATGTGCATGGGGAAATCTCTTAGAGATTCATGTATGCAGAGAATATGCACGTTAAACCTCATGGTGCTTTTTTTATTGCTTTATCCTTTCACTTCACACTGAGTGCTGCTTTATGTAACTCACTGTGTGGCCATGTTGGCCAGAACTCCAACCTGACCACCCTGCTGTAAAGTAATGGTACACTTCCCCTCAAACAAAATCTCCATAACAATAAGGCATGTGATCACACTCGGCTCCAAATCTTGCAAGACAGGCAAAACACTCAGAAACCACAATATGTAGGAATTTCCCACCCTCCCCATTTTTTTTTTTAAAACATCAAAAAAGTAGGCTATAGAAAATATTCATAAAAATTCCCAATTTCAACAAAGTTACTTGTTTTTCTTTACACCATAAAGTGCTCCGTTTTAATTTTGTTTTAATCAATCGCAATAAAACCTTTTGTTTTGCAAAGGAACAACCTATTCTGAAAAACTTTCATTAGCACGTTTACACGGAACTTTACGTAGCGTTGCTCGAATTTATATATGAAATTTAGATCAGCCGGAGAGAAACACAGGTGAAAGGAAGTTGGAAGAACAAATAGGAGCAAAAATAGGGTAACAACAGACCACAGTGCCATAAAACTCTCCAGCGAGTCCAACAGCACATTTTTTCCCAGACTCCATATCAACAACATGTTATCTACAGCCTGACTGCACACTTCCTCTTAGACATCCATAAATAAAGTGAACTTTCTTAAGTCTACTTTCACAGATTAAGAGTTTAAACATTGTATTTTCTTTCAAAGGAACACCTCCTACTACACTCATAATTAAAGATGTAATGTTATTGTAATATAAATTGTTAAATGCAAATTTTGTACAACACTAAACTTTCTGCGTGTGTTGCAACAGGGCGACATAGAAAACGTGCAGGACACCGGTCCTCGAGGACGGAAATTTCCTACCTACGGTCTAGTGTGTTCTGTGCACTGTGTTCCAAATTGCTTCTTGTGCTTTACCAGCATGCGATGGTCAAAATAGAGCCATCCCAAAGTCCATCAGGAGGCATCAAGGATAGAACTGTCAGATAGGAAGAGCACGCCACTGTATGTGTGGCATGTTAAAAGGCGCTCATCGTTGTCCTGCAGCCCTGAGAATGAAGGATCTTCGCTGTTAAGTCAAGCTAATAAATCAACTGAGAAGCCACTTTTATACGAAGCCTCACTCTATTTGCCTTTATTTTCGCTCTTTAACTACGCATAGTCTGACAGAGGCTGGTCGTAAAGCGGAAAAAGGCCTGACACACAAATGTGGTCTCCCACTGCAGCGACCTAAAGTGGCCTTCATCTGTCATGAGATGATCTACCCAAGACAGAAAAGAATCCTGATCACACAATTTGGTTTGCAAGACTGGAAGTGAAGCAGGCCAAGGCAAGAAATGAATTGAAATGAACTAAGCAACATATTGCAGTGATATCAAGTGGATGCACCAAGAGACCAAAAAAAAGGTGGCTCTCATTGAAACAACGAACTAGGTCAGACTTTGAGCTTCAGAGATCCATCCTCATGAAATACAACAATGCAGTAACGGGCGCAAGGTTAAACTATATAATTCTCTTGCGTGTAAAACATTTGCTCAGAGTTTTGGGGTAGTGGAGTAACCCTCTTTATAGTGACAACCATTTTGATTGAACTGGCTCAGGGTATAAGTCATCTGTCGAAAGTAAACTGAGGACATGATTATCTGTCTCCCATTTCAACTTCCCCGCTAATCTCCTTCATGTTACATTCGCAGACAAAACATTCTTTTGATGCCGACAGAAGGAAGACATTGTTTCCATGCACTGTCTCCATCTCCAGTGACGCCTCGGAGAACGCTTGGCGGCTTGGAGCCGAAGAGAATTGAGAAAAAGCAACTCCCTTTTGCTCCATTTTCTACTCAACAGTCAAAAAAAAATAAAGGTCAATTTTCTGTTTGTTTGTCTTTGCGGTCTTTCTACAATAAATGACACTGCTACAGTCTGTAGGTGTACGACCTTGGTGTACGACCTCGTCCTCAGCGGTCAAAGTGAGCTAAAAAAAACTCATCTATTCAATGTCTTCATATGAACCCTTCAGTCACTGGTATGACAGAAAATGTGAATGCATGACAGTAATTTAAATGTACATCACGCTTCGCACTCATCGTTTTTCAATAACTGCTTGCTACGCTGCACCTAATCCAATGTGACAGCACAATTGGATGCCATAAAATCTTAAAATTACCATTTAGCTCCTTGGATTAGACCGGGGCACATTCAATTCCAAAAATTATTACGATTGGCACCTAATTCGTTGGGAATTCCTAAATCCATTCAGATAGAGCTGAACCACATGTGGTTTGAATTCTTAGGTGAAGAACTATTCGAATCAAAGAAAGTGCATCCATGAATCTTTTTCTAGCGTCACTATTGTTTTGTTTTTTTCTAATTTAATGACCAGATTATGATCGACATTACTAAAACTGTCTAAACTCCGAGTTACAGCTGAAGAAAAGCAGCACCATAGGAGGTACGGTGTGGCCAAAAAGTCCAGCCTTGGTTTCATTGGACCCCGAGACATTGAAATATTTCCCCAAGTATGTAGGGCAGATTTTGTTCATGTCCGATCTCCTGAAAGTAAAACGATGGCACAAAATCAGTGACTGGCTTCAAAAAATAGATCTTGGCTGCCTGTCAAAGCTTTACGATTCTGTTTAATGATTTGATTGGCTCGACCAGAATTGTCCAATTACATTCCACTTTTCCTTTTAGCTGTCTGGCTTTTTCCAAACAGTTCCTACACTCTCCTGTGAGACAGACCCTTTTGTGAAACAAACCATCTGGCGCCTCGAGTTTAAGTGGACCATCTCGGTATATAGCATACACGGTAAATGAAAAGAAAATCTCTCAGTATTGTCTGATAAATGTACATAACCCTGCACCCATAATACCACTATTACTATTTTTAAGAAAAAAGATCTTAAGACTACTTTAGAAACACATTTTTTCCTGGATCACTACAAAAAGGTAGTTTAATGTCAAATAAAAAATTATTGACATTTACGACAACAGTTAGCACGACAAAGAAAACAAGTTGCTGAGTTGTTTTTCATTCTAAATTGGGGGACAATACAAGGGACGAGTAGTTCTGGAAACTCTTGTCTGTTCAAAATACGGGAATGCAAATGTTTACATGAACGGGCTCTTAGGAACAACTTACGACAGTCTGTTCTTGGTATAATGGAAGAGAGTAAAAATGAGTTTTTTTAACAGGGTGGCGCAGATACCAGATGATTGGAGCGATTTTGAGAACTATCCAGGAATGGAACCACCATTTCTCCATGTTGGGGAGCCAGTTGCGGTGGCTGAGGCACTGATTTCCAAAATATTTCCAGGACAACTCCCTGGTGTTTTGTGTAAAATACCGTTCAACATCTCAAAGGTTGGGATGAAAATTGAGACCAGTAGATTCTGAAAACAAAAAGATCTCTGGCAGCCCTCGAAACTGTCCCGGGTACGGGAAATTTGTGTATCCTAGCTTAAAACCATTTCCCCAGTGACCAGGATAAAATTGAAGCGAATGAATGGATGGATGATTTCCATTTGAGTCGCTGCTACATCACACAGATTGTGTTAAATATGTAGTCGTGTTTGTGTTTACTTTCCTTCGTCCATAATTAAATGTGCAGATAGAAAAAAATAGGATAACAACTTTCCAAAGACTTTGACATTTATTCATCTACTCAGTGTTTTATGTCTGGCTAGGTACTCCAAATTAGCTCAGTGTCCCTACGGAACAAGACTGCCGTGGTCTCAGCGCCTGTAAATGTCACATGGCACCATCGCACAGATTTGATGCGTGTTCCGCTGCACCATTGTAGTTTATGGAGGCCATGTTGCATCATGACTGGCTGACGTAAGATGGGCAGAACAAAAGGATAAGGCTCCTTCCATTTCAGATCACTGCAGCACTACGCTCTCGGCTAATGTCATTACTTTGCTCACGCTCTCTATATCCCTTGACAAATGCAGAATCCAACTGGCCTAATTCTGATTTGACCACAGACACATTCAGCTGTCTGTATTAGCAATATGAATCACAAGAAGCTCTTGAGTAATTGCTGAGGAATTAAAGCAATGTTGAGAATCAAATAATAGTCTTTGAGGGGACTGCAATACAATCTTGCGTAAGTCTGTTGAAAACATCCATAAATCAAAATAAGGAGCGGCAGGATGAGAATCCAGGAACGTGGTGGGTGTTGGTGTTCCTTAGCTTTGGATGAGCTGTTGGATCCAGAAGTCTGCTGCTGCCACTTGTCAGCCTTGCCAGATTCTGGGATACATCTAGGAGCTGGCGCCGTGTCATGATTTGAATTCAGCATGATGAAAAAAGCGGGGAATCTAACTCATATGACTCTCAACCAAACTCACTTTCATTCATTGCCAGATTTGACACGTCAAATATACTTCATCTTTTTATCTTGATTTGCATCATACGTTACAGTCAAAATCAATTTGGCGTTAAGGGGATGTTTGTTCTCTCTCTCTTCCTGAGAGTTCTCTGCGGGGTTGGTGTACTTTTGACAGCACCTTGGGGAGAGAAGGTATCACATCAACTACAAACATAAGCACTATCCTGAACCAATGAGCCATGTTAAACTAGACAGGACAGAAGGGACTGACTGCATGTCGAGCTTGAACTATTTATGCTTTAGTAACTTGTGAAAGACAAATAACGATCAAGTATCAAGTATGTTTGACAGACAGCTGTGTGAGGGTTTGTGTCAGTCCGACTTGTGTATACTTCTTTCAAATATCCATCGATCCATTCTGCACCACAGGGCACGTATAGTCAAACTGACATTCATAGCCAAATTCACACCACAGGACGATTCAATGCCGTGACCTTAATTGAAATAAGCACAATACTGTAGAAGATGAATTACCCTAAATCAGGGGGGGGGGTTCAGACTGAAGTTCTAATTTCCTGTTTTCAAGTCAGTGTGATAAAACTAATACGCAGAGGAGTGGTAAAATAGAGGAGGTCTGCGTGGATGTGGCTAAAGTTCTTTATCTATAGACGGTGGCGGAGATAGGATTTCTTTTTTACTTTGAGGTGCCGAGATAACTCAGGAGGGCGTCCGCAAGACAGAACTTTTTTTTATTATTATTAAAACCCCCTAAGTACTCTTTAGAAAACGCTGATAAAGATTCAATAAATGGTCTCTTCAGATGATAAGTGGAAATATTAGGGAAAGAAATCTTGGATAAAAGTAATCGGAAAATACCTAAAAGTCAATTACCTGGTCTGGAAGCTGGGGGGGTCCAAGTATATTTCAGTGGGGGCCAGTGCCTTCATGCCACCCCCCCTTTCCTGTAGCTACGCCACTGTTTTCAGATATGTGTATCAGATTTTGTGTACGACGCATTAATCTGAGATTTTGAGGTGTTCCAGCTGCATTGCGAGTTGCACATATGCCTGGTCCAGTAGAAGTGTGAGGCAGATCTGCACTCTGCAGACGGACAACTTGGAGATAACCTGGCAACGTCACAACCTGACTCAGGTTTGCTATCTCTCTCTGACAGCAGGGCCGTGCGTCACGTCTTGCACGCTGCGAACCGGTGAGTAAGGGAGGGGGAGAAGGTGCTCGGAGAGGGAAGCCGGCCGGACAGGACGG
Organism: Syngnathus leptorhynchus; assembly: GCF_054491065.1. Lineage (NCBI taxonomy): Eukaryota > Metazoa > Chordata > Actinopteri > Syngnathiformes > Syngnathidae > Syngnathus > Syngnathus leptorhynchus. Next base: position 6,398,401 of record NC_141200.1, on the reverse strand, counting down.
GAGTTGAAGCTCCTGCAGGTTGCCACGGATTATTTAGTGGAGGAGAGTTGGACCGGCGCCAGGGTGACTCGAATGTGGGAGGAGTTTTAAATATGAAAAGGAATGAGTGAACTTTCCCCTCATGTATGGAAAACTGAATTACATGTAGGCCATGAGGATGCATATAAATATATGTGAAGATGAAAAATAAACAGAGACAAGTGCAGGAAGAGGTAAGTTCACAGTTCACTGTATAATGATGTAAGAAAATGTGATTCAAAGAATGTGGAGCAAGGATCATCAAGATACTCAAGAGCACCTCTGCTAATTATACATTGTTGTGTGATAATTACATTCAGACCCATCTCTTTTGAAGAACACATCTTATCCCAGAGGACTTCTCCCCCTCGATGTTGTTCCAAATCAGCAGACAACCGCAAACATGCTTTTCATTACCGAGGGGAAAGCAGGCTGTGAGAATGCGGCGAAGGAAAATACAACAAAATATGTGAAATAGGAGTCCTGTGAAAGAAAAACTGGTAATTACTCTTTATATCGGTGACATATCATTTCCGCAGAAATCTCAATGTTTGTGCAACTCAAATATGTGTGATGTCATAGCGGGGAGCGGGGTGAAACCACTACACAAACTTGACCCAAAAAAGAGAAGACGAGGATGTGCTTGATAGCGTAAAATATGCTCTTGTGCGAAATATAATGCAGATAGATGGCAGGAGCTCTGCTGATGCTGGTGGCTGAGTGAACCGCAAAAGCTCAACATCTTTTAATTAGCCAAGTCAAAATCAATGGGGGGGCGGAGTTTTCAGTGTCAACAGCCAAGCTAGCACCATAATCATCATTAAGTGTTGAAGCAGCAATCTTATAAGCAAGATGACACTTGATAGAAGAATCAATGTTGCACAATGAAAAGAAAGCTAAATGGACAAAGGACCTGAATTGTTTATCAATACACATAAAATGATCTGAATGGAAACAGAAACAGATACATTTCTGAGGACATAGGACAAACAGGAGGACATTGGGAAACCTCCAGGTTCATCTAGTTTCTCAGACTAAAGGCCGAGGAACAGGTTTACGGCTGAGGACACTGCGGCCATTTGTTGCCTTTTTGAGTCAGCGAACTCGCACGGGACTGTGCGTCATCACAACAGCTCAGCGTGTTTACAGTCAACTTGAGCATCAGGCGCATGTGAAACCTGCATGGCAAAAAAATATGAAGTCTCGCAGTTAGCAAGGATAGCCGCCTGCGAAATGTGCTTTTGCAGCACGACAGAATATCAATTATAATTTACCAACACTGAATTAATGAGCTTATGTTGCCATCTGTCACCGAGCAGAAAATCAAAATCGTATGTATAAGAAGGAAGTGTTGACATGTTTCAACATCAATAAACGACCCTGAACGCTCTGGTAAACAAATCAGCCACTCAGTAATCAGACAAGTTGAGTGTGATGTATCAACAATTTAAACAAGTGGCGGTTATTCCCCTCTGAGATGTCAGTAATGGTGAGGTGAGGAATGCATCATTAACTCTTTAGCACGTGCTAGAGCCTGGCCACCTTTTAGCGTTACGATACTACCGAGTGCTATTTTAGTGAAGGTACTCCAAATGTAAGAACCTATAAAAAAAAAAAAAAAATGAATCCACAAAAAGTAGCAGTAAAAGGGTCATAAAATAAGCCAATTAACTCCGGTAAATTGGATGCATGTGAGTGATTAACAAATATAGATTACTCGTGGGCTTCAAAATCAAAACGCATTCCCGTCTGAATGGAAAACTGTTTAATGGGTCATAGGGAGGGAGGGGGGGTATGCTTTTAAGCCGCTGTACAGCAGTGCATGTTGAATGAATCCTGACACTCCATTAAGGCTGTTTTCATTCAGAGAAGAGGGATTGTCCCTATTCAATGAAATATTCATATCCGTATCACTTTCTTTGCATTTTCTTACAGATTAATTCATGCATGAGGACGGCGGTGGCTATTTTAACACCTGAAAATGCTGCTTTAGCTCTTGTGCATACTGTGTAGAATTGGAGCATGAAAGCAGTTGCTCGAGACTGTTGGCTGGGTGATCAAACACAGCTGAAGAATCATCGCCATCGGATGACGTGCGAGAAAAGTGAGCTGAGACAGCATCTAAGGAGGAGGCATAAAGGGAGGAGGACGAGGAGAATATGTGAAAAATGGCTGTTTATGAGAGGATGGGTGATTACGAGCGGACAAGGTGGAGTGGACATTATGGGGAGAGGGAAAATTGCCAGAAAAAGGGGGAAAACAAAAAAAAAAAAGAGCCCAGTGTGTCCGTTTGCTTTTAAGAACATCTGGGAGCCATCAGGAGGGAAAACGCTGGACTCAGCTGAAAGCTCTCCTGGTTGTTCTGCTCGCCTGCTGCATGTCCAGCTCACACCTTCCCCCTAAAGACACGAGGAGGAGGACGAGGGAGGGCGGCTACGGCTCCTTTTACACGCACTACTTACAGAACACTACTTAAAATCCACCCAGCTGTCCTTCCCTTTGTCAACGAAACAATAAGACGGCTCAAAAACCAAAAAGGGAATCTTGATGGGGAGATGATTAAAAAATGTTGATTTGTCGTTTACGAATAATGGAAACAGCGGCACACCACATTTGGCTGCATTTTGGTCTCAGTTGAACAATGCTAATGCTAACTCAAATTAGCACGAGCAAAACTGCTGCAAAAGCAATAACGCCTTGATACATCAGCACCAGCTACGAGGGGCACACGAAGAATTTCAGAGAACCTCCATAGATGGTCATGCACGACTCCTCTACCTCTGCCGGCTTTCAGTGGAAAACACAAACAGACGTGGAGTTTCCTGTGTGGTCGCAGCGGTGCGAGCACACGGTGGCAGTCGTCCATGGTTTCACGAAAATGGCACGGCTCATGTGATGGCATTAGCGGAAATGTCAGTCACTTGGTCCCAGTGGTTGTGTAAAGGGCAGAGTTTGTTTCTCAATGGGAGCGCTAACTGCTATTCAAAGCCCATGAGTTCCTATAACTGCTCCCCATTTCATTGTAAAATGGGCAGATGGATACGCATGGGTGAACTTTATGTGTTTAGTTCAAAGAAACATCTTTGAAGTCTGATTTTAAACAGATTTGTGGTGTTTACTTTCTGGGGAAAATCAGTTCAGAAGGTTCAAGTGTAGTAGAAAAATAGATATAACATGATGTGAGAAAATCCTTTATTTTTTGGAGATAAAAATAAATTAATGGTTTATAAGAACCAGTGGTCATTGATAGCACCCAAATATTATCATCAATTTTTGTGAGGTTTACAAAACGTAATCAGCAAATGGACATCAGTAATCATGTCAGCGGCAGAAACCAGTTTTTCTTCATGGCTCATTTGTAGAATGTTACTTTCCAATTTCTGTTTCTAATCAATCTCAGAGGAAACACATTGACATTCAAATTATTGTCCTTCAGTGGAAGAAGCTAAACAGATGCCGGTAAAACATTAATCCCGTTGCTGTCTTAAAATTTCTCAAGTAACACGTGACTTAATGGTAATAAGATTCATTTTCCAAAGCTTTATTCTGTCTTTTAACAATAAACATTTCATTTACACTGCAACACAAGACAGTAAACAGATCCTTGAGGCGGATCAGTGAATAGCACGTGTATATTTCTATGAAAAATTGAACAAATATAGCCTTACCAGTGAAGAGCCATTTATGCACCGATTCGACACAAATTTCCTAAAACTGTGTTGCAAACGTTTCAAAATAAAAGATGTATCATATTTTCAACTTTCCATTTGCACATGGTCATAAATTATGTAAATATGGCCTACATTCTCGCTCTTTCCACAATGCAATGGAGACCACTCTCCTCTCTGTACAGCATCATCACCAAGCTGCAATGTCGCTTTCTACAAGACAGTCATCAACAAAAATTATTTTTGACCATATTGGCAACGGTTTGACACCACAATCGAGTCTTTCTATTACAGAAAACATCGGAACATCATTAAGTGCCCCTCCCACCACAGCAAAGAATTTGTCCGCGTCATTCCAAGCTGAAGTATTTGTACTTGAACTAAAGCACTGGCCCCGCCTCTCCTTCCTTTAGCCTCTTCATTTGCCATCTTTACCGAAAGAGCAATGGGCCAAAATGACGACAAAGAGGACCGGGAAGAAACCCGGACCTCATCGTCATCGTTGTCATCATCAACCAGATGAGCAAAGTCAAACTTGAGTCGTGTCTGTCCCCATCAGGCTGGCTGACAGTCACAAATGCGTCTCTTACTCACTCTGCTCATCAATTATACACAGGCCAAAGGAGCCCTGAGAGGCAGGAGGCTACAAAAGGTCCCTCCCCGCCAGCCCCCCGCCTCGCCACGCATCGCGGCACTCTGCGCTCAGCCCTCATCATCGGCGTTCTCCTGTATTGCTTCAGAGATCAAGAGGCAGCTTGTCATCCTGCCTTTAGCCAACGCAGATATGTACGCAACATTTCATAGTGAGCTGAAGGTTACATAACCTGCTCAGCAATGACACCATTTTGGAACGGCGTACATCTGCGGACTGCTCGGTCATACTCAAAACATGCCATGTTTTATGTAAATGGAAGATGTGGCTGCTTATTTCCGAAACAACGTCGACACTTCACCGACGTGATTTCCGTGTCGCTAACGATACAACACGGGGAGACGTGAATGTACGAGTTAAATGAAGGACAGCGTACAACTGCCGCTTACGATGAGGACAAAGCGAAAGTACGATTACACGATGATACATTATGATGCTAATCCTGACAAGCACAGCTGCTGCGCACCCATTCATGACTGATCCGGACCACAAGTCTTTTCCATATCTGGAAATGCAGCTGGCTTTGGGAGAGCCCATTCAAAGACATGGCTGAAGGAGGAAGCATCCATGCCAGAGTTAGCGTGACATGTCCATGTGTGTGTGCGCGTGCGTGAGCGAGCTGGACAGACAACAACCACTACCTTAGGTAATCTGACCTGAGCAGGCAGCCAAACACAAACCCGCTGAGTCAGCCGGATCCATCAAGCTTAGGCGAAAAGCTTCATTCGCACAAACATGAAGCCTGACAATATTAGTTCTTGTACTTTGCTCATCTCATTTAGGTCTCTGTGATTTCATGTCTGTGTAGTACTCGACATTTGGATTAGTTTAGTCAGCAGTGAGACAAAACGACGACATCGCTGGCCTGTAGGCAGGGGAAACGCTACTGGACAAAAATGTAGTATACAAGGATCATTTCCAGTTTCATCAAAGTGGTAGAATACCGTTTTAACAATCTGTTAACTGTTCCAGTTTGAGCTACTGCGATTTTGTAAAATCAGCAAGATCTTTTAGGGAAAGCTTCAGCTCCTGTTTCGATATTAATTAACTTATGCAAGAGTCAATTACAACAATTGTGTATCAAGTAGAGCAATATAACGTGTCTCTGCCAAATGACATTCCAAGACAATAACGACAAGTGAAATGGGAAGAGAAGATGTCACAGGGAAGAGAGAACATGCAGCGATTCTTAAAACCCGCTCAAGTGTAAAAAAAATGGGAGGAGGGGAGCATGAGCAAAGTACACTAGACCAATCATATTTCAAGGGCAAGTGTGTTTAATCATCTGAGAAAGGAGGAGAAAGGGTTGCCCACTTTAAATGCTACCGCGCAGTGATGCGGGCCTACAAATGAACATTTGTAAAAGTCCATGTTGCGTCTTTTTCGACCTGCATTGCGGGATTTAGCTATCCGCTTCTTCTTTGACAATCGTGCCGTGTTTTGGTGGTTCAATTAACAATTGTGCAGTTTACGGGATGTCTATTGCTTGGTGTGTATATATATATATATATATATATAATTTTTTTTTGCCATGTTCCACATTTGCTTTCAGTCATGTCACCCATGCCTTGCAGTACGTGTTCCACATTACAGGAATAACAGATTCAAGCCCATTTTAGTTCCCCCGAGGCTCTAAAATGCTTAAACATTCTCAAAAGGCAACCTCGATCTTTCAGAGAAAAATGCATCTGTACTGTTTTCACAGAGGCTAGTGGAAACATTGATGCTAATATGCCTTTACTAATTGGAGCTCCCGAGGGTATGAATTCGGAACGTATACCCAGAAAAAAAAAAAATAATAATAATAACAGTGCGGGCTAAGTGTTTAATAAACAAGGAATGGAAATAGAGTACTTTTTGCATAATGTCTGAACATTGAAGGAAATTGTGAGTTAGTGGGAAAAGCAAAATCACGAGCTCATTTAGTGTTGCTCTTGCATTTTCGTTTGCCCGTACAACACTGATGACACAATATGAATATGATGAAGCATTGTCTATAAATAACATCTACCGCAATTGTTCAGCTGAAAGGGAAAGTATGCTGGCTAAATGGCTAAAGGGGCCATCCAGCACACAGAGGCACAGAATCTGCCCGGTGAAATGAGTCTCGGCCAAAACACAATAGCAAAGCTGGATATTAGCTCATTAATAGAGGCCGTCCCATTGCTTAATGTCAATTATATAATAAGTGTTCATAATTCCAATGTCAATCAAATCGTACTGAGGAACCGCCATATTGGTTCGATTTGTAGGACATGTCTATGGTACATGTTCAACATAACCGAGCTGACCACAATTATTTTATAATCTATGAAAGGAATGAATGTCGTCATTTCGTCCTATACTGCAGAAAATAAAAGGACAAACTGCCACAGCGTGTGTGAGGAACAAGAACGATGAGCCAAGCTGTGGGATGCTTTTCAAGTTTTGATAGTTGAACAAAAGAAGCAATGGATCCCTCATTCCCCAAATCCCTCTCATCCTTTGATCTTGTGCTAGTGCAATGTGCCCTCCAGAGGGTTTAACAGGGAGTCCACCAGCGAAAGCCTTCCTCAATCAGGTTGGAAGTATTTTTCGTTGGAAGAAAAAAGAACGCCCGTCAATCATGGATTAGGAAGCAGAATGACAATTGATCGTCTCAAAGCCTTCTCGTCATCATTTTGGTGACTCCAGTTCAAGTATGGCAAAGTTTCAGAAACAATGTGGTTTTGTTTCATTTACAAAAAGTAATTGTCTTCATCTAGACATAGTAGACTGATTTAAACTAAAAAATAAATAAATACATAAGTAAATAAACAAATAAACACAGCGAATTCAACCTTTTAAGGACTGCAGAGATTTTCAGCACAGATGCAGAATATTTCACAACGGCAGTATAGGGCGCTAAATTAGGAGATTTATTAGCAGTAAAATTATGCATGATCACAAGCAAGAACGCGTAACGAACCTTTATGCAAATCAGAATAGTACTTTGTCACACACAGACGGTAATTAATTAGCTGAAATTGTGAATGGTGCCACTCACAGCTTCACAAACCTGCAAATGTAAATTGCGTGTAGGACACGTGTGACGTAGATAATTAAGGATTCTCTAAAAATGTCATGCTATAAAAAAAAAAATGGAATCTCCTGAAAGAGATGCACGCAAATAAGCTGTATTGTAGCTTTTGATTAAGATTAATGACAGGAGCATTTCTTTTGTTTTTAATTTGTGAAATGAAAATACCATTTTGTTTTGGTTTGTGTTTAGTTGTTTTTTTTAAATATATTTGTTTTAAATAGTAAAATATCAACTGATCATTGTTTCACAGAATTGTGACTGATTGAAAACAATATTTGTAGCCATTTAAGATTTCCTATACTGTATTGTACATGATCAACACACGCACACACACATTCCGTTCATTTACAAAATAAAATCACATGCAAGCGCTTCACTCCACCCACCTCCTTAACTGTAAACCAAACACTCGAATGTGTCATTATCAACTCCATTAGTGCTTAAGTGAAATGAAGTCCATATGCGAGAAGCTAGTAAAGAGCAGCAGACCTCCGCCTGAACTCAGTTTTCACCCAAGTCCGACAAAGTTCTGCCTGCTGACCGCGTTGACTCACAAACAATGCAAACCAAAAGTATTGCTTCTCCTGTGGCACTTCCACACCCTCATCGATAAATACAAGCCTTATTTGTCAACTGTTGTCATGGCTCTAGTTTTATTAAAAACACAATACTCCACCGAAACAGGACAACAGACAGTAGAAAACAAGCAGTTCAGATGGAATTGAGTTTTGAAACAGCTGATATGTTAGATGTAAGATATATATATCTAAATATACACAATACAGTACAAAACTGCAAAAAAAAGGGGAAGTGAAAGAAGTGACGTGCAATTTGGCGTGCCGGATCTTATCGAGTCTTATTGATAAAGTTGGGCATCCAGTTATACTACTTCCCCCGCCGGGTTAGTATAGTCGGTCAAAATCACTGAGTCAAATGGTAATACTGCTCAAGATGATATAAACACTTCGAGTGTCCCTAGTGCTGACGTTTCAAATAGCTTATCACAGTAAATACGGTGTCATCGCTCACACTAATTCACAACCATGATCATTTTGTTTACGTTATAAAAATATAAGTTACAAATTTGCATACATCATTTACACAGAAACACTGAACATTTGTTACAACATTGGCTATGAGGGCAAACTGTATTTTGAGATTTTCTCTTTTAGAGGGCATAAAAGAAGAAAGTTTCTTCTTCATTCTTGATGAAGACAAATTGTTCATATTGTTCCACGTCCCATTCCAGAGAAGGGCGACGACGAGAGTCCCATCCCAATTAGAAATCACTGCTAAGATCAAGAAATAAAAAGTGATGACTCCTTACAGGCTAAGTGAATTGTGAGAGATGTTTTTAGTGAGGGATGAGTGATTACAATTATATGAGACATAAAATCCGAGCTACCTTGGTAGATGGCTTGATTTAATATACACAAGGTAGCGTATTGACAATTTTGACATGAATTTGTGCATTCGGTGCAGAACTGCTAGTCAATAAAATGTATTAAGGTTGGTTAGCTTTCCTAAAGACTTTTTAAGAAGAATCTTTTGGCATATTAAGTCCATAAATGACCACTAATACTAAATATTAGTATGTGGGGCAAATCAATCAATTATAAGCTTATGATGATAATATAAATCCATGCTCCAATGTATGAGTCTGACTTTAAAAAAAGAAAGAACTATTTTTAAGTGAGTTGATGACCATTAAAGGCATTTTGAAATTCTTTACAAAAAAAAAGAACCACCACAAATATTTCAAAATATTCAGGGGCGGGGGAATTTAGGAATATGAGTGAGTATCCGTGGTCAGGTTGATTTAGGCATGGTTTTTAAAATACATTTTGAAATGATTTTGTGGCAGACATTTTATGAGCAAACCATGAGGATGATTGACTGATTAGATGACAGAAATTATACAAGTGGGGAAAACTTACCACTGCTTTAGTCGCTTCTGTGGAAGTGCTCTGGAAAAACATGGAAAGAATTGTGTTTGAAGATCAAGTACACAAGGTAAATGGAATTGCATTTTGTTAGGTTATTAGTTTACTTCATAACTTAACATTGTGAGAAATCAAACGTGGCCTCTAATGACACCCCTGCACACATTTACGGACAAAACAAAATGAAAACCATCTTCGACTTCACTGATGATCTCAGCGACACGTTTTCTTTCAGACACATCAACAACCCAATTTGTTTGTGGATGTAATGGATTTAAACAACCTTGAAATAATCTCATTGAGGCGTGACAATTGTAATGAACCATGAAACCCAAGTCCAGTAGGAGTGAAGCTGCTACATATTCAGGTCCAGCCATTTGCGACTGCTTCCGATGCAACCTTTCGTCATTATGAATATTTTAGGTGGATTGTTCCCCTTTGAGAAATCACTTCTTTGTCATTTTCTTAAAACCAGTTTCTCACCTTTTTGAGGGTTTTGCAGAGCTGCGGGAAAAAATACAATCATATATAATTGGATAGGTAATTACAGCCTTCATAAAATTGTGCTATGGACGATGGTTGCCAAACTAAAGCAGTTGCTGATAACAGGAACTGGTGCCCCCTAGTGGTTTTGAATGCATAATTAACTCCAAAATACATGTATGGAAACCCTTCTCATGGCACGAAGCCGTGTCATTACGAGGAAATCATGTCTGGTTGGCTAAGGATGGCGCCGGTCTCCACGTATCAGCGTGTACAACGATGACACAAAGTGGCACATGCGGATTCCCACCTGTATATGTTTGGGTCTAGCAGCATGGCGCTTTCCTGCGGCAACTGGGATAAGTGTACCACTTTGGTCTTCAGCTGAGATCGCTCAGTTTCATTCACCCACACGTCAGGCAGGCTGTTAGGAAACACATCCAGAGAACACGTGGTCAGGCCAACAAGAAGGCAAACTAAAGAAGGGATGGAAGAGGGGCAGTCGTGATGGAGTGAAACGGACAAAGCGGCCCTTTTAATCCGGAGGACGCCGTCACCTTACTCTGCAAAGGGAATACTTTGACGAGACTTTGACCTATGTGAATACAAAACTATCAAAAGTAGGAATAAGGTGTGGTGTAAACTCTTTCATATCTGGTGGGAGAGGATGACAATCTCACGCACTTGATGCGTTGCAGTACTCAGCTACATCTTTACTGTACCCACGTCAGCACGCTCCCCTTTGAAAGGAAGGGAGTGTGCGAGTTTTGGCGTGGCAAGTCAGCTTGCACAAGACGGAAACAAAGAGCTTAGCGAGTCGGCTGCGCCTTCCCTCCCTCCTAACCCTCCCCTGTCTCCGCCCCCAGCATTCCCCTCGTCACTATGTGCGTCATCACTGGAGCCCCCTGAGACAGACAAACGGACACGCACACGAAGCAAAGCAGGGAGCCAGCCGGCCCAAATCGCTTATTCACGTGCTTAAGCAGTCAGTTTAGTGAGATGGCGTGAAGGTAGTTCACATGAAGGGCATTCGAGCCACGGAGGAGGAATGCAAAAAAAACAAAAAAAAACATAGATATATGTAAGGTCAAGAAAGGGACTTAATAAAAAGTTCCTGTATTGTGCAGTTGCAAATTATTTGCCATCCTCCTCCAGGTCGTTTGGCTCGGTACAGAGTTAGCGTCCACGTATAAAGCAAACTTTTAACTCACAAAACGCTCACGTGCGTCACATGTCATAGCAAACAGTCAGCCAATCCGCTGCACGTATACAGTATGCACACGCAAACTCGTTGAGAGACTCCGATTATTCAGTCAAGCGTAGCAAATGAAATCAAATAGATGTGTTTTCTTTTTCCGGAGAATGATATTTGTCTTGGTTATGCCAGCTCGGGAGAAGCCCATACTTACAATGTGGATTGATTGCTGCTGCCAAATGGAGATGGTCGGCGAGATGACAGAAGCAATAAGTTCAACACAAAGCAGCGGCGTATATTCAATTGCTAGCATATTAAGAGGCTTTATATGGGACTCGGCAGAACGACTGCGAGATTCAAATGTCATTTTAAATAGGGGAGGATGGCGGGCCACAATAGAGGGAACGCATTCTGATGCAGTCAAATAAAAGTAATGTCATTTCACATGAAATAATCATTTGTCAGTCATTTTTGCTTGATATTGATATCTAATATCAGATATTTGTAACTATTTTAGGAATTTTTAGCTATCCACGACGGCATTTTACGATTGTTATTTCAGACAGTAAGTGTTTTACAATTTACATGACAAAAAAAAACCAAATGGTGTCATGTAAAAGTCTGATCATTAAAAACAAATCAACAAAAAAAAGGACACAATTTTAAGTCTTGAACTCAAATATTTGCTTATAGTCAAGCAATTGCTACGCAACTGTTGCTCGTACTATAGAAGGATTTTATCCAGAGTCAATGCATGCGGCCAAAGCAAACAATATGCTGCTGAATGCATAGAAATTGGATATTCTTCAGTGGCGTGCACTAAAATCTTGGCAAAACATCTCAAGGTCAGGCACATAGTAGAACGTCATATCCAAGTCAAAAAGATCGCCTACTCATTTTTAAAAAAAAAACACAAAATAGCTGAAACACATTGAGGTTGACCTCATAGTACACTTTTAAAATGAGTGTTCACTGGAATCACATTCGATTCTGTATGACTTGTGATTTTTTCCCTCTCCAAAAGTTGCATTGCTGTTTAAAAAAAAAAAAAAAATGTACGACTCTCAATTTACAAAACTATTGAATCTTACTTTCCCTTCTAAAGATGAGAGAACACTGACATGGCACTCACTTCGATCTTGTATGTCTTCCCACTACCACATTTTAGAGGTAGCTAAAGGAGGAGCATAGCTGGATGAAGAATTAGAAGTTTGGCTGCAGAATATTAAGCGGAAACTCTCAATGACTTGATGATGCATCATCCAGTCTCCGAGGCTCCCTGCCATCATTGTCCTTGTTCCCATAATACTCACCCCGCCCCCTTTTACCTTTCTCTGTTTCTCATCTCCCTTTCCACACTTTTCCTCCAGCTCACGTCTCTTTGCTCTCTGATCATCTTCAGAGGCTGTACGGTCAAAGGCTTGAATAGGAGTGCAGTGTTGGACGTTTCCCTCAAGCAACAATAAAAATAGACATGGCCGGATTTTCACTATGAATGACACTAAGCGTGGCGTTAACCTTGCTCTGCCTATTTTAATTGGTCAATGAGCAAGCGCCAACGTTGCCCTACGCTGAGCTGCAACCTGATGTCCATGTTTTTGGAATAAGGGAGAAAGAGATGAAATTTGGAAGGATACAAATTCCACCCAACGATACGCATTCTGATAATCGGCATTTTGCTTTCCAATTTTCTAATTATCGGCCAATGGAAGACGTTTTACTCACATGTCCTCGGGTGTCCAGTGTAAGAGGACTTTGACTTTTCCTGAGCCCTCCTTCCTTTTAGCTAGCACCTACACAGCAATAAATTGACATAAAAAAAAACATTAGGGCACTGCCTGTACAATTAATTGTTTTATTAAAGCTATTTGCAACACAATTAAGGTCATCATTATTATCTGCAACGTTAATGAAAAATGCTGAAATAAAAAATAAAAAAAAAACAGCAGCAGCCTACAGTTGAACCAATAGATAACGGTAAAAATTCAAAGCAAGATGCGATTCAACAAGCACGATGGAATCATTTTCTCTTGTGCGTAGAGAAACGGCTTCAAAGACATGTTCCCCTCCCAGGAATAATGAGCCTTGATAATTCAAACATCTCGCCCACTGATACAGAAGCTTGATCATTAACCACGAGCAGCAACGTAAGGCCGCTCGCTTAATAATGCATGCGCAAGTGAAGTTGGATTTCTATTTTCAACGAAACCTGTCCTCTGTTACCGTTCAGCAGACAAGGAACAGGTGGGAAAACATTCCTCTGATAAAAAAAAAAAAAATTGGACAAGAAATCAATAATTTCTTGTCCAATTTTTATGTCAGTTCTACATTGCAACCAAACATGAAATTTTGTTCAAGAGCAGAAAAAAAATCGTATCTTCTGGAACCAAAATAATTCGTATTTTTTTCATTTTCAGACATCATCTCTACAGCAATAAAAATCTCACAGAATTCAATTAGCCACTTCTCTCTGTCTGCAATTAAGACACGCGTCACATTTAAGGCTTAATGTTTTGGTTGACTTTTGTTCAGACTGGAAGACGCCGAGTCAAGCACGCTTTACCTGCTTTAACTCTGCCCCCGAACCAATCGCAGCATGACTGCCCGTAATTCCCAACCTTCCACATGTAAAAATAGAGTTGTGACCAAAAGTGTTTTTCAGGCTCAATGGCCGTTACTTACTGCATAACATTCCACCTATCATGCTGTGTCAGTTTACAGTAAAACTGACCTGGAATTCGCAAAAATATTGTTGATAGGAAGCGAGAGAACTGGAAAAATAACCAGCAGCCTCAAAAATAGCCACCGATAGAACCTCTTACGTCAATTGGCTCTTTTAAGTTAGGAATGTCTATTTTTAGGATGGTGAATGAGCTCACAGAGAAAAAGTTCTCTTACGCACATGAATATCTGAAATTATTTTGGTTACCCCTGAGACTGACTATGGGAGGGATGGAAACTAGTTTGAGGAGAAGATGGAGGACACTGCACCACCTAACAAAAAAAAAAATAGACCAAGACTTTCTAGAGAAGATTTTCTCTCAACTTGCAAGTTTTCACCCCAGAAAATATTTTGTTTAGTTTTTGACAGGATACTTTTCATACATAGAGTTGCAGTGTTGAAGTGTACATTAATATTTAGCTGGGCAAAACTGACACCCAAGTAGGAATTTATTTCAGGTTTCTGGTTGAAAAAGAATGAATATCGTGTACTTTGGAATTTTTTGTACACTGAACGTTTGGGGATAATGACACAAATATTTTAATCCAAACAAAATAAATGATGAGCAGTATTCGACAGCAGATTGTAGCGGTTGCACGATATTTTGAATTTATAAATGAATATATATATATACACAGAAAAACTAAATCCTAACAAGGGATGAGAAATTTCTGAGGTCAAAGGAAGGATTTGCAAAATGGAGCTGCTTTAATTTACAAAAAACTGAAGTTGGTCCATGATCACCGACCACAGATTTAACACAATGGCATGTAAAGACGGAAGATAAATGCACTGGCCCGTGTTGGCGCTGTATTCAGTGATTTGTGAAGTGTCTGCTTTAATGAAGCCGCGTCAGTCAAACGAAGCAGGGAGGGAGGGGGTAAAGAAAAGGGGAGGATGAGTAGTGAGAAATAAGCAGGAAAACCAAAAATGGAAAACCAAAGGCCCGGTTCTAATAGGGTGCCTGCCTCCTGTCGGCGGGTCAAGCACTGAATGACGCAGATCGGCGCAATAACAAAAATATCCCATCATAAACATGGCTGACTTGCTCTGGCGTGTCAGCAGGCTCTCTGGCCAAACACCACAGAACCCCAATCCCACCCCACAGTCTCTGGCCGAGAGAAGTCCGCCGGGGCAGTCCTTCTTAGCCACAAATCTCCAGGGCTAGATGGGGAGAGAACACGCATTTATCTGGTTTGATCTCCTTCCGATTCCCTGACCCGGACGTTCACCTCATCCCCTTTAGTCTCCCACTACACAAGTGTCCTCCATCCAACCTTGTAACCAAAATCGCACGGATTTCTCTTCAGCTCTTCTCAAGCTTCAGCTTTTCCATTCCCTAGTACATCTTTTCATGGCTCTCGATATGGCCTGACAACTGATCTACTTAAACGCTTGTTGTGGACACACGTGTGCTTTAAGCATATCTGAAGTATGAAAGGTGACTGAGTAAAGTTTAATTTAGCTCAATTAGCGCACATCATAATGACCCTCCCCATCGGGTTCTCCCTAATAATGACACGCATGCATATTGCATTAAAAAAAGTTGCTTCATGCATGTGAATTGGTGCATTTGCCACACGGGACCAACAAATGAAAGGAGAAAAGAAACATAATATTTTCTTATTTTCTACTTCATCTCTCAAGCTCCATGAAATGCATTAGTGGAGTGTGAGATCAAAACCACCTCAGACAATTGTTGCCATTTTTCCCTTGGAGGATAAACATGCTTTTTACATCTAAGGAACACACCATTTTTTTTTTCTGCAAGGTTAGCCACTCGTAGCAGGCAATATTGGCACAGCACAATCAAAATGCACTATTGTAGTTGAAACACATCCAGTCAAAACTCATTATCAAACAGTTGCATTGGAAGAAACATTTTGTAAAAGTTTTTTGAATGAACTGGTGGTTGAAAATATGCTTTCTTGGTGAGCCTTGGGAGGGCTGATTAATATTCTATATAGCTCATGTTTAGAATGACACAGGCACCCTACACACAAACATGATTAAATTGTCTTTGCTGTGAAGTCTGATTCAAAGAAAAACAACCCCAAGCCTTGAGGCAAAAAGAGGTTCACTTCAAGTGCACATACAGGAAAAAAAAAAAAAATGAACAGCACAATGCAGTGGTGGCTTCTCCAATAGTGAAACTACTACGCCCCCTGCTGACCAAAGGTAAAATACAAGATTCGAGTATAGAAAGTTTTGCAATATAAAAACTCATTGGACAGACTGATGTGAATTCTTGAACGAAGAATAAATTGGTAAGAATATAAGTAAGCTAAATAACTGGTTAACTAGTTTGTTTTTCTTATGATAAAATGTTTACTGTATAATTAATTGATCATATGAGGCAGGATTTGTTGCTACAGCAATGGCTGTCATGTTAAAAATTGTAGTCACTCAACATACAGTATTTTAAATATAAAAAATCACTTGATGAGTTTAACCAAATACACCAGGACTGGTTTGCCCAAATTGTGTACGTACAGGAAGTTCTCGGTTTATGATGACAGTTTCCAAACATTTCGCAATGAACTTGTTTGAATACATAGTCATTTGTAAACATGGGGAAAGGAATACATTCAAACACGTTTTAATTATTTTTTAAATAGATACTCAAGATTATCTAAACGACAATGGGAAGGGAAACAAACTCACCGTGCTGCTAAAGACCACACTGTGGCCGTTGCCCACACTTTCAATATGAGTGGAGAGGTTGAGACAGACGGCTCGGTGACGGATGGCGTCCATGGTTTGAGCGTCAAAGAAATCATGGGGCCTCGCTGGTACGGTAGCGGGACAGTGGAGGCAGATAATAAACATCTGATTATCATTCAAAGTCAGACGTGTGTTTTTTTTATTTTTTTTAGGTTAAATAAGAACCTCAATAAGTTGCTTCTGTGCATGTGTGTGTCTACTGGGTAGCGTCAGCGTGCCTCTTAGTTTACGTACGTAGGGAGCACCTGCGTTTATTCTTGAGCTTCTTCCTCTTGAGGCCAGCCTTGGACGGCGACTCCTCCTTGAGTTTGGCCTGGCTAGACATTTTGGAAGAGCTTTGCTGGCTGAAATGGCTGGGGACGTGGCGAGCCAGCCCCCCCTGAGAGGCAAAACTTGCGGTGCAGCCACCAACGACGCACTGAGAGAAATTAAACACACACTAAATACAAGCTGGAGCTTAACTATGGTGACAATATTAGATGTGCTGAATGATTTTACTTGAAGGATGACGCTGACAAATATTTACCTTGAAGGGCTTATCACCGCTGTGGGTCAGCATGTGTCTCTGGAGCCAACTCTGACTCGTGGAAGGAGTGTTGTACACCTTGCAACCTTTCCATAGACACACAAACACCTGAAGAGCAAAGTGAACAAAAAGGAAAAGTTTTAAGTGTGTCATTGTAGTTGACAAAGTTCAAAACACCATTTGGAGGTCGAGCAGTTGAAATCCGTAAAACAACAAGCCCAATAAGCAAGATGGTTTCGTTCCAATATACTGACCCCTCCTCGTTGTCCGTCCACATGGACACCCCTAATATGTTCGGCAAGATCAGGGCTGGAGTTGAAGTACTGAAGGCAAAGGTCCCAGCAACAGGAGTAGGCCACGGTCTTGACAGTGGAGGAGCTGGCACTGCTCTGTCCGTTCATCATAGCGGGAGTGGAGCGCCCACTTGACACTGTGCTCTCCATCTCCATCAGTGTACTGCTAATGCTGAAGGAGAAAGCAGGAGTGAAAAGAGTTACTGCAAAACAAAATGCATTTTAAGATGGATTAAACAGCGAGTACATGATTGACAGTTTGAATTTTTTAAATAATGGACTTCATCATCGGCAACAACAGTTACTGCTTTGGTACCATCTAGTGGCATCTTGCTGCCAATGAAACAATTTAAAGTGAATTGAGATCATTGCTTGGACAAACAGTGCTTTGCATCTTCTGCCATACAACCTATTTTGAGTGTGGCAAATATGTGCAATGTCTTCTTTTTATGAACCAATATATTTTTTTAAAAATGAGTTTAGGTGAATCCGCGGGTGCACAACGCGAGAATGCGGAGGTCCACTTTTGTTTATTTCTTTTTATTTGCCCTGTTGCGTCCCCCCGGTGACAAGCGGCAATCCAAACTTTCTTACCTGTCTTCGGAGTCCATGCGGCTCAGCGGTTCACCGTCGGAGGAGGACATCTCCACACTCGGCCGCCTCTTATCACCCAGCGCCGCATCTCCGCCGCTCAGTTTGTCACCATCCTCGCAAGTCGGTTTCTTATCGCCCTCCTCTATGCCGGAACACCGGCTCTCTTCCCCGGACTCCCCTTTAGCATCTTTCTCCGTGACACATCCGACGCGATCGCCATTGTCATCCGCAAAGTCCTGCGGTGGCTCCGATGCCATCTCCTCGGATGGAAGCTCCGTATCTCTGGAAGCGGGTGTGGTCTCCAGGTTGACCGCTTCTGGATTGTCAATCAGCTGCGCCTCGCTAGCGGCCTGCTCTGCTACCTCTCCGGCCTCCGCCTTCAGCTCCTCCATTTTTGTCTCCCTGCAGCTGGCTGGTTGCACGGATTTTGCTTCGGTTTTGCCGTCCTCATTGGTTTGAGTTTCATCCTCGCCAAGAGCACAAATGTCGGCAATCGCTGCAGGAGAAGCCGCCATTTCCACGGCAGCTCAACACGCGAAGCACTTTGGGTGTCAAAATTGGAACGTCAGTGGAAGTGGGCGGGACGTTGCGCAATATGCTTTGTGATTGGACAGTACGGCCACGTGCTTTTGGTATTTAAACGCACCATGTGTTAGCGTCTTTCTTATTTAATTGCTCTGGAGTTGTCAACAAGCACTGATTTACATTTATAATTTAAATTGTTACATTTGTCTTGACAACACTGCTTCCAGTAATGTATGAGATCGTTGGATTTTTTTAAACTGATGATGTGCATTATTAAAGTTATTAAATACAGCTCTTGTCTTGGATATTCATTGATTGCATAAATAGTCATTTGGACATTACGACAGATGAGAGTTGGTGCAAAAACGTCTTTTTTTTTTTTTTAATGCGAGGGATTCCGAACAGTTCAGTCACACTGCACCTTAAATGAAGAATCACCTTGTTGGTAGACCAAGTGACCACACGAGGGAGGCATTTCACTATTTTTAAACTGGGTGTTGAAGTTCACAGAGGAGTGAATGAAGACAAATGTGATAGAAAATGGATCTATGAAAACATATTTTCCACATCTGACATTCCTGCAGTCCTGATATTGACTCCGCAGCTGGATCATATGCTTAATCTCATTAATCATGTGAGAAAAGAACAAGCAGAACAGCAAAGCTTTTTTTTTTAAGAACAGAACATTTATTTCATATGATATAAAACAGATGGCATATGAACATTTGTAAATTAAATCTCATCTGTAACCACGTGTTTGATACATGCTCCCATCCTGCTGCATGCAGCAAGATTCTATACATAGTAAGCCTCTTAATTACAATTTGTACAAGTGAGAAATATGCAACCTGCATCCACAAACTTTGGAGTTAATTATTGCTTTTTTTTCTTTTTTTTACATATGCTAATATCTTCTTTTAATACTAGGCTTACAAAAAGTCATAAAATCCAACCAACCACAGATGTTGTTTTTCATCTGTTTAAATATAACTCTCAGCAATCACAAAGAAACAAGAAGTCTAAAAAGACTTAAAACGTAACATTCATAAAACAGTTGTCAGTATTTTAACACAGACTGCCGGGTGTCATTTCGAATGATTCAAACTTTTGAAAAAAATGAATTGTATTAGTGTGCAGTACCAAAATGAGGCTTCTCTACACTGTTGTTTATATGCTCACCTCAAGAACAGAAAACCTTTTCCACAGTTAATGGTTAATTATGAATGCTTAAATAAGAACCAACACTTTAAAGAATACCTATTAAACTATAAATAATAAAAAATAAAAAAAATGGTTAAAACCTTTCAAGGTTAAAAACAACAGAAAAGCAGTGTGGTAGTCCCAAAAGACATCAAATGTTATTGGTGGTGGCAGCCACTTGTAGGAGTGCTTCAGATGTCACAGTGCTCACACATATACACACTCACGCACACACGAGTCCGATTTCAGAGAAGCACGTGGCCGTGTCCACTGTTATTTCCTTCATGTGTATGTTTTGACTGAGGCCAGAGCTTGTGCTGAGGAGAGAAAGAAAAGCGTCAATCAAACTTCATGCGGGAGAATTTCGAAATGTCGCTTTTCCCGGTTACTTCAAACAGACAATACGTGACTAAGGCTAAGAACAACGGCGAGGACACACACACACACACACACACACACACACACACACACACACACACACACACACACACACGAGTGTAATGAGTGTGAACCAAAGACAACAGGTGATGAAGGCCCTTACTGGTGCTACTACACACACATGAAGTGAGAGCCGTCAGCGAGCTGAGGCGGCGTGTTAGGAGACGGTGGGAGGGTTGGGGAAGATGGCGGCGGACTTTTCACTGCAACAAAACACAGCAATAAGTTCAAGACTACAGCACACACACACCCAAAAAAGGACACAACATGCTTGAGACTAAATGGCCATGAACACTTCAGCCACACCAATTGGGCCTCTTTGACCACAACGGTGGAACCAACGCACACGTGAATCATGTGTTTGTATCAATATGTGTGTCCATCTTCGAGATCCCTTCCAGCACTAATCGCAGCCCTGGGTCAGAGCGCGGCTCGGAAAACTTCAGTGACGGAAAACGCCTCTTTTAGTCTTTAATGAGTGAGACGCTTTCTAGTGGGCAGCTGTAAAAGTAGCCACAAATAGTGTGGGGCTGAAGTGCTCATTCAAGTCAAGCCAACATCTAGTGCACAGCATAATCAAATGGAAAAATCCTTTGGATACGGAAAACATCCAAAACTAGATTTGTCTACTTAAGGAATACCCCCTAACATTCTATTCAAATGCAGTACACACCAGCCACAGATTTAGGTACCACCTGCATAAAAAGTAGATATAAATATCTAGTTTTCCATTTAATACTACTCAGAGGTATTTTTGTTTTGTTTTGGTTTTACCTCTATTATGATGCAATAAAAAAAAAATTAACTTCAGCCTCAATAATATATATATATATTTTACTAACTTCGTTGATTGATGCAAAGTTTAGCAGGTGTACATACGTTTGTGTATGGTGTGTTATTAGTTTTGTACTAAGTGCCAAACAACATGATAAAAACCCCCCTCCATGGCGGAGCCACAACCTCAAAAGGATGTGGTTAAGTGAGCGATAACGAAGGAAGGGAGGTGAAAGGAGTTTGCACAGCTGCCGAACGCTGCAGCTTTGTGCTACTACTAAAACGAGTTGGCTTTTTTTTTTACTTTTTTAGTCAAAAGTCGCCACTTTTTGTAGGCATAAAAAGCAGGATGGGAAATGAGAGAGACATTAAATGTCTTTCTAGTCTCTTCATCCAACATTAGTTTGATCTTTTCTTTTAAGTTTACAGTAATCGGAAGCAGCAATGGAGTGGGGTTTATGATAAAAATGAAAAATTCGAAGATGGTCACATGCCAACTAATCTCCACTGATAATTTAACGCCCTCCTGAGGTCATCTTGTGTTAGCAGCCCACCTGCAACCAGCTTGCTACGTTTGGAGGCCTCTGCTGCTAGTTCGTAAGAAATATTAATCATCTTCTCTTTCTCTTGAATGGTAATCTCCTCTTCGGCCTCCACTGGGCTCAATGCTATGGTAGGCATCGGATTCTGCATGCTAGAGGGGGGGGGGACATGTATTTGATCAATGTGTGACAATGACGAAAGCAGATACTTCAAGGAATTTTATTCAAATAACAGAAGGTCAAAGAGTTATAGCAGAACTCTCCAGTGATGAATTCCATGTTTACCTGTTTTTGGCTATGAGAGCTTTGATGCGGTCAACTTTCCGTTGTTTGTCAGCTTCCTGCTCTGGACTAAGTGCCTCCTCCGGGTCCGACTCCACGTAGCGTTCGGGTATCAGCACTTTGTCCGGCACAGTCAACTAGCGAGAGTGAGAGATGTTTATGTGTCGCTCAATAATTTCCAAGCAGTTTGCTGTAAAGGTTAAAGAGTTAAAAAAAAAGCCTTACTTGCCGAACCACATTAAAGCGCTCAGAGTTTGAGGCTTCTTTGAGACGTGCGATTTCCTCAGCGGGCGTCTCCTGCTCCCTGACCACCTCCTGCTGCCTGAGTGAGGCCTCTAGTTCCAGAATGTCTGTACTCATCACGTCATCTCTCCGCCTCATCTGAGACTGTGACAAGTTTAGAAAAGAACCGACAGTATGAAAGGGCCCGGGATTGACTGGCTGACATAAAAGCGTCCGTTTCTGTACTGTACCTGCACATTACGTGAATGGTTATCTTTTGTGAATGAATTGCTGCGAGACAGAGCGTTGTCCTCGGCGTTGCCCCGAATGCGGACACCCTTTTTCTTTTCCTTGAGGGCACCCTGTTGGTGGCGGCGAATCCTCTCCAGCTGCTCCTCCACGCTCATCCTGGGCCGACTGCTTTCTTGGGTGCACAGTTGATGCTCCATGGCGCTGTGTGGACGCTCCTGTTAGCCACACAAAACAACCAGGAGCACATTATTGAGAGCGTAAAAACGCTTTATAATTATCATAAAAACACAAACAGTCATGAACAAAAAAAAAAAATGTGCAAAGATGGTAGAGACATACCTCAAAATCACAAATCAATAAAATACATTTAAGCTTGTGGTTGTAAGGTAGCAAAACGTTCAAGGAGATTTGAATACTTTTCCAAGGCTTTGTATGTAACTTTTGTCCACACAATGTTTTCCCTGAGCATGCAATTCAGGTAACAAAAAATAGCCACAGTAATGGTGGTTAAGTGGTCTTGTGTGTCCACTCAAGCAGAAAGAAACGAGTGGTTTGGAAGCAACCTGAATGAATCGCAGCTATGCACTGACACGCTTCTACCGGCACAAGCGTGTGAACCCACAGAGACTGGGCGGCCACTTAATGCCCGAGCGTGAGAGGCTGACAATGTGACGTTGTGTGCTCGGCGGCAAGCTAGAAGGAGCTGCTAAATCTGGATTCGCTCCAGAGCTCCAAGATCCAAGGGGACGGACGGTACCCAAGGGCAAGAGTTGAACTCTTCAAGGAACTCTCTTACCACTGCAGGCTATAGTGTTAAATAGAACAAAGCCTGGACGGTAGGCAGCAGACAAGTTGTTTGCATTTTTTATGAAGAGCCACTCTTGATTTTTTTCAAACAGATATGTAGACATAAAGTGGGTGAGAAAGACAAAAAAAAAGACACACCCAGCCATGTGGCACACTAAATAACACAGTTGGTATTATGTGTGGGTGGAAAGTATAAATTGTGCTTCTCATTTATTTTACAAGAGGCTGTTTTGGAGTGGGCTGCTCGCACCCGGTGGTGAGTTTAAACATTCAGCTTGATGACCACAACAGGCCATTCCGAATCATCAAGTGCCACAGCTCGGCCCACAGAGGAAAAAGAAGAGCCAACATTATTCATGTTTACTGTTTGTTTTTGTGGATATCAAATATGTGGGAAATACCCAGAAGGAGATTCGAAAACTTTTTCAACTGACCATTCTGGAGTCGGGCTTTTTACTCTTCCTTAGAGTAACATAGGAGGCGATGGAGGATGATTCAGGCACTGGGGATTTGGTTCTAGGTGGAACAATGCCAACTGGGTAGGATGGCCCTGGTAGAGGAACAAGAGACGAATTGTGTGAGGTCATTGCAAAGTGACACTTATGTAAAAGCAATGACAACTCTTAAAACATTCCAGTAGGGTGGACATTTTTTGTTGTTGTTGTCATCTAATCATATCAATCAGTTGGTGCCTTTAGATTTAAGTGTGTCAAGATGCTACCTTTGTTTGCAGGATGATCAGACGGGTGATCAATCCTGTCCTCTCCGTTGCTCTCATCCACTTCAGCCACTGTGGTGAGCTCCGGTTCACTCTTGTACAGGCGATAGTCCGGCCCCTGTCGATGAATTCCAAAAGTCTGCTTCAACACTGAGAATGCAAATGCTTTATCAATGTGGGTTTTTTTTTTTTTCCTCCCATGAAATGTCTTCTGAGAGAGGGGCCATTTGCCAATGATCTAAGTTTAGGCAGTCATTGAAACAGTCTTGTATGGAATTGCATGTCGTATGAGATGGACAAAATATTGAAGAGCAGCCAGCAGATACATTCAACCCAGGATGGCTTGGAAGCAGCGAGATGACAACAAAAGCTGTCAATGTTTAAAAAAAAAAAAAATGTTGCAACACACTGAAAAAAAGCATATTTCTTTGGACTTGATAAAAAAAAAAGGGGATTATGAAATAAAAATGGGGATGTTTTGCAACCAAAATATAAAAAATAGATACATTCAAAATAAAAGTATAGGGGGTGGGGAGCTACACAGTGATGCAGCTGTGGGCAACAAGCTTACGCTGTGTGTGCCATTCTTCTGATTGGTCTTCCTGTCCTCCATTCTGTGGAGGGATGCTGAGCGAACTCCGGCATGGGGGGGAATTGCGAGGGGGTTGGGCTCATATGACTGGGGCAAAGGTGGCCGTGGGGGTACAGAGTCCTCCTCCTGGGGGGATTATACAAGGCATGACAGGAGGCAAGGTGACACAGGACGTCGCCATGCACGCTCTGAGTGACCTCCATCTCGTCCTGGCTTCTTTTATTAACTGACCACAAGGACACACTGCTGTTGTGAGCGACGCCGCCATCATACACACCGAGGTTGCTCATCTGAGGTGGCCTTAATTTGTGTAAATGCTATTTTAGGTTTTCAAGGATTGTTTAAATATGAATTTATAATTACACAAATGAATTAATAACAAATATACGGAGTCAAAGTTAATTACTGTAAAAGTAAAAAAAAATTGACTCGCGCTGTTGTATTATGATATTACAATACAGTTGACCCTTGCATACTCGAGATTCGGAACCCGTGGATTTTTTTCTTTTTTGGGTTTTTCTCATGGTTTTTTTCCTCACTTGCTTTCAAGTGTTCCTTTCATACCTCTGTTTTCTGCATGCTAAAGTTGGGCCCATACAAGGCCATAGAACCATCGGCGTTCCTCTGGTCTTTATGTTTGTTGAGGACCTCCATTACATCTTGAATCCGCCACAGCTCTTTCTGGATGTGCACATGATGCTGGCTGGGAGGTTCAGTCTGTGAAAAGAGAGAGGAAAATTTTAGGCCATAAAGTGCGTCCTCACCACTTTGGCAGAGGAGTGAAATGGGAGAAAGGATATTGATTGAAGAAAAACTGCACTCAGTTGCTCAGTCAATGTGACACATCGTGTGTCACGGAGCTTGATGAGGAGATGTGTTGAGGCTCCCTTTTGGCCTTCAACTCCTAATTAGCAAATGAAGTGAGTCAGGTTGAGCCAAGAATAAACGTGACGAGGGAAAAGACACAAGACTCCAGCATCACTTTGCTCGCTCATCAATATTAGCTCCCCGAGTTAATGCTCTGGGTCTTTATTTTGGAGACGAATCCCACCTGCGGACTTCCCAGCGCTTCGAGCTGCTCCAGCAGGTTGCTCTTTGTCAGAATTACAGCTCCTTCTAGTTGGTCATACTCGCGGCATGATCGCTCTAACTCCTGGTTTGAAAAAGATGGATGCACAATGTTGTTGTTTTTTCCACACACCCCACTCGGAAAAAAACACATTTGAAAGGATTTAGGATGGCCTTACAGTTGTAACCCGGGAGAGCTCTCTGCAGGTGCCGAGCAAGCCGCTCTGCAGTAAGTCTCTCTGCTGGATGACGCTCTGCATGGCAGCCGGGTTGTCTGAACCCAATTCGATCTCCTGGCTGGCTGACAGCAGCGCTGTCTCCAGAGTATGCTGCAGGAAGACACAATTCATCAACATTAGCTGCCTTATTAATGAGCATTTGGACCGGAACGGAACAAAATGTTATGAACGCTAATTATTGTACATTTACAGATACGATCACAGAGCGATATTATGAACAATGTACAAAATGTGCTATTTAACAAAGCCACGCCGACAAATACTATGAAATATATATTTTAAACGTGAAACCTGTTTAGATGCTTAGAAGGGTTTGCTGACTAACCAAAACGTGTATGATAGCATCGTGTGCAATTGTCCTCAAATGTCTACAACTCTTACACCAACCAAATAGAAAACGTCAAGGGTTTTGCATAAATTGATCATTTGAATTTTGCCAATGCTCTCTGTTCGCTATGGCCTTCAATAGTGGACCAAAAGACAGCCTTCTAACTCTTTCAATAGTACAAAAGAATATTTTATATTGACTCATTGAGTGATGAGTCACCTTCTCTCTGTAAAGCTGCTGAAGGTTGTCCTCGTGCGTCCTCACCACTTTGTCCTGCTCACACAATCGGCTAAGTTTGGTCTAAGGAGAAAACAACACAAAGGCGGTGACTCTCCATACGTGGCATGTCTTGGGGTTAGTAAAGTAAAATCGGGCATACGTCAATGTCCCCTTCTTCTGGTATGTAGCTGTGTTCTCTGGGGTCTTCTGGATTTAGCTATGAAGCAAAACAAAACATTAGTCAGAGTCTTCTCAAGCGGCATGCATTGTCTAAAACTCCAACAAAGTCGTCTCACTGAGTCATATCATTTCAATTCATCTCAGATTGCACAAAAGGAATCAGACCACTACAATTTCTGTCAAGTTTTGACTTGGTTGGATCACACGATCAGGATGTGAGAAATTTCCCCACACAACATGCAGACTGTCACATGACGTGGCGGGTTGCGGCGTGACAAGAGTGACAAACTGCGAGCAGCTGAACAGGTGACAATGCAGCTGTTGAATGCCGACTGGGTGAGAGACGGGGGGGTCGCTATTTGGCGACGGTGATCAGCCCCCCCGAATCTCTTCAGACACTTGCTGAGGCTTTTTTTTTTGTCTCCCCCCCCCCTTGCAGCAGCTTCAAATTGTAAATCGAAAATGATCTCGATTATGAGGAAGACAACATTGTACTTCTCATTTCCAAGTCATGTTTTCCTTGCCATGACTTCTCAACATAACAACAGTCAAAGCAATGCATGGCAGTACAACATAATACAGAGAGATCAGTCTTCATGTGTCATGAGGACTTGGACACTGAAGGCAAAAAAAAACATTTAAAAACAGCCAACGTGTGGATGAGGTTAAGCCTAAACCTTAAATTGGCCTTACTTGCTGGTAAAGTTGAGGCCTCGGGGCCGAGTTCTCAATCAAAGTGTGAGTCATGACGATTAAAGGGTCATTTTCCTTCATCTAGTCCGGAGTGAAGACGAGGAGCAGTAGAGTCAGTTTACGACAGTGCTGCGCTTCAAACACAACACTTGCAAAATGCTTGATAGACTAATATACACGCATTTGCTTTTGGAATTAAAACAGACACGGAAAATAGTGATGGATACAGCACCACAAAGTGAAGCTTACCAACAAGAAGACATTGTTCCAAATGCACAAGTGGCAGCGGACAATGAGGGACATCAAGGCTACAAGATTCTTCCATATGTAACAATTATTGTCTGGAAATTATATATTTCCACTTGTCAGGATTTTGACTTAAGAACAAACAACCACTAAATTCTGCTTTATTGTGCCATGTCCAGAACAGTTTTTAAAGATTTTGAATACATTATTGACCACTGACCAAACTCCATCATAAAATGCAAACATTGCTATTCATATATAACGAAGTTTTGGACAAAAAAATAAATAAAAATAAAGCAAGGGCCATGCAACCATGAATCACCCCACCTGATTGTCCAAATACTTTAGAGTCCTTTGGAGATGCTGGGACAGAACATCGTTCTAGTGTCACGGCAGCAAGAAGAAGAAGAAGAAGGATACCAAATGAAGGACATTCTATTTTCCTTTTTTGTCACACTTTCAAGAATGTACACGACTTCATAAAACAGGAGGAAAAGGACAGTGGAAGAGAAGAAAGTTGAGACACAGGTAAAGCTGGGAGTGGATGGAACAATTCGTCTGAAGTAATGGCAGACTCTCATCGCACACCCTGCTGACCTAAAACATACACATTTCTAGTCTAACATCTTAAAGGAGACTTAGAAATGCAGGGGATCCTGATTTAACGACGCCGTGTGGCAATTGCCCAAACCACTTTAAGCTTGCCCCATGGCTTTGAGTTTGCTTCACTGTTAACATCTGTCCAGACTCTTTGGAGAAGTGAAATAACTTAATCGCTTGCCTGCTAAAATGAATTGAATGTTTGATTAGATTTTAAAGCAGAGGAGCTTACCCCCCCCCCCCCCCATCAGTAAAAACAGGCACACCAGGATGGATAGCTGAGGTGGGAGATGAATGGCATACACACGACAATAAGTAACATGCCTCGCGGGGAATATTTTTGGGACGGTGGTTATTATTGGGGGGGAGGCTGACCTTTGGTTTGTCGCCATCCATGTTAGGTTGCGTAAGCTGTGCTAGAGTATGTTCCCGGGCAGTGCTTAGCTCTGCCTGCTGCCGACGCAGCTTTATCAGAAGCAAAGTCAGTTCCTCGGGCTGCAAAGGAGGTGAGGTTGTGGGACGCCATTATCAAGCGGGGACATCGGAGGAAAAAAAGGAGAAAACACACCAGGATAGGAGATGCATCAATGCTCCCAGGTAGTGAGTGCAGATCATGCAGATAACAACAATGAGAAAAGTGTTGGCAGCATGCAAATTCCCCACAGTGGAGCCTTTCAACGCTGAGAGCAGAAAGCACTTCTCACGCTAGCGCCAGTGACTTTGACATACTCCTGAGCTGGCTTAAAAAGTTGAGACTGACAGCGTTTTTAAATCTCTGCTGGCGCGAATCGACTCTTGACTAAAGTCGGCATGGACTTAATCTGACTGCTTGGAGAAAGAACTGTCTGATTTTCTTCTTGGGAAGTTTGTCACAAGGTCATCTTGGACAGAAGTCACATATAAATTGTTTGGACAAAAAAAGAAGTCCAAATAAGCCAGCACTAGCAGAAACACAGCAGCATAATGATGCATGTTGACAAGTTAGTCATATGTAGCTAATAGACCAATGGTGACTTACACTTTTGCCTTGGAGAGACTGGGCGGTGATGGCCTGGACTGGGATTCCTACAGGCATTGACCTCCTATCAGGAGGGTAGGCATACTGAAAGAGACACGCAAGGGCATTCATTCTCGATTTAACTTTTCATGTATAATAGCGTGCAGATTTGCAGACAAGTCAAACAACAAGAACATGTAAATAAATGCATTTTAGTAATCACCGATACCAAGTACCGATACCACTAGAATGAGCACAAGATGGCGGCCAATACTGGTATTGCGTGTAATGAACTAAGGCTCACTGATACTGAACAAAAACATTTCCTAAATCGTAAATGAATACTTAAGACATTATGAAGAATTGTTGATGGAATTATTTGATTATTTTTTTAAATAAAACAGAATATTTTATCATTTTGATTTTGAGGTAACAGCTTTGCACATTTCTCTGTCAGTGTTATGATGTGGAATGATTTTAAGTTCACAGTTGTGCATTAGCATGATTAAGAGTATAAATATCTTGACCTCCTAATGTGTTTGAGACTAATTCAATTTGAAAGGTTTCCATACTTTTGACTGGTACAAAAAAAATCAAGAAACAGAAAAGAAAAATGGTCATTCAAAATTTTGCTCAACAGTTGAAACACCTCATTCAGAACTTGACTCACCATAGGGATTTGGTGCCTTTGCCGCCTCTCCATGCTCAAGTCTCTTTGGTAGATGGGAGAAGCCATCTCGGAGCGGGCGCTGCTCATATTGTACGATCGCGGCGGTTGAGAATAGCCGCCATACATTGACAGGGAACCGTGAGAAGGTGAGGGTGGGATGGAGTAGGTGGGCGCCGCATGCTCCGAAAGGTTGATCATAGTTTTGGGGCTGGCCATATGGCCGTACATCGGCGGCGCTCTGGTGTGGGCCTGTCGTTGCTGCCACTCATACAGCTGCCACATGGTGTCAGAGCGAACCGAGCAGCGCTTGTCAGCCATCGGGGGACCCGAGGCTTGGTCGTATAACGACGGCGACGTGCTGCAAATGCTGTCCCTCTGCGTCATGCTATTTCTGGGCATGCTGCGGTAACCGTCGCCATAATGAGGCACATGGGGCATTCGATGGTTTGGCATGTTCCGAGGGAGTGTCTGGTACGATGTGATGCTGCGGAAGGAAAAGAAGTGATTCAAACAGAAATCCAAAAACAAATGAAGCTGCTTTTTGTTTGTGGATAAATATCTAAGGTTCCAAAAGTAAAAATATGAAACGCG
Source organism: Syngnathus leptorhynchus (assembly GCF_054491065.1). Taxonomy (NCBI): domain Eukaryota; kingdom Metazoa; phylum Chordata; class Actinopteri; order Syngnathiformes; family Syngnathidae; genus Syngnathus; species Syngnathus leptorhynchus. The sequence continues at coordinate 6,368,339 of NC_141200.1, read as the reverse complement.
TCACCCCGGTCGGTACCAAACAAAACACGCTGTGGTTATTTGGAACAGAGAGACAGTCGTCACAGCAAAATGGCTTCCCAGAATATTAGATGACTAAAATGACTCCTTCAAAGCGAAATAAATAAATAAATACTATCCGGTTATTTACTGTAATTACCATGAAAGAAGGCCTGTTGCCGATTATTATCGGAAACCAAATGACACACACCTTCATTTTGGATACGACTGTGTCACGTTTATGGAATTTGACTAAACGCTAACCCGACAAGGTTTTGTCTTTCAATGTGTAGTCAGTAAACAAAAACCCAGAAGAACACCACTGGACATTCGACACCTTTTCCAGAGAACAAAAAAAACATTGCTTCACTTGGGTTCAAAAACAGTACAGCTGGCAAGGAGAAAGTTTCCATTCAAACTTCCTGTCAGAGCTTGGCGTTAGAACATACTGGTCTGCAACGCTTAGTGAGATTAAAGAAGGCAGGCTTTGAAACGATTCAATGTTCCAGAGGATGAGCTTCTTCAAGTCAAATATGGTCAAACGCACTGAGATGCAGAAAATGGGAAGCTGTATAGTGAAGGCCTCCTTACTTGCTTGTTAAAAATTCTCAGAAACGACTTCCACGAATGCTACTTAATTAATCCAACCAACCTTCTGGTGTCATCATCCTGGGTGCGTCCTCTCTGCGTGCGAACCCACTGCTCCAGTTGCTGCATGGAGCTTGTCCTACTCAAAGTCGGCTCGTAGTTTGGACTTTGCTGAGGGGGAACTCCGGCGTTGTCAGCCGGACCGGGTTCACCACCGCCATTGACTTGGGGGGTCTGGTGTGAGCCATCAATCT